>NW_024368152.1:7121620-7667317 GCF_014805655.1 Passer montanus
ACATTTACCTCCCTCCCTCTCTCGGGCTTGAAATCATTATGCACTAGTTTCAAACAAATGAGAATAAATTACAGTAATATCCAAGTAAGGGAAAGAAGAAAAGAAGTAAAAGAGAAGGTGACTAGGAAACCAAGGAAGAAATGCTAATTAACTCAAATTGATTGATTTGCCCTGTTTGCTCAAAAAATTAATTACCAAAAAATCGTAAATGAAGAATTAAAAGCTCACAATAAGAGGAGCCAAAAGGTTTTTCTCTGGAATCTACTATGAGTATCTGAAAAGGGATTGTGTCTAATTAGACATTATTTTACAGCAAGATGACCTCATATGATAATTAGAGATATGCTAAATTACTTGGAAATAATTGCAATGATAGGATATCCTCCATGACTGCCAGTTTGGAAGCTTTCATGTTCACACTGATCCTACAGACCTCAGTTTCTTTTGCCTGGGAGTTGGGTCTTTAGCAGGTATCTAACATGCAAAAAAGCCAGCATTCTTCAAAATCTCCATGAAGTCTGTCTCCATGACAGGCACTTTAAAAGACAAGAGAGATGTACAAACCTTCATGTAATAAAACCGTGATCTAAACATGTGGCAGGTACTTGGCACTATTTGCACTCTATTTCCTAAGCACAAGATTCACAATGCAAACAAATGTTATTAATTTTTATCTTCAAGACTAATATATCCACAAATACTTTTGCATATTGCAAAAATGTTAGCCCAAGTTCTAACAAGTGTCAGTTGCTACTTCAGTCCTTTGGACTGGCTTGGTGAGTCAATCAAACTCCAACTACTTCAGTGGCTACAGAAAGGGAGGGAAGACAAGTCTAGCACCCTGGGCTGCAGACATGCTGGGTTGTGTGATGTGGGTAAGAAAATGCCAGTCATGCTAGAAAACACTCACAGAGAAGCTAGATCAGAAAGTCAGGTCAACAGTAAGGTGAGAAACTAGAACAAGGTAAGGAACATCTGCAGGAGATCCTCCAGTATTCCAGCACCTTTCTGATCCACATGGAGATCTGGAAGGATAGCCACAGTGAGCAAAAGAAACTGAGATAAAAGGGAGCCTGTATACCCTGAAGTGAAGCCTGAGGAAAGGAACAGCTTCAAAGTTGCCGACAATGCTTTGAAAGACACAAAGTCTTGCACATATACATCAGCCCTTGCATGGGGGCAGCTGAAAATCTGTCTGGGCAGAAGAAATACAAAATCTCCTCCAGAACGAAAGAGCATGCACTAGCCTTCATGTCAGTGCAGCAGCTACGTGGGCAAGATGGGAAACTTCATTTTTGTGGGAACAGCTAAGGGTGTCATAGGCTGGGTGCAGCTGATATAACTGGTCTCAGGAAACACGATTACAACATATCTTCCTTCTCAGTGTCTGTTTCTGAGACTGTTTCACAAGGCATGGATATGGATCTTCCTGAAGGCAAGCACACAAAGATGGCCAGCACACAAAGGAAGGCAAGAAACTCCAGCAGACTAGCACCACCCGAATACTCAAAAGTACAGGTCCACACAGCCCAGACCTGCAGAGGTGCCCAGATGCCTGAGAATCCATGCTGTTCTGTGCCCTGCAATTTCAGTATACAGAGTAAAAGCTCCTGTGATCTGTGCAGTTCAAAAACAGGCCAGCATCTGAGCTGGGAAGAGAAGGTACATTTCCCACATCCAGGCCCGCATCACATAACCACAGGTGTCTGAGACTCACCACTGACATGCGTGACTGGTGGCACAGCCCAGCCACCAGAGTCTCATTCATTTCCAGAATGGCTCTGTAGATCTTGGCTGCTGCAGAGGTTTAGAAACAATGCTTTTAATATTTTGTGGTATTGACTTACCCATTCATTGTGTAGTGACATTAGCACACATGAATAATCATAAAATTTAAAAAAAAGGATAATTAATATTTAACTTTGCCAGAGGGATGTACTTAAGGGAGAAACCATGTTTTAGAAAGAGCAGCTGATATTTGTCAGCTGGAGAACAGGACTAATTAGATGCATCAGGCAGTGGTGACACGAAGTTGAAAAACAGCTTGTCAACTCTGAAATGACTTATAGCAAATGATTATATATAAAGATGCTTTGTTATACTCTCACACACAGGTGTGTTCCTCATTTTCCAAACACTTCCTGTGCCTTTTGTTCCTGTAGTAAAACAGGTGCAAACCAGATTGCCCACTCATAGATATACCATAACAATATTTTAGGTAGAGCAGATATGTGGTCCATTTCTTGTGCCCAAACCAACAATGTGTTGAACAGTGAAGTACCCTCCATTCTCACTGATTTCAGTGGAAGATGGTCAACAACTCATAGGATCAAAGATGTGATGTCTGAACCACATAAGGAAAGTGATGTAGGGGATGAGGCAACAAACCAGGAGGCCAAATTCATGTCTGTTGTAATGTTGGTTGACTGCAGCCAGACAGTTCATTGATCACAGCAAAGGATTTGCCCCAGGGTGTTTTAATTTAAAACAGATTGACATTAATCTGAAGAACAAATCACCCAAATCCTAAACTCTGATCTGATGCAAGTCAGATGCAATATGACAGCAACTCAATCTCCAGGGCAGCAGAGCTGCTAGCTTCAACTTCATACTCATTTCCGAACGGCGTCTGTAAGTTCTCGAATGCTGTTGGAATAGGCCCAGCAAGGAATAATTTATCCAAGGTAGAGGTACATATCCTTCAGAATACACAAAAGCTACCAGGAAAGTGAAGCTTCAAGGGGGAATGGAGTGCAGGTGCTGAGAAGGGGAAGGGGCCACTTTAGGAAGTAAGTGCTTGATTAGTGAATGAGCAATGCTAATGCTGAGCAAACAAAACAGAAGCATAAATTCTAAGACACCGGTTAAATTACAATCATGAAGTACTCTAAAAAGCTTATTAACTTACCTAGGAAATTGAACACAAACTGACTGTTTGAACTGAGCTGCTCAAACAATAAATACATTTGAAATGTCCTGAAAGTAATTTGTTTAACACAGTATTTGAGCTGTCACAAAAACAAAAGACAGTATTTCTCTCCATCCACAACAAAATCACACCAATGCACACACTCTGGCACCAAGGAAGAATATTTAAAGCTGTACGTAGCACCTGTAATAAATTGCTTGTATTTATAGTCCTGGTATGATTGGTTTCTAAAGAAAAATTATGTCCACAGACAGCATGTTTTGTTCCTCCTCGTTACTCATATGCAAGAATGAAAGATGTATTACAACATACTCTTCCTTCCACCTGCTTTGATGAACTGCCTCAAAGCTCTCTGGGGAGACTGCTGCAAAGCCTGTGACTTACAGCTCAGGCTCAGAAAGCAGATACTGGATTGCAAGAGCAGACTCAAAGGTCAGTTCAGAGCAGCATGGGCAGCAGATTGCAGCTCCATTTCTAAAAGCAAAGGACACCGCTGTGGTACAGGTGATTCCCCTCAAGCCTATACCCTCACAAAGGAAAAACTTAACAGATCTGCCTTTAGGGACAAATGTAAAAAGTTCAACTTGAAACTCTAACACCTGTTTCACAGAGACTTCTCCATATTGCATATTATTTAAAAATTGCAGATCACCTCAGGACCATTTCTCACTAAGTCAGTTAATGATTTCTGCGTCTGCTCAGTTTTCCTAAGAGAGTGTTTTGTTCTGCTCTGGTCTATGTAGCATGCCCGTCATTGTGATACCTCAACACCTCCCTGCAGTGTGACAACCCACTTCCCTGATGTGCATCTGTCATACCTTGATCTTTCTTTTTTTCTCTTCTCCTCACATGAAGAAATCTTCAGAGATGAAAATAAATATGAATATATTCAGTTCACTTTTCAAAAATAGCTATATAATGTATTTATACTTTCAAATATTATATATAACTTTTTTATAATATGGTTATTGATGCTTGCTATTATCTGTACTTTCAGTACTGAAGGCAGAGTTGAAGAAATGCATCTTAGCAAAGTACCCAGGTTTCTGGTAGGTCATACATTTTACTGAAATTTATTCCACAGACTTGTGTAAGAACCTGAGAAATTTTAGCAGAAGCAAAAAAAGGGAAATATATTTTACAGAGCCTCAGACAATCTATCAGGTGCTCATGCTGCACATGTTGTAGATAAGCTCTGAGATCTCAACCTGGACTCAGCAGATACCCAAACAGAGAGGAAGATAACATTGTGACTAACACTGAGCTTTGTACTCACACCAGAGGTGTGACCACCCTGATTTGCTGATGGCACTGACCTGGAGAAGCTGAATGCTTTGTCCTTTCTCACATGCCAGATCACTGCAGGGTTACAGACAGAAACTGGGGCATTAGGACAGAACCTAGTGGTCTAATTATGTGGTAACCAGCATCTTGCTTACACAGACTTACATCCATCTGCAAAGAGAGGCAATTGACACACTTCCTATTGTGTTTTTTGCAAGCACACATGCAACTGCAACACAATGTGCAGCATCTACACATGGCTTTGAGTATTTCCTCAAATCTATTTTCCTTTAACCCTTTCAATCATTCTGCTGACTGTTGTTAATTACAGCTTTAGAGAGAAACCTATGAAAACACAGCAGTATATTTCCTAGAGATACAGAGGTTTCAATACACACATCTGCACAGCATTCATCATTTTCCTGAACAGTTCTACACAAAACAGTATTTCTGTCATTACATTTTTAATATAACAATTCCCATGGGAAACTGTTGATGAGGACAGGGATACAGATGAAGAGAAAGCAGAAAGATTGTAAAATGAAGGGCTGTTCTCAACCTACAGATGAATGATGGCTCTTGTAGGGGCTTATCATTAAATACAGATGAATGGTAAATTCTGCCATTTTTAGTAAAAACTACTAAACCAACAGGAAGGCTGGATTTGATGGAGGAGTTTTTTAAGTGAAGAACTTCCTTGAGAATAAGAAAATGTTTCAGATTTCAGGTGTGGAAATCATCAAAATCCATGGATACTTCTGACAACCAGAGCCAAACTGGCTCTTTTAGCTCCTTTTTCCATGACTGGATCAGCAAAGGAGATCTTGGAGTATCTACAGATCACACAACAGGGGGGCGGGGGAGGACTTTGACATAAGGACATAGGACCATCAGATACCAAAATGTAGTGGCAGCTTAGATAATCAGACTGAGCCATGGCAAAGCTGTCCTAACGCCCCACAAACACTGTTTCAGGGCAGTCTGTACTGTCATGTACATCACTTGTGAGCAGGAGCACGTATCCTGTGAGTTTTCACAGTCCAGTTCACCATCAGTAACTCATTAACTCAAATGCCTGCAACTGTCTGCCCATGACATTATAGTCTGACCTTGGGAAAGCCACTCTCACCTGACTGTGTTAATCTATTAATTGCTCCCTGGCAGGTGCTGATCCTCCTTGTCAATTTCTGAAATGGAGACGTGGGGGATTCAGGCTTTACACAGCATTGTGCTTCAGATTCCCCATCAGAAAAGTGAAGATAGTAACATTTACATACCTCAGCAGGTAGTTTGGATGCTTAATTAATCCTTTCAAAGCTTCTTAAAATATAGATAAGAAGTAAAAAAAAAACAAAACAAAACAAAAAAAAACCAAAAAAAACCCTTTTAATATTATTTTCACTGTGTAATTAAAAAAGTACAAAAAGCTGTTTTTCCAAGCAATAAATAGCTATTTAAAAGAATTCAAAACTTATTACACTACTCATTTAAGACCTGGTAAAAAAGAAAAAAAAAAAAAAAGACCCTTTGAGTAGTTAATCTGACCTGATGTTTAATTAGAACAAATTCAAAGGCAACAACTCACTTGTGATTGAAATAACATTATTTCTGCCATTTCTTTTTATGAGTTCAGTCAAACTTCACTTTTTGTAGTTAAAGCCTTTGGATACCTGGGACCCTGGGAAATATCAGCCTGTCAGCCTCACATCTGTGTTTGGGAAGATCATGGAACACAGCCCTCAAGAAGGGCTGCTAAGGCACATGAAAGACAGGGAGGGAATTCAAGACAGCAAGTGCAGCTTCACCGTGGGGAAGCCCTGCCTGACCTTCTGTTATGGAGTGACCGCATCAGTGGGCAAGAGAAGAGCTGCAGATGTCATTTATCTCAAGTTCTGTAAAGCCTTTGGCATGGTCTCCCCCAGTATCCTTCTCTCTGTATTGGACTGGGATGAATTCTCTGGGTAGACTGTTAGATGGTTAAGAAAGTGGTTGGAAACTCAGATTCAGAGGATTGTTGTCAACAGCTCAGAATCCTGATGGACACCAGTGACCAGTGGTGTCCTCAGGGGTCCATACTGGGACCAGTGTTTTTAATATCTACATTAAGGACATAAACAAAGGAATTGAGAACACACTCAGCAAGTCTGCAGATGGCACTAAGCTGAATGTTGCTGTTGACACACCTGAGGGATGGGATGACATCGTGGACAAGCTCGAGAACTGGGCCCATGGGACTCTCATGAGGTTTAACAAGACCAAGTGCAAGGTGCTGCACCCGGATTGGGGCAACCCCTGGTATCAATCCAGGCTGGGATGAGCAGATCCAGAGCAGCCCTGCTGAGGACTTGGGAGTGCTGGTGGGTGAGAGGCTGGACACAGCCCAGCCATGTGGCCTTGCAGCCCAGGAAGCCAAACAGGTACTGGGCTGCATTAAAGGCAGTGTGGGCAGCAGGTGAGGAAGGGGATTCTGTCCCTCTGCTCTGCTCTGGTGAGACCCCACCTGTGCATACAGCAGCAGGTCCAGCACAGGAAGGACATGGACCTGTTGGAGCAAGTCCAGCAGAGGCCACCAAGTTGCTCAGAGGGATGGAGCACCTCTACTATGAGGAAATACTGAAATTGTTGGGATTGTCCAGCCCCAGAAGGGATTGTCCAGCCCCAGAAGGGAAAACTTCAGGATGACCTGATTGCAGCCTTCCAGTACCCAAAAGGAGCCTACAAGAAAGATGAAGAGGGGCTATTTAAGGGGGCATGTAGTGACAGGACAAGGGAGAATGGCTTCAAACTTAAAGAGAGTAGTTTAAGATTAGATATTAGGAAGAAATTCTTTACCATGAAGGTAGTGAGACACTGGAGCAAATTGCTTGGAAAAGTTATAGATGCTCCAGCCCTGGAAGTGTGCAAAGCCAGGTTAGAGGGGGCTTTAAGCAACCTGATCTATTCAAAGTTGTTCCTGATGATGGCAGGGGGGTGGAACTTGATGGTCCTCAAGGTCCTTTTCAATCCAAGCCATTCTTTGATTCTGTGACTCTATGAATGCAATTTAACATGAGCCCACTCAATGACAAAAGCTGCCTGCACCAGGAACTGTCAATGAGACACAGCACTGCCAGCATTCCCATACACTGTGCAAGACATGATGTGCACCCCGGTACGAGGTCATGGGGATGAACAGATCATTTGCTTGGTTAGTCAAAGTCACACAAACTGGCTCAACTGGAATCTAGAAAGACTTATGTATGCAAAGGGAAACAGTTACAGGCTGTCTGCCCACGGGAAAGGCCATCATTCAGGCCCACACCCAAATTGCACATCAGCACCATCCAACAAGCCCTTGGCCATGGCACACACAAGGCACTTTGTGCCAGGAAAGGTAAGAGGGTATGTGTGGAGGAGCAGAAGGATAGAGGCCACAACCAGCAGCACATGCCCATCAATAGCAATAACTTATATGAGGTGGTTGTTGTTAATTATTAATATTTGAATATGATTTAACATCTTTAACAGTAACACTCCTGTAGGTATAGAGGCAGGACACAGTGAAGATACAAAAGGCTTTGATAAAATTTTGGTTTTTATCACACACATAACACAAGCTATGGCTCTGTAGGACTGTGAATATGAGACAACACTGTAAACATTTAAGACAAAAGATGGCAGGTGACTATTGTGGGAGTAATAAAGAGGTTTAGCCTTGTAATGCTGTAATGCATTGGTCTGAGTATTTGCAAACAGGATAAATGTTTTACTACTGTGTATCCTAAAAGATATACACAAGATAAAGCTGCTTTTCAGTGTATTTGTACTGTCAGTGTTGGAGTGTCCAGCAATTTTGGTGATATTATAGTGCAACAGAACTCCACATATGATGTTCACCAAGAGACCGTCGATCAAAATCCAACAGGAAGCAGCTAAGTGATGGTTATAGCACCACAATGCCTACAACATTAATGTCTTCACTCAGTTTCAGAAATAGTGATGTTTTTCCTATAGGAGCAGTCAGTTTTGTCCACAATAACTTTTACACACCTTGGCAAAGAATTTCAAACATGGATTTAGCTTATCTAGCCTTGATTCACAGTCAACATAATCTTTCTGCTAGCTCTCAGTGGGAGAAACCATGACTGAGACAGGACATAGAATGGAGAGAACCTTCTCCTGCTCCAGGAATCCATCTCATATAGTCCCATTTCTCCAGCCAGGTAGCTGGATTACAGAATCTATTTTGCTTTGGTTTTCAATTATGTCTCAGTTCAGAATGCCCCATGAATGTCCAGCAGAGCATTGATAATATAGCCAGTAAGTGATTAAGGGATGCCTGTATGTGGAAATAAAAGCCCAACCTTAGTTTCAAGGGGTGGGGCACAATACCAAGACATCCTGAGAAATCCTCAACCCACCCCAGCAAAAGCCACCCTGTGACTTTTTAGCCATTTATACCAGTGTTAAAAAAAAAAAAAACCTCCTGCTTTCCCTGATGAAGTTTTATGTCTAGATTTCAAAGGTGTAAAAAATTCCACAGGATTGTGGCACTGAATACTCATGGCCTATATATTTCTGATTAGCTATTATAATATATAAAAAATATTTTACTAATTTGACAGACTTTATTAGTACAGAGGTTAATTGCCTTTCTCTGACACATTTTCACTGCCTACATCTGTGTCACAACATTATTTGCTTCATTAGTTTTTAAAGTGGAATAGCTAAAACTCAGGTTATTGAAATAATATGACTGTGCTTCTGCACCACAC
The DNA here is from genome assembly GCF_014805655.1 of Passer montanus. Lineage (NCBI taxonomy): Eukaryota > Metazoa > Chordata > Aves > Passeriformes > Passeridae > Passer > Passer montanus. The sequence goes on from NW_024368152.1 coordinate 7,130,588, forward strand.
TATTTGCTTGCAATTCAGCTGATGAATCACCTATATTTCAAGCAGAGCTGGCCTTGCATTTGGAGGAATGCCAAGAAAACAGGTCAGTGTTATCAGCTGTATGCACTGCTACCCCTTTTCATTTCCCTTGCCATCTTCCAAAAACAGTTCTTTCCTGCAAGAAGGTATTAAGAGTTAAGATGACAGCAGCTGAACTATTCCTTTCTCTTTATTGGGAAGCTTTATTTCTTATTGCACCTATTTTTCAAGTTTGACTTGTGGTTTTAGCAAAACACAAGGTTTGGCTAGAAGTTCTGGTCTTTAGGCCATTACTCAGAGGAACACATTGGTGCTGACTGAATGATTAAGTAGGAAAAGGATTAGTTGACACACACCAGCACCTACTGAGGAAAGGACAAAACAGAAACATAGGTTTCCTGCTGTGAAAATGTGCCTGTCCCAATGGAACATCTCTATCTTGCAGTCCATGTCTGAAAATGCCAGAGGATGTGTCTGAAGTGCTGATGTGATAGTCTGTGTGATACTGGCCCACCACAGCAAAAGATAAGAACCATGAGTGCCCACGACCATGAGTGCCCCAAGCAGCCAACAATCCAATTGAGGCACTAAGAGAAAGCAGACATACAGAGAGCATAGGAAAAGATGAAACAACATGGGCATAACACTGCTCTCTTTTTTTTGTTTTTTTTTTTTAATACTATGCTTGATCAGGAAGTACAGGATAAAATAAGAGATATTGAGTATGCTGTCCCAGGAGTCTCTTCCTGCCCTCTGTTCCCATGTCAGATGAAGGCAAGAGTCATGTGCAGCACAGCTGCTGCCCAACTGGGGCTGTGTCTTACAAAAGGGATCGCTCTCACGCTGTGGATGAATGTGTGAGTCAGCCGGAGCATGTCCTTTCACTTTCTGTCCTAAATGTGCCTCTGTACACAGTTCACAACCTAACTCAGACACACATTCATTTGGTGTCAAGTCCATCAAGTCCCACAAAAAATGTAAGCACTCTTAACTTTGCCCCCTTAATTGTCATAGCCCACCTTCCTCCAAAAATTTCTTCTCTCCTTTCTCTTCCTCACTGCACTCCCTGTTTAATGTAAAAGAGATTCTAGGAACATTCCCTGACCTTTTGTGCCTTCAGTAATGTGAGAGTACAGAAGAAAAACATCTGGAGGAAAGCCCAGATGTAACAGCTTCAAAAAGGTGCCTCCAGACCATGCCTGTGGCTTGTCCCTGTACGGCTCATGGATGGGTGCAGTGTCAGCGCTGTGCTGGTCTGCTCACCACAGGCTCCAGCCCTGGGCCAGCATATGAAAGAAAAAGCAGCTAAGGGGGGATAAGTTCTCTCACTCTACACCCGGTCTGCAGAGATCCAGCTCACTCCAGAGCAATCAGTGTGGATGCAGCAAGGCCATCCCAGACTGACTTCACCCCTAACAGCATGGACATGAGCTAGTCTTCAATAACTTGCTGACCAGACAAGGCTTATTCTCTGCTGCTGGTCACAGGGGTGATATGAGTAACCCAGAAATGTCACAAGCCAGGATGTCAGTGGTCTTATCCCAAGATATGGCGCAGCTTGCATGGCAACCCTGAGCTGGTTTGTACATGCTTACTGTGGCACAGGCTAAGAGAATCCCAAGAGAGCAGCAAGGAGCTCACTGCAATCACCTGCCCAGCTTTGTTCCCAGTTCTGAGCAGCTGAAACACAACTGCACATTGCTATGGCTACGCTGGGTTTGATACCCAGCTCAGTGCTACGTTGAGAGCACAGCTAAAAGTGCACCTCCAGATTACAGGAGAAGCCCAGCACAAGCTGCCTTTTGACAGCAGCTGCTCCCCGTGCAGCTATTTCCCTGCACATCCCTTCCTCCCTCTTCCACTCACTGCAGAACAAAATCACTGAGTACAGTGTACACAGGCAAGAAACATAATTACACACACACACACACACACACACACACACACTATCTTGAGCCCTTCATAATTACATTTTAAATTGGTTTATTCAGAATCCTTTCAGCTAATCATTTTCACCCAACTCTAATCAACTCTAAGCACTAAAATAAATATACAGCATCTTTACCTGGTGTAGACCCTCTCTTTTGCCTTAAGCCTTTACACTCCAGTTTGCTGGACATTGGGAATTTTGATATGATCAGTTTTAGGTCCAACTTTCATTATGAGCAAGCACTAGGCTTTCATTCTAAGCCACCAAAATGCACTGGCAAAATTCACACGTGCAAACCAGTGGCTGCTTCCGTCTCTGTGGAATCCCACAAATATTTGCTTCACTTTCAGTTCCCGCGCCTCTGGATAGCTCATAAATGTATGGCTGAAACAGAGTGCAAAAACTCGTTCCGAACAGATGCCTGATTCTCATTCAAAATCAGTAACTGGATTACTTTCCCTTACAACTGAGTCTGAACCAAAGAAGCTCAGTCTGCATCCAGGGAAGCAGTTCACAGCTTCTTACTTGCTATGCAAAAGTTCTTACACACACAACTGTAAAATCTGCATTTTCATGAGCAAGTCAGCATTTCTTTGAGCTGTCTCTGGCCTACACTTGCCTGCCTGCAGCTTGCATACACAGTTTAGGAAAGGAAGATCAAAAATTCAACCCCAAGTATCTTCAATTTAACTCACCAGAGCTCTGTGTACTTCCTATACTCTTCTAGCTGTCTTTCATGACACGACCACTTTCTCTCTCCTTTACCCTCCTGCATAAGTCCTGTGTTGGCTGGAGCCAGGCAGCTGGTGTAAAACCTTGAGAACTGTGAGGGGAAGGGCAGTCATTTTCCCTCAGTTCATACACATCCTTACTAACTCTCAGCAGCACAGCAGTGTGAATCTAGCTCTCAGCAATGCTTTAATAGCAAAGCTGAAGGTGTGAAGCTTCATTACTTTTAAAATATACTACACAGTTCTGCATATTCCTTAGTATACATTATGCTCCATCTTACAGCACAGTGCTGTTTTCCAGACATCCAGCCCAGTGCTTTATTCTTACTTTATTCTTTCCCAGAACTCTGTAACACTGCCTACTATTTTTAGCTTCTCTTTGTGGGTGGTGAGGGAGAAACCAAGAGGTTAACTGTTTTGTTTGATGGCTGGGCATGGGCACTGTCATCTACCCCCAGAGAGCTGCCAAGGTCTAAACCCAGCAGGAGTGTCCTGGTCCTTAATAGCAGTTTCTGAGGTTTTCACTGGTCTGCAGGAGGTGGGAGGAGAGGTGGATTGCCATGCTCTAGAGACAGAAAAACATGTCAGTATTTTAATGACTGGACAGAAAAACAAGTAAGGAGGAAATTAAGTTTCCAAAATACCCTTTTTTTTAATCCACATCATGAGTCGCCTCACCTGCTACCAGCTGGCTCACAGGGATTATTTGCCCTTGGGCTTTGCCTTCTCTTGCCACATGCCCTCCTCAAAGCAGCTGTGACCACATCACGCTCCCCTCAGCACTGACTCACTCCCTGCCTCTCCACAGGACCTGAGCAAGCTATTTGCCCTCAGTCAACTCTTGTTTATGGGTTCTGATACAAAAGACAAGTGTTCATGTGGCATACTGTATCTAGGAAAATGTCATGCTTCATACATTCAGTTATCAACCACTATGCCAAGTGCTTTATGTTATCTACAAAAAGCAGACTTCAGAGGGAAATGAACTACAGCAAATCAAAGTCTATTACTGGGAAAGAGAGGAGAGTTGTAAGCCAGGCTTGCAGCATTCTTCCAGCTGCATAACTTTCTAAATAACTTTACCCAGCTGAAGAGTCAATAAATGGTCACCCAGTTGCAATCAAAAATAACAATTCATGTACTGTTACCCAGAGGGGCTTTTCTAAGCCCCCAGGGCACAACTGCAGCAGACAGCAGCACACTAGGTCAGAGACAGCAACAAGAAGGGTGAAAAATGTCTCACACCTCCCCAGCAGCTGGGAGGGAAGCAATGAGAAAGATCGACTCATGCCACCAGTGTCTCCAGAGGCCACTGCCACCAACTTCCAAACTCAAAGCAGGGCAGCACTTGGGCTGACCCTCCTACCCCCACAGCCAGGACTGAGTGCTGCTGCAAGCGGCTGCCCAGCAGGACAGGGTGTGCACAGCCTCAGCCCTGATGCAGTGAGTTCATTTCTCCCCACTGCTTTGTGATTGTCCATCTGCCCTTCGGGTTACACACTGCAGCAGTGCCTGGACCAAAGCACTCCCTACCTCCAGAAATTCCCTACTCTCCGCAGTTTCAAGTTCTGCAACAGGTTTGAGCCCTTCATGAGGGGCAGAGGACAATCAGCCCCATCCACCAGCTAGATCTGCAGCCAAGTCCATAGTCAGCACTAAAAATATAACCCAGATATCTTCATCATAGTCCAAACCTGTTCATTCCTGATTCATGGGCATGAAAGAAATAGGATTCTTTTTTTCTGATCTTGAATCTCAAAGACTTAGAGCCACTGAATAAAAGATGGCTTTAAAACATGCCAGCTTTTCTGGAATCGGAGAGAAGGGATACGAAATTCAGAAATTAAACCTTAACCCAATCTTTATAGCTGCTCATTTGTATTGGGTCAAGACAAAATCAGGAGCCCACATTCATAAAAACTTTGGTAGTTTGGACATTGGACTTGCATCTGGATCTGTCAGCGTGGGTGTACATATATCAGCAGTGAGGAAATTACCATAGGAAATTAAAGGCACCAACACACAAATCTGCAGCCAGTAAGAACAATAAAAAGGAACTGTGTAAATTTATCAGGAACAAACAAAATCCTAACAATGGGATAGCTCCACAGCTAGATAGGAATCTCAAAATTGTCAGTCATGATTCATAGAAGAAGAAATATTCAATAAATATTTCAGGTTTGTATTTGGAAAGTAGTAGGATGATGTATTCTTATCTCATAGTGATAAGAAAACACTTTCTATTCCATCAGTTACTTAGGGGGAAGTTAAACAGCCACTATCAAAATTGAACATTTTTCAATCAGCAGCACTTGGTAAGTTGCACCTCAGCATACTAAAGAAATGTGCCAAAGAGTTTTCAAAATGTTTGTATTGATTTTTCACACAACTGGAACCACTGGAGAGCTTCCAGAAGACTGCCAAAAAGCTCATGAGGCATTCCTATTTACAGAGGGTAAAAAAAGCAGGCTGGGCAACCACAGGCTGACTAGCCTAACACTGATCCACAAGTCAGACAGATTGATGTGAAGGATTAGTGAGAGAACAGTCTTTACAATCACTGATGCTGCCCAGTGTAGCTCCTGGCCTGGATATGACACAACTCAGCAAGTTCCCTCTGCCTCCGTGTCTCTTTTGCCTTGCACCTTCATCCCACTCAGATGGGCACTTGTGGGTCAGAGTTGAAAAAGGTTTAAAAGATAGCAGTGTAATTAATAGTCATCAGCATGACTTCATGGAAAAGTCCTGTCAAATGAGCTCAGTGTTGCTTTTTAGTGAAATTACCAGTTTAGCTGATAAAGATAGCTGTGTCTATGTCATGGGTTTCAACATCTGTGAGGCATTTAACTCAGTCCCACATGGCATTCTGATTAAAATAATTAGCATTATCCAGAATTAATGTACCTCTTATTAAATCGATTAAAAGCTGGTGAGCCAAAAGTGAGCCAAAGGCAATCCTAACTGAATCATTCCCATCTTCAGAAGATGCTTAGTGGGATCCCCCAGAAACCTCTTAGCCCAGTGCTGCTCACTATCAGCAATTATTTGAAGAAAATTAAAAAATGTTGCTATTAAAAGATAGATCTAATTTCAAAATTGCTGGAATAGTAAATGATGGAGAGAAAAATAGTTACATTGGCAGAAGTGCATCAGTGGGTTTAGTGGATTCACTAACACCCGAGTTTTAATAAGCCAAAGCACCAAAGCACCAGTGCCTTAAAATCTACAACTCACTCAATACATGGCAGGAGCCCTGCAGCAGGAACAGGTAATTTCCATCTTAGCATTCTGTGATGCTCAGCTGGACTGGATTTTTCCTAGGTATGTCTACTAAATTTACCAGGAGAGACAACAGCAACAGTGCTGGACATTGAACCCAGAGTATTCACACTTGCTGGCTCTAGGACAGTGAGACAAACCTCTCCAGGAATCCTCAACATATTGCTGAGATAGTCAGGCTCCTTCAAAAGGTGTTTCAGAAAAAAAACACACTCCTCACCCCCAGCTATCCTCATTAGGTGTCAGAATTAATGTTGAATGGGAAAGGATGGACACAATCCCTCCTACCACTTTGCAGGAAAACGTCTCTGCCTTCTTCTCATTTGAGACATTCTGTGAGCATTCAGTCTCTCAGAAGCTCAGGAGTGAATTCCACTGTGTGAGCCAAATTTCTTCTTCCCCTTGATTTTCCATTGGCCTTTGGCCCAAGCACTCCTGTTTCCAGGTGTGCAGTAAGGCTGCATGGCCGAATGGGACATGGACACAGCCATATCCATGCCTTCCCTGTGCTTAATCTTACAGAACCTGCTACCGATGGTGTGTGTCTGGGCTTAGCAAAATGCAAACAAGACATCTCAGGAACTCCTACACTGTCCCATACCCCAGTATAAGGACATATTACGTGCTGACTCACAAAACTCATAAAGGTTTAAAGCTATTTTTTCTTTTTTTTTAAAAAAAAGGAAATCATTTGGGCAAATCTTTGAGCTCTTCTCCTTTTGCTGTTTCAAAGCCATTCTTTTTTGATAGGCTGGAGCATCAGAGTCTCTCTAGCCAATTTCTGCTTCACTGAATATTCATCTCGTTTGGGGCTCACTCGGGTGCTCCTGGGAAGGGAGCTGCCACACAGGGGAAGTCGAGGCGGAAGGGTGGAGAACAAGCTCTCTGTTAATAGCCCTGAGCTCCAGTGACTTGGTTCCCTCAGAACAGGTGCTTCCCAACACAGCCCGAAAAGTAAACCTAAACCTGCCCTGACTGGAGCAAGAGAAGCAAGGGACATGTCCATGAATAGTGACCCTCCACAGCTGCTGCACCCTGCTGTGGCTATGAGGACACAAACTGAGCTCAGTACATGACCACAGTGCCATCAGCTCAGTCACAGATTGGTTAACAAGCCATTTTCCAAAAGATTTAGGCAGAGGAATTATATTCCTGTAAAACATCAAATTCTGGATTCAGAGCAGGGACTTGTGCCCTCAGCTGCTTTAATATCTCTGTGGGACAACTTGGCAAAGGAGGTAAGAAGAATACCAAATTCTGGGCTTGTGGGCTGATGAAATTAGTTATAATTTTTACTAGGAACAATATTGTGCTTTCAAAGCCTCAGCCATAATGCTGCAACAATGCTAGAACAGAGATAAAACTGATACCACCTGATAAATTCAAAGTGTATTTCTTAAGAATGGCATTCTTTAATTGCCATGACACTTCATATGAAGAAATCCTCTGTACAAAACTCCAGAGCAGCCTTTGCAGAGCCTCCATCCAAGAAATAATGTGCACAAGGCTCAGCAAGCTCACCATTGCCTGTGTGCCTGGCAGAGCTGACTAAAAGACCAGTAGCAGCTGGCAGGAAATGGGTAAGAGAGCTGACCACAGATAAACTGTAGGATGCTGAAGAGTAGCAGAAGATATACTCTGGGAGAGGAAGCCAAGTTGTCAGGTCACACTGTAGTCTAGTGCATACAGTACATACAGTCTGCTATTGAAGTATGCGGCCACCAGATAATGGTCAGGGACACAGCTGTCAGGCAACGATGAAGTAACTCCAAGGAGCCTGAAGCACAGTGTGGTACAGCTGCGGATGTTTCTGTTGAGCAGGATAAAGCCTGCCTGTCTCAAGGGTACCATAGCAAATGCAGCGTCATGTGAGCAGTACTAAATAATTAGGTTCACAATGCTTATTTAAATCAGCATTGATTGAAACAGGATACCAGCAAAAGTTCCTCAGAGCCAGGGCTGATCCGAGCTTACATGGGAGCACACAAACACTGCATAGCCTAAAAAAAATGTTCATGTTTCATACTCATTTTACAGGTAATGTTCCAGGCCTCAGCAGGGAGGGTTCTTCCTCTGTGCTGCAGATTTGGGAAGCCAGTGGCTGTGCAGAGGCTGGGTGGGGGATTTACCTCCACTTCAGCAGGAGCAGGACAGGGCCTCAGGTGTCATTTAACATTGAAGGCTGTGCCCAGGCTGAGTGCTAGTGTATCTGCTGTGGAGATACTGAACTTTTTTCATTACATGATGAAGGTAATTACGGGTCATTAACCTGCTGGGTGGGAAACAGTGCAGCATGCTGAGGGGATCCAGGAGAAATGTGATGACAGGGCAGGGCATGTTTTGCTGGTTTTGCCAAACAGCCAGAAAGCGGCTGCTGGATCATAAAGGGATCAAAGAGCAGGAGTTTAAAATACATCAAGTAATGGTTTATAAACGCTGGTTCTTAGTCATGCCGCTCTCTGGGAGGCTTTTTCAGATGATCCACTGGCTGAAACCTTATTTCAGGCTCATGAAGCTCCTAAGGTAAAGAGCCCCATCCAGACCCACAGATATGTGTTTAACAACAGCTGCTCAATGAGAGAAGGCAGGACCCTGACAGGCAACACTGGCCTTCAGACAGCTCTAGGAGACGCCTCCGCTCAGCCCCGGTGCCCGAAGGAAGAATTAACTATGCTCCAGCTGTGCAGAGATGTTTCAGAACGAGGGAGAGCCGCTGCCGAGGCAGCACCACGGCGGCGAGAGGCGAGAGGAGAGGGGAGGGCTGCGAGCCTGCCGGTCAGCCAGGGGCAGAAATTGCCCTTCAGCCTGGAACCAAAGGCAAGATGGGCAAGCTGCTGTGTGGGGACTGATCACTTCATCCTTCTCACCCTTCAGACAAAAGGAATTGATGTAGTAACTGATCTGACATTTGCTTTGGTGTTTTTTTGGTTTTTTTTTTTAAATTCCATGCATTCTCTAAATAACGGGAACAACAGGGCTTTGCACCTGGGAAGGCCGTTGTGCATTTCTCTCCGATAGGCAGGATATCAGGGTTAGCTAAATATGAGTTCAGCTGCGGGACTGACTCACTGCTTGTTCCTGGAACTGTCTGAAGGAGGGGAGGATGCTGTGGGCAGGCTCTAACTGTATCATCTGGGTTAGGGCCGGTAGCAGATGGTCCTAAAAACATACTTCCATGTGGGTTTAAAATAGCACAGCACCCACAATCAGCTGAATGGGGAAATGTGAAAAAGGCTTGTCACACAAGGAATGCTGCTGTGAAGATCTGCAGTCAGGAGGGGATCCAAAGTTTCACCAGCCCTCACAGTACAGAAGTGCCCAAGGCTGTCTCCTCGCACACACTGCCTCACGCCACTGCCATGTCCCACCAGCCCTGGCAGGGGGATTCTGGCCTTCCCATCATATTTCATGCAAGAGAACGAAATTTTTCCCCCCACCATAAAACAAAATGAGGAAACTTTCTCTTACAGCAGCTTTTCTAGTTAAGCAGCACTCTCTGTCCACTACATACGCTTAAGCCCAAAAAACTCCTTAGGAAAAAACCAAAATAATCGCTTGTCCTTTTTGAGTCAACCTACTCTAGTGCTGGTCAGCAACGACAGCCCTAAATACTCAGAGTCTGTAGTTACATCCTGCTGGCTGCTCCGATGCCACACACGGAGTGAAAGCGGTGGTGACAGGGGCGGAATCGGCAGGCGGCTCCGAGGCGTCACGCAGGCGGCGCGCCCGAGGAGGCCGCAGAGCTACCCGCGGGCCAGCAGCGAGCAGCCCGGCAAGCCTCGGCAAGATGCCCCAGCGCAAGCCTTAGGTGAGAGTGCACACCACGCAGCAGCCCAAGGAGAGTGTCCAGCTGGCCGTGGGGGGCACAGCAGTGCAGGGAGCCCTGCAGGGCTGCCCTCTGCCTTGCCCCAGCCCAGCCGAGGTCCACCTCATGCAGCCAGCAGTGGCTGTCCGCACCTCCGAGGTGCACATTGCCTCAGCTTCCTCTACAACCAGCACAGGGAGCCTTCCCGCACATCCCCTGGGACTCTGCCAGCTGATGTCTTCTACTTGAAGAGTGATAGGGTGACTTGTCAGTGCTCAGGTTAACTCCCAAAACTCCCTGTGCCTTGAGGGAGTGGGATGAAGTGAAAACTGAGGAACTGCATTGTTATTGTGTGCCTGACTTTCTTAGGCTGATGGGTACAGAGATGCTGCAGAGAAAAGAACACCCTTCTATTCCCCCAGCCCTCCCCCTGTCCTCCCTGATGTAAGGGCTGTTACTGACAAAAGAACCTGATTCCTCTTCATTCCTCCATATTTGTGTCTCAGTAGGTATGCAAATACACCAGCAAAGGTTTCTTGCTCCTTCCCCTCTTCCCCACCTCCTGCCTTTTTGCCATGCAAGCACCAAGAGCAATCTGGCCTGTAACCTTTAGAGGAAGAGCAATATCACAGGCACATCTGTTTTTACAGCTAATTGGCCACAGTTTTTGAAACGGGCAGAAGTAGCACAGATGAACAAAAAGAGTTCCCTGAGAAGCCCTGGCCACTGTGGGGGCCTGGCTCTAGCTCCTAGAGCAGTTCAGGGCACATCCCACGCACCAACTCCTGGTGGAAACACGTCCAGCCCCCTTTGCTCCACTGGAACTTGCATGAGTACACATCAGTGCGTTTGGTCTTCTGTTTGAAACATGTTTCAAAAGCAAAGATTTTCTTAGGTGTTACCCCAGTCTTAAAAAGTAAGCACATGGTGTCTACACCTTGCACGTAGTTTTCAACATCTCCTGTAAACTGCTTTTAGCAAGAACACATTTCAGAATGCATGTTTTAAAAAATATTTTCTGTGTTTCACTTGACTGGGTTTTTATCAGCACAGAACTATTAGTATAGCACTGGGCTGTTATGCACTTAGCCAATACAATAAAGGCTGTAACAAGAGATGTTTTAGATGAAGATTATTTATTACTGCCAATAGTTGCAGAGAAAGCGCTCATTTGGGCAGAGTGGGCTGAGGGGAGGAAGGGCTGTTCTGGTTTTTGCTGCAGCCTTCACTCATTACTTTTTCGAGAAAGCATTAAGCTTCCCGCCTGCACTTGCAGTTCACATCCCACAATTTTATCTAGGCTGAGCAATTTTAAGAGATTGGAAAGCTATTTGAGTTCACACAGGGTTGCCCTTTTCACCCATGTCTTCACATTTTGGTTCTAGCCAGCAGCAGTAAAGGAGCTTCCCTCCACATTCATCTGTACCTGGCCCTACAAAACAGACACAGTCACACAGAAATGGTCACTTCTTCTGTTTAAACTAGAGTTGCACAAATTGGGCAGAGCACTTTCTAGATATAGAAAAAGACACAAAGGCATAGCCTTAAAATATCTGAATAGCACTACTGTTTCTGCCTCCAAGTACACACAGAAGAAATTCTCCGGAATCAATAACATAACCTTTTTCCTTATTGCTTATGCAAACTACATGCCCCTTTAACTGGAAATGATCACTTCCCCAGGATCCTGCTTAATTTTACTGCCTCTCCATCTCTCCCCAAGAATTCAACACACAATAGTGAAATAGTGAGGCTAACATATGCTGCAGTCTGACTACATAATATTTTGCAATAAATGTAAATTATAGATATATATATAAACAGAAAGAGAATGTCTGTGAGAAAGAACAACCCTACCTACTTCCCATTCATGTTATGCAAACACCTTTCACATGTGTCTTTGCTCACTGAATGCAAACAGTGAGTATGCATATAGCTATGCCCACAAAGCACACATTCCTCATTAAAACCCATGCAATACATTTGTATCTGATTGACTTTTAAATCCTTCATCTTCCCACAACTACATCTTCCCCAAATCTAGTGGTCCAAATCCTGTTCACTTCTTCAGGCAGTCTGTTGCAGTCAGGGTCTTCTGCCTCCGTTAGTGGGGAATGCTTGAACACCAGGACTGGTCACATCCACTTTTACACCATCAGCAACAAGGTGAAGAGGTGATACGTGGAGTTTGGTATCCTGCAAAGGGGAATAGACTGTGCCTTCCAACAAGGCAATATTTTAATGGAAAATTAAGGCACACAAGGACATTAACATGCTTCATTTTCACACAGGGGAAAGTTTTTCTCAGATTATTTTTAGAAAGATTTACTGGTTTTAATTTTGGTAGTTGGATCCTAAAAAAGGAAGCATGGCACATGGCCTCTTAAAAAGTTGCAAAACCCACTCTCAATAAAATTTAATATGCCCTGACTTGGCTTTCCTTTAATGTGCACTGTGTGAAGTACAGTGGTATAACATTTTTAGCATCAATCATTTCAGCACACTTCTGAGTAATGTGACTACCTCACACCTCTGCAGATAGGACGTTTATTCAACAGTGCCACTTATTTTCTCTGCACTATGTGCATGTCTACACACCCAAAACCATGTATCACTGGCAGCTTTTCCTTGCTCTCCAACACTACTGCCCAGTGGAGGAGTCACTAAGTGCATGGAGATCAAGAAAACTGTGCTGACAAGAACTCACTTCAGCAGACCAGACTGCCACCCCAGGAAAACAGGAGCTCTGGTGAGTCCATGATACTATGTTCTCTGGGTCAGCACTGTTGTGTCTGTATAAATTTCCCATCCACTAATCCTTGATGGAACAAAAGTGGCCAAATCTGCTGCTGCAGTGAACTGATGGGAGTCCTGTGTAATTTGACAGAGCTGTAACAGATTACACCCATGGTTGGCTCCAGGAAAGAATTTTGCTGCCATCATTATTATGTGAAAGCAGCACTATTTTAGATTGTATTATTTATTGCATATTTATGTCACTGGTGCAGTCAAGAGAGTGCAGCATAAAATGAGGAGGAGCAGGGCCACCTAGCTCACCAAGTTCAGTCCCTCCAAAATCATATAAATAGATGTTCTTCCCAGAATGGCCTGTAAACACTGTGAACATTTTTGCTGTCACACCCACATTCCCACACCCCCACCTGAAATAGATAAAAAGTGTAGTGTACCACAGGGAGCATGAGACATGAAAGTGTCTATGTTCTTGGCCCCAGAAGTAACAGAGAATTTCCTCCCATGCCCTAAAAGAGTCCATTCATGTACCGCCATATATCCTAGCAAGGAGCTTTGGCTTTGTGATGTTGAAATGTGCACAACAGAGCAGTGCACCCATCAGGGCTGATTATTTATTCAAGTAGATATTGACCAGTAACATTTTGGCTAATAACATAGATTTGAACTGCAAACCAAACTTTCTACAGGGTGGGTTAAATACCAGAACTGTACAGAAGAGGACTGCAGGAAGAAGCCCTTGTTAGTCACTATGTCCCTTGTTAGTCTTGTTAGTCAGCATGTCACTGCAAAACACATAAATAAGACCATATTCCCCACAGGCAAAGCTATAAAGTAGCAAACTGAAAACTACTGCTGATTTAAAGCAAGAATCCCCATCTTCCTAAAGCTAGTTTTCCTCTAGAAAACACTTTCCATGAAACACAGAGACTCAACACATTTGGGATTTTAACAGGAACAATCAGATCAGTTCAGCTTTGAACCTCTTGTGTGAGATATTCAGTAAAAATTTCAAAGGAACAGGTTGATTTGAAAGCAGAATTAGACACTTCATATGTAATGATCCAGTTTTCACCTAAGACTGATTTTCAAAAATTGGATATGAACTGACCACAGGACATGGTTAAAAGGAAGTTCATAGACAGAGAGCATGTGACATCTACAGCCAAAATTCATATGGCCTAATTTAAAAACAGGATTAAAGGAAATTCACAAAGTCATTTTGCTGTCAGATGTAATTAGTATGTTTAATATGTGAGATCACCTGAATCTACTTCTACTTGTTTTGTGTCCCATTAGGAGTTTCACAGGAGCAGTAATATGATTGAATGGCCTCTGTGAGGGTTGAAGCTTAGGCTGTTTTGAAACAAATTGAATTAATTTGAAATGATTCTTTCCAGGTATGACATTCTTGGAAACAGATGTGGGGATAAGAACAGAGGGCATCAAAAGTCCAGATATATAGACCTAAAGCTGTACCCACCTTTTTGTATAAACCTCAGCACCTTTTTTAATATTTCCAGAAATATTGTAATGCTTGAAAGCCTGTTCACATAAGATTACAAATGATGATACTCTACAGAATTAGGTTACCATTTGAGATACTACAGTGACAAGGGTCCTCACACAAATTTTCCATCTCTATCATTTCTCTAAAATGTGAAAGTTGTGGGGATTGGATCATGCAACCTTTTTTTTGCAGGATGTTAAAAGAGTAAATTTATACCCGGACATTTTATGGTGAGTGAAACAGGCCAGATTCCAGTTCACTGGCTGAGACAAGGCCATCGTGGAGGAAAGGAATCCTTATTTTGAGTGGCATTCACAGCCCTTCCACTAGATTTCAGTATTGTTGATTGATTTTACATGGAAGTCACTCAGGGGTTTACATTGCTGAGTAGCAGTGCAAACTCCTAAATAGGATAGAGCAGATTTATACTGTTTCCCAAACAAATGGTATCATAAATGCTTTAAATAGTACAGTTACACAGCTAAAATACTATATACCAGCAGAGGAGGTGGAGGTAAGGGCAATAAGGATAGTATCAGGAGAAAAAAATGTTCTGAGACTTAGAACATCTAAAATTTACACCCAGCTCTGTAAGCTACAAGTGCTCAGCTTGCCTGAAAACAAGTCCATGCATATGCATTCTCATTTTAACCTACAAAAACATTTCAAAATCCAGGCCCTGATCTGGCAAGATGCTGAATGTTTTCCCTTTTCATCAGACAAGCCTCTAAAAGAGATACTGAAGCGTGCATACTGTAGGAGCCGAAGTGCAGCCACAAAGGCTAATTTACCCAGCCAAAAAGCAGTCATTGCTGCCACTGCTATGCAGACATACCCACTGCCTTCAGCAAAACTTTAGTGAAGACTGAGGGCACTTGTCACTTCACAGGGAGCACTCAGTGTCTTCCAGGCTCACATTGGGTCTACATATGGATGAGCCGAATATTTTTCACTACAAACACTCTTCCCCTTCCAGGCCTCCTTCGCTTTCAGTTCTGAAGGGTGAATTCATTGAAAACATCTGCACTACTAGAAACATTCTGTGCTTTTTCCAAACCTCATCCCCATGGTGGCTCTGTAGTAATGGAGAATAGACAGAGCTGCATAACACAAGCCTGCAAGCAATGAACTGCTGTAGGGTGAGGATACCAAATGCTGGAGTTTTGCCTCCAGTACCTAGCCACTACCTGGGCTCTGCTCATCTTCTGCCCTCTGCCATACAGCCAAAAGGTTTTCCCCTCTGCTGTACAGCCAAAAGGCTTCCACAGCAACTGGCACATGCCATCACACCACTCTTACCTCCGCGATACAGAACACAGCTTAAACAAATCCTGCTTAGCAGTGTGTCGTGTCACCTTCTGCACACCTAGGAGTTGCTGCATCATTCCCTTGGTATCAAGGCCAGTTGTGCAATTGGTTTTTGGATATTTTACATAATTGCTATCTCTCCCTTTTTTATAATTTTTCCCCAATTTTCTTTACCTTTTCAGACTTGCAGCACTAAAGAAAGGGCTTTGTCACATGTCACAACAGCACAGTAGAGGTATAAATGGGACTGATCCTGTGTCATTCACAAGCAGCAGCAATGAACTGGGCTAAGACTGCAAGAGCATGTTTATGGCAGCAAACTTTAATGAGCCACATGAAATCTTCAAACAAGGGAAAGGAAAAGATGTATTTTTGTTTGGGGAATAAGGGATGTGGACCAGCCTTCAGCAGGCCTACCAGGAAGGCATGTGTAAGGGCTTGCATGGCCATCTGTTTCTCCTCCTTATCAGCACTCCAGTGCCAGCTGCCTCTGTGGCTGAGCTGTCCCACGAGCAGGTCCCCTGCCCAGTTCTGTGCTGCCTCCGTCTACTCCTCACTAATCCCACATAGCTCTATGAGCTGCTTCCTACCAGCCCTGTTTGGCCCCACCCTGCTGTAAACCCCATATAAATCACAGGGGGGAAGCTGGCGTCTCCCCAGTGGTGCCTGCGAGCGATGCTGCTCCTTTCCCTGAGCAGTTGCGGAGGCACGCGAGTCGGTGCTGCGCTTGCTTTACTTCCCTTGTTCTTCAGCCTGCTGAACCTCCATTTCCTGCAGTGCCATAGAAGTGTGGTCCAAGCCTGAACCACCATGGGATTTATGTTTGCTGACCTAGCACCCACATCCCAGTGCTGCCGTGCCCAAACTGCAATTAAAGCTGCAAAGGCAGCCCAGAAGTAGATACCCCGGATAGACAGGCAGATAAGAAGCTAATAGCAGATAGACAGGCTGATAGGCGAGTTTGAAAGCTGCAGCCACCTGGGAGCCATGCACGGTGATGCAATCCAGCAGTGGCAGTTGCCAAAGTCGTTCTGACAGCAGAGGCCAAGGGTGGGCAGGGCGCCCGCAGGGGCGCCGGGGAGGGGAGCTGGGTCCATCTGCGCAGAGGTGTGAAAACAGCAGAGCCACAGCCAGGCTCCCTTTGGGGCGTCTCGCAGCGCTGGCAGCACAGCCCTCCACTAAGCCTTGTGCTCAGAGACCATGAACAACCGGGATTGAAAAAATATGTGTAACCTGGCTGAAGGACAGCAAGCTGCTGGGGGAACGGAAGGGGAAGGCAGGAGAGCGTGGTAGGCTGTGGATATCTGGAGGATACTGACCCCAGCAAGGGCGCGGAGACCAAGTAAAAGAGCAAGAAATCATCCAGGATACTAAGTTTTGCATTACTGTTCCCTGAATGAAATACTGGATGAAATTAGGAGAAGAACAATGAAACCCAGCCAAGCAGGCAGGCTGGCAGATGCACTGGCACTACATCTCCTTTGCATTCCAGGACCTCCGTAAGCAGGGTAATAGGGAGGAAGGCATGGGAGTTGCTCCCACAGCTCACCCAAGGCACAGCAGTCAGACCTGGCCTTCTCAATTCACTTGCAAAGGTGGAGAGGATCCATCTCTATTGTAATATCTTTCAGCCCAGGAGGCATGGTCACAGACCAACCATGAACACAATTCAGAACAAAACAATGATGCCACTCCCCAAAGAATAACCCATTGATCTAAGTGTATGAGAAGCAACAGCAACTGGATATAGTGTCTCCATCAGGGACTTAGAAATTTACAGTGAGTTGTCACAGCACTTTCACTAGCTTTTCAGCCTTCTCTTTAGCTTTACTGCTTTCCAGCCAACAAATTAGTCTATACAAAAGCAAACATTGAATGCAATTTTCACTTTAACCTACATGTTGAACTTCAATGCCTTCTGTGAACCCAGGGTTAGAGAAGGACTGATATAGTTTGCAGGATGGGTTTATCTGTCCCAGATTAATACAGACTGTTGTTATTATAAGTATAATAATAATAACTTCATAATTTAACTGTTTGTCTCCAAGTACAACATCTATTGCCTACTAGTTCCCAAATGCCGCTACCAGCACAGCAGGAGGTGCCTTTGTCACAGACCTCCACCTCAAGATTAGGGATGGTACAGGACTGACAACTGAATTACAGTGGAAGTACTTGCTCTTGCTTCAGTGTTGAAGGATCTAGAAGGGCAGTGAAGCAAAGGTCACACCATTATCACCAGCACTGGCTTCTAGAACTTCCCTTCCCTGGGCTGTCAACTGAACTAGTTATTACAAACTTCTGATTATCTCTTGGAGAAGAGTCAATAGTCTGTACAGTTGATTTCTTATTTTACTTTTAAGTGGTGATTTGTATTACAAAATAGAGTATGATCCAGGTGTCTATGTGCTAGATGCTGCAAAAAGTTTTACGATAATTTTTTTGCAAAGGGAACCTAAAAGCTAAAAACAAAAATTTGGGAAAAAATGAAATGGAGAGGAGATGTTCTACCACTGTGTCAAACCTAAATTCCTATTGAAGAACACGTTTTCACTTGAAGAAGTGATTACAGAGTCTGTTGGAATTTCTGTGGATTTTACTGGGGCTGAGCACTACAAATATTAATTACTTGAAACATACAGGCTAAAACTTCCTGATCACACCCCCTAAACAATGTACAAATGTGGATTTGAGTGAGATATGAATTCTGACTGGATCCAGTCCCATGAAGGTCAATCCCGTGTCATACAGTACAAAGCATAAATATAAGATTAAAGAGAACTGAAAATAAATCCTTGGTCTGCTTTGGTAATTTTCATTTACAGAGATGCAAAGTACAAATATTTATAAACAATATTCTTACAGGAATTGGAAGGTATTCTTCCTTTTCAAATAATTACTACTTAAAGAAATTTTGAGCTCACTTAAAATGCAATGCAACATGTGAGTATGCTTAGCTTTGTTGGAGAAAATAAATATTATTAAAAATAAAATTAGCATTGGAAAACCTCTGCCACTAATCCCAACCAATCCACCTGGCAAGCTTGAAGGCGAACATGCAAGAAAGTCTCAGATAATGCAATGATGCAAGATGCAGAACAATCTGCTTGCTTGGGTAAGATAGAAGATCACTATTTAACGCCACTAAGACAACACCTCCAGGCTCTTTTATTTCAGTACTGAGCTAACCTGACTCCATTTAGCTCACAAAGTGTGTTGGGACAGATGATGATGAAGTCAGAGGCAAGATAACTGGAGATTAAACTTTACAGATATTTCTGTTCCTAAAATTACTTCCCTTTCTATACTCTGCTAGTGGCTCTGGCTCACAAGTTTCTTATTCCTTCTTAATAAAGTTAAAAACAATTCAACCAGCTGAGGATCAGATCCTAAACTTTTGTTACTCTGCTAGAGTAAAATTAATGGTGGTTTGAAAGCCTCCAGAAGGTCAGCAAGAGGTGCATGGAGCACACTGTGACCTAGTATTAAAAGGAAGAAATTCCAGTCCCAGTTTCTTCAGCCACCTTAAGTTTAGAGACACAGAAGGAATCAGACACCTGCAAAATGCAAATGAGGAAGGGGATGTGATGGACTGCAGGGCACAGGTAGTTACTCAACAGTATAAACAATAAGTAAGAAGGAGAGCTTATGAGAACAGCAGTGGAAGGGGTCCTTTAGAAGTGCAAGGAAATGCAGCTACAAACCCACTGAGCTGTCAGTGCTGTCTACATGCTTCTATGGTGAGTGTTCTTTTGAGGAGGTGAGGAATGCAAGGCAGGGGGTCTGTGGTCTATGGTTTGTTTTCCCATCAATACATATGTCTGACTTCGAGTAAAAGATTAACGAGACAGCTAGCAAATGTCCTCGGAGACAAATGGGTAAAAGGCTGTTTGTACATGTCAGTTGAGGGAGGGAGGGCTCATTCTCGTCTCTCGGTCTCTGAATGAATCTGCTAGGATGCACACCTGCACCAGGAAGACTTCCTTGACAAGGTAACCCTTTCCTCTGCAGAACATATGAGCATGTCAGCATACAGCTTACCTTACATGTGCATTCTTTCAGTCAATGTGGTTTGGAAAGAACCTTCCACCTACTTTTTTTCTCCATGTGACGTACATTACTGTATGTTACAGAAAAGCCCCAGGTAAAGTAAATGGAAACTCTATCCAGCAGCTATGCACCTGGTGTTTTTGCATTTCCCAACAGATATTGCAGTTGCTGGAATGATGTGTGAATCTTCTACAACACCTCCTATTGACAATTTATTTTAGGTGTGGCATGAGAGAGATCTGAGATATTGATAGTAATGACCCACAGCCTGTTGCTAAAGAGAAGGAAGAAAGGAAGTGAGGAAATTTATAGTTAAAAAAAAAAAAAAGAAAGAAAAGCCAAACTATAAAACCCCACGAATATTTACATTCTACTGCTTTTGACAGCAACCATTCTATTACAGACCAAAAACACAGCAAAAGAGCATGCTGACACTTTAATATTTCCAGGATAGTCATGGTGGTGGGAAGAACAACTGGACTATCACAAAAGCTCACCTTTTCTAGGTATCAAAAACTCTGTTGTGTTTTCCTGTTCTGTTGTAATCTGTGCTGCTGGTGATCCCTCAAAGTTGATGGTGTAATGGTGTTGGCCTGAGTCCCACTGCAAGGAATGCAGTGGCGCCCAGTCAGCCATCAGTACTAACCACAATCTCCCTGCAGATCTTAACTAACCTGGCAGCTCAGCTTTGTGTAGTAATGCCACAAAAAATGGGAGCGCCTTTTCCTTTCCTTACTATCCTTCCTTTTTTTGGTCTTTTTTGCTCTTTTCTGGAAAAGTCGGAGGGATTTAAGCAGATTCCCTAAGGAGAGAAGTGACGCACCACTTGTAACACTGTCACAACCTTCAACAACTCTTATGTTCTTATTTCTACTTTACCTAAAACCTGTCAAGTGTGAGTCACATCCATTTCCCTTATGCCATGATAGGGAGGAATGCTGATATGTGGGAACTGACAAAGAAACATGAGGGAGCCGATGTTCACCTCTTAAACCTGGCGAAATTTGCTGGTGAATCACAGGGTAAGAACTTGACCTCACCCATGAAGTTTCATGCAGATTAAAAGAACTTCCTTGTACCTCCTTGCTGTGCCTCTGACTACCAGATTTATTGTCTGGAGACAAGCAGTTAAACCACCCCACAAAGCTCAAGGAGAATGAGTTCAAGCCTTGTCAACGGCCATCTCTGCCAAGCCAGCTCAAAATAACATAAGCTATCACTTTTGATGAGTCAAGAACAACCAGTCGCCTCTATTGAACACATCAGACAGATGTGGTTGGTTGAGGAAAGGAATATACTGAACCATCCCGGGCCTTTTCATATCAGTGACATCAGATATATTTCGGTGTGAGAAGTTTGGAGCTTTGAATGAGAAGGTGATGTTGCAGGAAATTAGTCCTCAAGCAATGTTTTGATCTCACTTAAGTCTGACAGCATGCAAGCAAGCACAGGATCCAGAAAAGCTGAGAAACGTTAGAAAACTATATCATCTACAACTACTCCTGAAAAGCAGGAAAAGGAAACACCGTGAAATGAACATGCTGTGTTATGAACCAAAGAGCCTTCTGTAGGCAAGGTCCTTAGTCCCCTGGGTATTAGAATGATCCTAATACTTGAGCTTACTTAACACTCCTGACTGCAGCTCTTGAACTGAGGATCTGGCCCACAGTCACTGCCAGGGTGCTGTGTCCTTCCTCCCTAAGAGTGTTGCCAGAATGCAGGAAATAAGACATATGTTGGTCCATCCTGTACTGTACTCTTACTTCTATTTTTTTCCTTCTTTGCAGCTGCAAAATACAACTGAGCAAGTTAAATTCCACTTCCCTTGAACACGGAAGCCAGCAGTGCATTTTGTCACATGGCCACATCAGCAGACCACAACAACAAGCACAGTCACCTGGTGAAACAATCCACACAGAGATTTGGAAGGAAAATTTTCTTCAGGCAGGTGACACCGGACATCTGGCAGTCCTCTACTTCTGCTCCGAGAGCAACACCCACGTTGTAGGGCATGCTGCCAGAAGCTGCACCCACCTGGGATGTAGCCAGCCCAAGATGAAAGGGAGCACCAAATCCAGAAGGGATGATTAGCATTCACTGATGTTGTTCAGGACACAAGTACCTGGGAACATGCTAGTTCCCCTTAGGTGTTCAGTGCTGCACAGAAAAGTCAGAGAACTAAGAAAGTTAATCAGGTCAGAGCCAGGCTTGCATATGCTTTCTCCACAGGAATTACAAACTATTTGCCAAATATTCCGATTGGGTAATTGCTACCCAGACTACTAAGGATATGCACCTCAAAAGAAGATAATTGCTCAGAGGTTCTGATAGATTGCATCACTCTCTGCCAAAGTATATGACAGAATGAGAATTATCAACACATAATGTAAGGATAGAAGCCTGCACTGAGCTGAACCCTCATGGCTGGCTGAAGCAGAAAAAACATTAACCGCCAGACTGTTCATAGGAAAGCAATAAGTTGATCCTGAGCTCCAGAAGCATTTGTGGAATCCAGAGATTCCCTGAATCTGGAATCCCTGAAAACTTCCCTTTCTTAGGACACGGGACAAGCATTTATCCCTGCTCTCTCTAAAATGTAAATTTGACCAAAGCTAATTTTACCCCAGTGTCTAGCTATGAGCTCATGGTTCTACCAGAATACTAGTCTCACACTGCCACATATTTAATGACCAAATGCAACTTGGAGCAGAGCCTGTACTGTCCAACAAGGATACTGCTGTGTGATAAAAAAAAAAATCCATCATCCATTGTATTTAACTATAAAGCTTTGATGAAAATCAGGCTACTTCTAACAAAAAATCTTTAGGTACTAGTAAGATTAGAAAGCAGAAAAACTAGGCATCCAAAATACTACAACCTAATTGTATGTGAGAGTATGAGATTCCTGAAGCATTTCAGAGGTACATTTCTTCTATGCAACCAAACAGCAATATAATCCAGAGAAGAGAACAGATATTTATTCAAAGTTTCACTATTCCAGTCAGTCATGCATACAGTGCTGACTCAGGAGCAAACATTAAAAAGCAGGAGCCATGTGGGAACTTAGAAATCTAATTGTACATATCCCAAGGGGAATCATTACAACAGTGTCAAACAGGCCTTAAGCAGGAGGAATGAATAGGTGGGGGAGATCTGACAGCAGGGGGAAACAGTGCTGGCAGAAAAGGCCCCAGAACAACAGGTACAATCGACAGGCACAGCCTTCCGACTGAGGCTTTTAAGGAGAAAACTGATAGCCCATATTAAAAGTAAATAAGGAAGACATGGTACAAATATAATAAGGAGAAAAAGCAGATGAAAATAGCCAGTGCAGACCCCACTTCTGTGTTCCATTAGGAGATTATCCTCCTCCTCCTCCTTGTTCTCTTAGGTTTATAACTGAAAGCGTTAATTTTAGACATGACCGCAAACAAGAAAATAAACCCAAAACTACATCTCTAAGAAAACGGGGAAATGGCAAAATTATTAGGGATTATTCAAGGTACAACACCTAGCCATAGATGAAATACTAAATAAAGGTTGAATTCAGTGCCTTCAGAAAATGACTATTCCACACAACAAGGGTGTTTTGCCTAATTGTGTAACATATTTTTATTTTACTATGCATAGTAAAATAGCCCAAAATGTTGGTGTAAAAAGACCACAGAACTTTAGTGATGGGCTGAAACTTAGGAAAGGCATGTGTGTATTAATATTTGACTTCAGAAAAAATGCAAATCACTTCAATAACACAGTGTTTTCTTCTGTAGGAGATAATGGATAGTCAACAGCCTTTCCTTCACTGTGGGGTGGATCATCAAATTAGTGTCTAAATTAAGGAGCTGATTAATCTGTATTAAATAATTTGTCAATACAAGTAAAATCATTTCAAATTTAACATAATCATGTTTTTGGGGGTGCTGGGATTTTTTTTCTTATTGACATTAACAATAGGGACTTTTATCAATGCCCAAATCAGAGCTGCCTCAAATGGGGAGGTTTCCAAAATTCTGATTGTGTACCATGACTCTCTCTCCTACATATAAAAAAATTGCTTCTTTATCTATTGTGATAACATCTTTTTTTCTTGAGACAGGAACTATAAATTCCACTCCTCCCATTCACACCAAAAAGAACATTACTCCCTAAACAGCACCACTTAATCCAAAACAAATAGCAAGATATCTA
Organism: Passer montanus; assembly: GCF_014805655.1. Classification (NCBI taxonomy): domain Eukaryota; kingdom Metazoa; phylum Chordata; class Aves; order Passeriformes; family Passeridae; genus Passer; species Passer montanus. Next base: position 7,154,158 of record NW_024368152.1, read on the forward strand.
AAATATTCTTTCGTTTACTCAGGGATGTAAGACTCAAGAGACAGAGTACCTCCTTCTTGGAACAAAGGAAGGAGAGAGGATGGATTCAAAAGGGCTGTAATCAAAAGAGTCTAACTCATCCCCAAGTACCATGGTCAAATTTATGAGTGTTTCAACAGAAAAAAAATGTGTCAGAAGGATATCCTGGGTTGGAATGTGGTAGAATGGATTCCCACAAGCCCAGGAATGTTGCTGGTTTTTATGATAGAGCTGTTAATCTTATAATAAAGTAACTTTTGAATATATTTTGCACTCGGTGATGAGCTCTACTAGCAGTGACCTCAGTGTGAGCAGCCCTCCCCAGTAACAGGGCTGTGGAAATATTGCTGGAGGCAGGTCTTGCGTTGCTTTCTTTTGTCTCTCCACTTAAGCTTTGCAGAAGGATACTACCAGAAGCACAGAAAGGCCATAAAACTGAAAACATCATTTTAAATCAGAAGGCTTTTAGTGGCTGTCTTAAAGGGGCTATCTGTGTTCCCAACAGTAACTATAGCAATTACATGATGAAAACATCTACGCAGGTGCATAATTTAAAAAGAAAAGGGACATCCTCCCCCTTTAGGAGAGGCCAGGCTTTATATTTCAGTAGGTCTGTTTGGCTAACAAAGGAGAAAAAATGAGGACAGAGTGAAAGAAGGAGTGGAGCAGGATAGAAAAAAATATGAGATGAGAGAAAAGAAAAGAATGGCCAGCAGAAAAAACAGCAGGGAAGGAGGATGAAAGAGAAGGATGACATCTGACTTGGACAAGGGGTGAACCACAAACCTAGTCATTGCCAGTGTCCAGGACAAAAATAACTCATTTGTCCAGCAGCAGCAGGGCAGCTGCCAGTGCAGCAGGACAGGCTCCCCCCCACACTGCTCTGCCCAGCACATCCCCAGCACTCTTGTAGATCTGCCCCTTTCCCTGTGCTGTGTGGCAAAACTCAGTGTGCTCTCGCAGTCCCTGTGGTTGTGGTTAGGAAACTGCTGCATGATGGATCTCAATAGAAAAAGTATTTTAATACAAGAAAAACAGGAAACTCAAGCACGTTTTGAGTCTAATTCAATTTCAGTTCCGTGATTCCTTTATTTTCTATGGACAAAAGGCATGTAACAAAATTATGAACTGGGACGTGAAGAAAGCAGAACTGTGCACATGACAGATAAAACTGGCTCATTATGTGAAAACTGAAGCCATGCAAAATAAAAATGCAGAGCAGATTAGAGCACCTCTCATCCAAAAACCAGTTAGGACCAGTCAAGCACATCCCAGCACCTGGACAGAGTTTGATCAGAACATATATGAACTGGCACAGGTCACAGTTTCACAAGAGGAGACCAGGTTATGAAGAAATGCAAATATTCTTTCTTCATTTTAAGCTGTAAGCAACCTCTGGTTTAGGAATCTTCAGAGAAAAAGTACAAGGTACCAGTTCAATGTCAGCTGCCTCACACTCTCTTTGCAATATCACCAGTGCATTTTAGTGCTAATGTACTAAAGCATGACACTAGCTAAAGATAACCACATTCTATTGAGAAACATAACAATTGAAATAATGGAATAAGCACTTCATGCAATTTGCTAGGAATGTAGTTTGGACACCAACAGCCAAAACAAACTAAAATGGCAAATGCAAGGACTCTATTTTGAAAAGATCTGCAAACAGACTCAGCAGCTTTACAGGGGGTCATATTTTCCACAAGGATAAACTGTCCTTGAACAATATTTTCAGTGTTCTGGGTATTAACCTGCTTTCTTTTCATATGGATTGTTCTCACCTACACTCCTTTTCCTTGAACAAATATTTACTGTGACCAATAAAATTCTGCTCTCCGTTTACGAGGTAAATAGCATCGCATTCCCACACGCTGCTTTATATACGTGTGCTTTATATACACTGAGCATACGTGCCCACAGAAAATGACATCTCCAAACTACGTCTGATGGAATTATTTTTAAGCAATCATATTCACTGTAGATTTCAGTCCTGATTCATCAATACATTTAATTCGCTTGGTATTAGATCTGTGAGCAAGAGGAATGAAACATTCAGCTGAAGGAAGAAGGTGACATGTTTCACCAGCAATAAAGCATTTCTGGGAGTATGTGAGAGTGATGCCTGATGCATTGCTCATAAGCATGAGAGTAAACACGTCATCTGCACAGGGAACTAGTGACATGTCTAATTTCAAGAAAGCAACAAAAAGTATTTTTAGTGAATTATTCATACACTTCTAAATGTGTTCAAGGGTTTTACCAGGTCAGAGTTAAGGTGGACAAATTACAGCCTGCAAGATGCCAGCAGTCCATAGGTGATAAGCATGCTGGACTTAGTAACCTACTACTGTTATTCATTCATTATGCACCTATTTGCTGCTTATTGTCTTGCAAATTTCAGTAAACAAGTAAGAATCCTTCGATGTAAACAACAAACACCCAGCACAAACTATGTATGAAGAAAAAGGATGAGATTTTCACAGGTTAACATATAACACATAATCTAAGCTTCTTTTCTCTCCTACCCAGGGGACAGATGCTCAGCACACCAGAGCCCACCAGTGTCTGTACTGTGTTTATATAGCTTTGGGGAAGTCAGGGACTGTGCTCCACATGCAGGTCCTTTTTGCTGAATTCCCCTCCAGGGGTGCAGGGGTGAAGAGGAACACATCTCTCATGAACACCTGCAACCAGCAGTTCCTTCCTCAGACACTTAAATAGATTTTCCTCACACTACAGTAAAACAAGATACTGGCTGTTCCCCTTCATACACCCCTAAATATAAAGAGTTGTACTAACAAGAAAGAAGGTGAGAGCTGCAGCAGGTTAATCTGGGATGGAAAAGTAGAGCTATGCTGGACTTAGGTTTCATTTGGAAATCCCAGTTTCTCTGCAGTGCCCCCAAAATAGGCTGAGGTTCAGACTGCTTAGCATGTCTTAGCTCTATCACAGGCACATTCATATACCACGTTTAGAACTGTTCCTAGTCTTGCAGATCTCTCTCAAGTCTTCTGAGACTAGTGGTATCTGACAAAGTTCAATACTGCACCCAGTATTGTTTGACTTGTTAATCAATGACCTGGATGAAGGGGCAGAAGGCTCCTCAGCAAGTTCCCTCATGACACAAAGCTGGGAGGAGCAGCCAATAGCCCAGAGGGCTGTGCAGCCCTTCAGAAGGACCTCAGCAGGTTTGAGGGAGGGGCAGGGAAGTATTTTCTGAAATTCAACAAAGGCCAGTGCAGAGCTAGCCTGCTGGGATGCAGATGCCAAGAGGATGGACTAGGCTATTCTCAGGAATAGAGCAAGAGGCAAAGGGCAGAAACTGATGTACAGGAAATTCCCCCTCAATATGAGGAAGAACTTCTTTAGTGTGCAGGTGACTGAGCACTTGGACAGGTTGTCCAAAGAGGTTATGGATTCTCCCTCACTGAAGATATCCAAGAACTGTCTGGATGCAATTCGGTGCAATGTGCCCTGGGGTGGCACAAGATTTGGCAGGGAGGTTGGACATGATGATGCACTGTGATCCCTTCCAATCCAACCCACTCTGTGATTCTGATCTTTACAAAAGAGGTTCAGTGGCCACAGGCAATCTGAGAGAGACAATTGGTTGGTCTCTTGGAGGAGAAAGAGGGGCACCCATGCAAGCAGCAACATGAATAGACTGTGTATGGTCTCCTAACAATTTGACTAGGATTGAATCTAACTTGGTTTAGGGCTTATCTAAGCCTGATGTTTGAAATTATTAACATGGGCATGCATACTCTGTTTTTTATTTTACACATGCATTTGTTTTTTGTCAAGATAGCTAGACTTCAGGACAAGTGATAGCCACAAGGCAACCACCACCGAGCTAAGCCCAATGGCAAGGGAAGCACTAACTTCCCTGTGGGTGCAAGGAGGAGTAATATATCAGCACAGATGCCTGGGTTAAAGCAGAAGAGGGTGAGAATTCCTGTCCAGAAAAGAGATGTCTGTCCAACATGAGGAAGGACAGGTTGAACAGCCCATGCTACCTGCTCTGTCCTAGGAGATGCACTCTGTACAACAAGCGCTCAACGCAAGCACCAGTGAAGCGTTAAGCAGAGAGATAATGAAGCCAACCACCAACATGCTGGAAACAGCAAAAACTATTGGCTTTGGCACACATGCAAACTGGGTATGCCTGGGCTGCCTGGAATAGCAAGAGATGTAAAATCCAGGACTGCCAGGATTGTTGGTGAGAGGGGAGGTGAGATGCTGCACTGCTTCAGCAAAAAAAATAAAAGATCCCGTGTGCTGATCTCAAAGGAAATTCAGATGCTCTCCTGATAATCTTGAGGTGGAGGATTTGAGATCCATCAGGCCAAGAAAGGGGAACTACCCAGAATTAGAGGATCACTTAGGTTGGAGAAGACCTTTATCACCAAATCCAACCGCTAAACCATGCCCCTAAGTGCCACATTTACACATCTTTTAAATATCACCAGGGATGGTGACTCAACCACTTCCCTGGGTAGCCTATTCCAATGCTTAACAATCTATTTGATGAGGAAGTTTTTCCTAAAAGCCAATCTAAACATCCCCTGGTACAACTTGAGGCCATTTCCTCCTCTCCTATCACTTGTTAGTTGGGAGAAGAGACCAACTCCCACCTCAATACAACCTCCTTTCAGATATTTGTAGTGTGTGATAACGTCTCCCCTGAGCCTCCTTTTCTCCAGACTAAACAACCCCAGTTCCTGCAGCTGGTCCTCATAGGACTTGTTCACTAGTCTCTTTGCCAGCATGAGACAGTCATATCACAATGCTGAGGAGATTTTTGTTCACCAAGTTGCTTGTTTGTAAGATTTTTTTTTCTCTTAGCAGCAAGCGTGTTCTATACGAACATCTGCTTGACAATTTGATATTTGAAAGCTGTGTCATCTGTAACCTTATCTGTCTCATTTATCTTCTGTCATACACTAAAGATCTTTGCTTTTACTCTAAGATGACCTTATTTCCAAATTTGTAAACCCTGCTTTACAGAGAAAACATCTTTTCATCTGTTATTTTCCCATTATCAAGCATTTAGCAACAGGAGCATAGAACAAGTCACACTCTTCTGCACACCATATAATAAAAACCAGAATGCCTTTCTTTTAAGTAGTCCCTAATTAAGCCACAGTGCTGGTTTCAGGGGCTTTTCCAGTACTTCTGAGAAGAGACAATAGGTTGAGTTAGACAGCAGTGGCAAGCAGCCAAGGTGCAGGTGAGAGAAGAAAGGGACCCCAAACTTCATCTATGCCAAACATTCCCATGTGCTTGACCCCTTTCAGCCTCTATAAATAAGATTTCACTGATTTTCTTAAAACAGATGCTACTGGGAATAACTAGGAAGTCATTAAGCACTGTAAATAACTAAAATAGATAATATTGTTGTAAAAATATATTGAAGAGCTGTGATTTGTGATGCATGAGCTTTGCTGTGCTGGGTACGTTAACTTAATAAATTGCAAAATTAATTTGGCCACAAAAGCTCTTCCAGTCAACCATGCAAATTAGCACAGTACTGTTGAAATGCATTATATTTCAATACTGCTTCTAATCAGAGGATCTCAAAATACATTTGTGATCCATAATTAATGACATATTTCCTTGAGCTATGCAAGTATGACTATATCATACACTGCAGTAGTCTCATTGCACTTCTCCATAACTGTACTATTGTATGAGTGGGCTCATATAATATCAACAAGCTCTGATCATTGCATTGTTTCTGGTTTCCCATTGTGCTAGTTATGTGAACATGTGCATATCCATGTGTTGCCATCACTATTCTTTCCCTCCCCGCACAGGTACAAAAGATACAAGTTGGTGGGAGGATATTAAACTTGCAACAGTTTTTTCTCAGATGCCTATTTCTTGCAGTTTTCCAGTGGGATCCTCTAAAGGAGAAGCAGCAACAGAAGTGAAAAGGGAATGTGTTTGTGTACTCATGTGGATGCATGAATGACAAATCAGTACATCACATGGCAGAATCATATAGTGTCTGAGAAGCAGATAGGTAAGCCTAAATTTTACTAATCAAAATTGCATATCTGACTTTTCTTGCTAATCATGCAGAAGATTATTAATGGTGAAAGAGACTTAAAAATACAATTTCATTTTAACCATGTATTCTTATTTAAAGACTAGAAGAAAAGTATTATTTTACAGATAGTGATCAGACACCAGGAGACACAGCTTTCCCACAGTTGCATTGTAAGTCTGTGCTCACCCTGGCAGTTGCATCCACTCAAATTGCTATTAATTACCACATCAGTGCTTAAGAACTACTGCAAGTGTAGTGCCTTCATTCTCACCAGGCTCTGTGCACACAGAGCTGCAGGCCCTGCCAGGAGGTCTCACAGCTGAAGCAAGAAACGGAGGAAAGGCTGGAGGAAAGGCAGTACCACAGCCAGCAAATTGTGCAGGCTTTAGATAAAGTGGGGTGTGTGGAACTAAAATAAACAAGTGACTGATGAGGAAAGATTAAAGGAGAAATAAGTCAGGAGAGATGAAGATAAACCAGAACAGACAAGGAGCAAAAATGAAGTGAAAGGACTGCAGGGAGTGGTAAGATGCAGAAGAGAGAGACAGAGCTTCAGCGAAAGAGGATGGGGTGCAGAAATTGCTCCAGAAGTGCAGCAAGCTCCCACAGCATCTAACAGTCCCTATTTCAGCAACTCTGGTAGCTGTTCCTCTCTGTGGTTCAGGCGAGGCATCACTTGTGTCCTAACATCCTCTGAGCAAAAGAGCTCCCTACACAACTCTGCACTGAGGGAAGGGGGAGGGATGGGCACTGACCAGAGCCCGTCTACTTCCCCATCTCCTCACAGCCAGCTCAGCCCTGGCTGCCTCTGCAGCTGCTCCACCAGTGAAAGAGTTCGGCCGCAAGGCCAACCACAAGCCCAAACTTCTCCTGCTAGTTGGTTCACCACTTGTATCTCACATAACAGGCCTGCCCTGAGCGTTCTGCAAACACATTGAACATTCCTGCTTCCCTTCCGTGTCCACACCATTTCCCTTCCAGGTTAAGATGAGCAGAAATACATATGCAATAGATGAGAGAGCAGGAGAGGAAAGAGAAGAAAAAGTGGAGCTTTCTGGTTCACCCAGATGGCCTTTTAGCTAAGTGTTCTAACATGTAATACTGCTAAAAGCTGTCCTATTAAACCCAGCTGAATTTGAAGGACAGACTTCAATCTTTATTATTTTTTTGCAAAAGCTGTCAAAACCCCCAGATTTTGAAGTCTGCTGTACCTGATGGGTATGTCATGCACCCGTTTCCTGCAGACAGGACACGGCCGTACGGCACACCATGGTTTATGAGAGCTGGAAGCAGAAGATGGAGGCACTGGTGCTTACCTCCATATCCCTATCCCCCGTGGGAGGAAATGGAGGTCAAGGGGATGGATGTACAACCACTTCCCATGGTATCTTGCCAGTCCTCTGCCCCTGAGTCTATCACGATTAATGCGATCCACCACCTGGAGCCTGTGTTGGCCATTCATACTGTTTTTCATGGCAAGTAACCATAGTAAGCATGTGTAAGAGATCTCCACCCACATTTTTGAAGAGTTCTGGGATTGCAAGAAAGATGGAGCAAAGTTAAACTGGGCCCCAGACTGTACCATGTAACCAAGTTCCCTGTGGATATACTTTCTGCTGACAGGCTTGTAGCAAAGGCTTTATCTCCCTTGAGGGTATATTAGAAGCAGCTAGAAATGAGTTACAGCAGGGTCACTTCTCAACAGGCAGCAGGTAAGAGAAGATATTTTCTTCTCTTTACTCTGAATCCTGTTCAGAAGCAAGTTTCTCACCACAATCCTTCAGACTTTGTGACACAGCTCACTACCTCTAAAAGGCTGACCTTCAAACAAGAATACCAAAGTTAGGGCAACAGGTTTCTGAAATATTTCAAACAGTTTCTTATGAGTCATCATTAAAATGGCCATTTGTGGGTAAGAACAAAATCCTGAGCAAAGGTTACCCCTCAAATGCTTTTGAAAAGCTATGTGCTGTGTTAAACAAAACCATTACAACACAAGCAACCTATTTCCAACATCCAGAGCCAGAGATCATATAAAACTATCAGATTAGATTTGTACTGTAAAGTTTCTACTAAAATAAAGTCGTGCCGGATAACACTGATATACTACACCCTATACATAGGTAAATCAATATTATCATTACCCCCCAGAGTGCAATACTCAAGCTAGGTTTGGTAATAAAAGCAGACTGCATTTAACAGAATATCAGAAATATTTATGATTTCTTTAAACAATTGCAATCCTGAAAGCCGCAGCCCTGATGATTCAAAGTACAAAAGCCAGATTTTGACAGCTCTCCATAGAAAGAGAATTTTCTTTCTCCATTTGGCACGCTACCAACAGATCCCCTGCATGCAATCCAGCCCCACAGTAAATATCAGGCCACATACAACACACATACAGGCACCCAAAGTTTTGGCTGTTGCAAACTATCATTGTTTGCTTGACTTCAGAACCTGAGGATCTGGCCCAAGAAACATATTCCACCAGAAACTGAAAAGCACCAGTTTTAATGTGCTTTTGGAAAAAACAGTTTTTTGGAAAAAACAGTTTAATGAGGTTGGTGTTGTTTTTTAAATTAACATCCTTAGTTCATGAGAAGTCTTCAGCATTTTTGTATTACAACAAGCATCTTAAGCTTATCTGCAAGGTTTCAGGCCAATGCCAACAGACAGTACTGCCAGGCACTGACATTTGGGGCTTACAAGTTATTACATTTCAGTCACCAAAATAAAGGCCTAGAACCTCATGTGAGATTTCAAACTTTACCCTTCATAAGTGCAGATTATGAGCAGGGACTGAGACTGTGGCTGCAACTGAGACACTGAGACAGAGCCCAGTTTCACAGCAAGCCCCACAGATTTTCTCATACCTCCATCCTCACCACACTTTCCCAGATGAGATGTTTTACTTCCATGTTGAGACTTTGCTGGGAATGTGATGAGCAGGCTCTGGTTTAACTACAGAGTATTCTTGTCTTTCTATGGGTAGGTAAATGGGTAGGTAAATAGGAAGTTGGTAACCGTGAAGTTCATAAAATAAAATCCACTATTAATACAGTCTGGGTGGTTTGGATTTGTTTTTTTTTTCTTTTTACTAGACTGGTTCATAAGAAGACTCACCTACTCATCTGTTCATTCTCAAGAAATGTAAACTCCTTAACTCACTGCACATCTAACTGGAAAACCCAGGACCCTGTGATGTATCCTGAGCCCTACCACCCAAGGAAGCACTGCAGTTTGATGACACATTAAACAGTGTCACTAGTAGAAACAACTTCTAGGTATAAACACTGAAAATCTTTACAAGTACTGGTCAATTGCTTGTTGAAGAAACTGCTGTCAGAGGGTCCCCCTTCAGCTGGCTGCTACCATCCCTTTGCCAGTAGCTGTCCACACCACAGAGCTCCCCTTCATTCCTATTACAAATGGTAGCAGGTTAATTTAACACAAGAAAAGCTCTTTACTTTAATCTGGCTGACATTACCCTAGAGCAGATTCTCACTGTCTCTTTCCACATGGCTTTCAGGGCAATGGCATTACAAAAAAAAAAAAAGTTGGTAACCAACAACAAAAAGGAAAGCACATCTGAAACCAGTGTGCTGATCTGCAGTGGATGTATACCACATCCTAAAACACAAAATGTCAGTCAAAGATGAAATCTGCAGGCAAAACCAATCTTTGCATGCCAGTGCCTTTCCTTTGAAAGAGATTAAAGAAAAAAGTAATTGCAGTGAAAAACTACTCCGTTACCTAAACAAAATCTAAGAGCACATACCTTGAAGAAAAATAATGCATTCTGGAAATTATTAACAACTAGTTGACTTCCCTTATGGTAATGTTAGAATTTGGAGCTAAGGAAAAAGACAGTAAATTTCAGCAGATAGATCTCAATTTCCCTTCTCTAGTGCTCAGACCTGAATGTTAACATGATAGTAAATTTTGGCCACAGCAACTTTTTTCCTTGATTTTTATTTCTTTCCTGTGAAACACTGAAAGTGTTTTTATCTTTTTTTCATTTCATTCTGGTTTATGTTCGTCAAATTTTATTTTTCTGTACAACTGCCCAAAATGCTGAGTGTTATGGTGATATACACAAATTTCAAACTGAGTTTCCAAGGCTTTCTTCTGGAAAATGCCAATTTCCTCTAAAACACTCATTTTCAATTGAAAAAAAAAAAAAATTGAGCTTCTCTTTTCTCAGGATGGATCTCATTTCAAACTTGCAGTGATTTGTCACCTTTTCATCCAAATCTTGGAATATAATTCAAGATGATTTTCCAGTTAGCCAGATCTTGATGTAGAGTGGAAGAGGCACTTCTGTGGAGCTTGCATTGGTCTGTAGGTTCCCCCTGTAGCTGTCAATGAAAATCTTCTCTTGATAATGGCAAGGAAAGGAAAGGAGGCTTGAAAGAGTGGGAACACCCAGTAGAAAATAAAAATCTTTACAAAGAATTAAAGATTTCTATTCTACTCTGTCTTTATTGTCAGCAAATCTCAAAACAAATATAAATAGTGCCCCTTAGCACCAATGTAACTGACTCCCTCAGGTTTCCCCATCCTTCTTTTGTTAATACCTTCTTTTTGTTAATAATCTTTTGTTAATATTTGTTAATATCAGTCCTATGGAAAATGAAACCTGGTAAGTACTGATCAGCCTAGGCATGGAAACCAATGCTGCATTATTCAAATAAGAAGGATCTCCCTGATTTCAAACAGGAGTCTGAAAAACCAAGTGACACCAACACGAAGTCCCCCATGTCCCTTCCCAGATGTCCCTCAGCCAGGACTTGCCTATTCCCTGCTGCTGCAAACCTGGGTCTTTTCACACCAGAATACAGCACTCATGCCAAATTGTGAAGTGGTTTTACAAGGTGGAAAGGCACCAGCTAGGGGCTAAAGAAAGGCCAATAAACTTCTCTAACTTGTAACAAAATAACAGATTTAAACCCAGGTCAACTGAGGTGAAGGGCAAGTGCATTAATCGCCTGCCTTAACAAGGCTCTGTGTGCCTGCAGCAGCCCTCAATTGGAAAAGACAGTACATCTTCCTGTAAATAAGACAAATAAACAGCAGCTACAACAACAAGTCTTCCCCCAATTTCTTTTACTTTTCATTAAATGAGTAATCTGATTTTTATTAAGTCCTCTTCAAAGGCCATGCAGGCCACTCTTTCTAACTGTGCCTGTTTGCAGCAGATGCACACTCCGAGATGCACATCACGGCCTGACGGGGGCCTGGAAAGGAACCTCAGCCAGTTTTGTTCTTAAGTGATAATCGAAGAAATCCTCTGTCACGTGTTGTGGCAGTGTGAGTTGGCCATACCAGGACGAAGAGTCATGCAGATGTTACCCAAATGCTTCCATTAACTTAATCTTCCTCAGAAGAGCCCTTCTGCTGCCAAGTACTTAAGAGTGTCACTTGGGATTTAGATGCCATTTTTGTTCACTACTGAAGACCGGTCATGTGTAGGAATCTGCAGCCTTGATAATAGGGTTTACAGAACACCATGAAAATAGATTACTGACTGCTGAAAACATTTTAAAAAGACAATGTTACCTTTTTTACTAGCCTTAAGTGCTTTCTGGCATGGAAGACTTAATGATTGTTTACTCCGGTACGTTTTCTAGAATGTCAGCTTAGAACAAAATAAGGATCATCATAATAATTAGCTGAGATGCTGACAATATGAACCAAGAGTTGAGATCAATACATGTTTCCATACACATCATTTTAGAAAACAAAACTGTATTTCTGTGATCAGAAAATGCATCAAACTTTTTCAATTGTCCTAGCATATGCTGTTATCTCAGTAATGAAACCAGTTTTGCTTTTTTCCTTTTTTAACTCAGTTGTTATGTGGGAAGATGTAGTAGTATAAAATAGCAGGAAATAGTATGAGTAAATTTAACTTGAACAGTTTAGTATGTGTTTTAGAGAAAAGATTAACAAGTCCAATTTTTTTTCAACTGTCTTTTCATCTCCATTTTTTTCCTCTTGCATTCTGCTTCAGCCAAGCAATTCCAACAGTTCAGAAGGACAGATGTTCCATCTCATTCTATTCCCAGACAAGTCACTCTGTAAAATTACATTTCTTTTGAAACATTAGTACAACAGTTTAAAGACCATCAGAAGTTTTAAAGGCAAATTGCAAAGGATAATCAGCAATGTGTTTGGATCTACTTTCTGTACTGGATTTTTTTTTTTTTCAGTTGTAGCACCACTCCTCAGTAAAACAGTTTCAAATTTATTTTCCACCTTGTGGTTCTTCCTGGTTTGCATCTATATAGTACCACAAACCTCAGTGCAACCTGAGCAGAGTATGTGTATTTGTGATATTCAAGGGTGATGTGTTCAGGCATGTGTTCAGTGAACCAAGGCATACCAATACACATCACAAGGAGAAAAAAATGATTTAAAATACACTGCTTTGCTGACTGGCTAATCAAAGCCTACTCAATAAGGACATTGAGATCACACAGCTGCATTTCATATAATCACTGTTAATCTGCTTGTGCTGATACATTTCTACAAGGCCAGAGAGGTAGCAACCTTTGATCGATGCTCTTGGGAACCACATACCTGCACTGTCTCTTCCTGAACAGGTTCATGATGGCACAAGAATTAAATACAAAGTCTCAAGAAAAGCAAATTAGGATTTAAAAGCAGTCAACACAGAGAGACAGAAATCTCCCCATGTGGGCGCACCTGTACTATTGCTTTAGCTGGGATCACAGGGACCCTTTTGAGTCAAACCTACCAATCATCCCCATTCACTGCACTTGGGCTCACACTGCAGACTGGCCTCAGAGCTAAAAGAGAAAGAAATGTTCCTGAGAGCCCCTATTTACTCACTGAGATTGCTGACATTCACTCCATGGGACTAGACTAGCATCAGCCTGAGGCACCCTCCTGAAATGTACTCAGCCTGGCTACCAGGTCCAGAGGGCTGACAGCTCCTTCCTGCCAGTGCTGCTCTCCATCTGCACTGCTGGCCAGTGTGGGCACACAGTCTGAACTGTGTCACATGGAAGGCACATTACTGTTTGGACCTTAATCCCCAGGTTCTTCTCCAGGCCTGAACACTGATGCTTGTAAAATGGAAATAATACCTTACATGGTTTAAGTCAGACCCAAGTTTCAGGAAAGTACAGAATTAGGTCCAGTATCTCAAATCTATATAATAACTGATCAGATCAATTAATTATAACTCATATAATATATTAAATACATATTTGATTTCAGCATATAGAAATAAATTTCAAATTAGATCCTTAAAATCCTATTCAATATAATGTCTTCCTAGGCCAATTACTTCTCAGAAAACACAGACTTAAGTTTACTGATTTGAAAGTGTGAATTTGTTGCTTAAAACTCCAGATCTGCAAATACACACAAACAAAAACTTTGCATGTGAGTATTTTATGTAACCGCAGTGTAGCCTACACATAGTAAATTTTATCACATACATTCCTGTTACCATATCAAGACCAAGAACTTCACAGAGAAAGGCTTGTGCATCCTTGTATTCTGTTACCAAGATTCACCAGGTGAAATTGTCATAGATGAGCTCAGGCCCAAGTACTCAGCTTAGGGCAGTTCACACAGCCCAGCTTTATCCACCTGCCCATATCAGATGCTGCTTGCTCAAGGCACACTGAAGATCTGGACTCCCAGCTTTTGAATTTCAAAGGCACCACTAGAGATAGTGGAAAGGTACTTTAATATTTGGGCTTTTTTTTCTTTATTTGTAGCTATTTTTGAGTTAATCACCTAAGGTTACTGTAGATGGAAATAAACTGAACCCTTCAGTGTATCGCCCTGTTGTGATCTGAACCCCACTTTTATGGAAGGACAGCTGACTATAAAAATAACCAGGTGCAATAGTGGAAAATTCCTGCCATCCTAATGTCACAAGGAATTTTACTACTGATTTCAACTAACAAAGTGAGGTTTCAAGGCAATCGTGGATATCCTTTAGTTATTTAGCACTATTTGCAGCAGTAGTTTGTCTACTCCCTCTAGCAGGAATTAATAAAAAAAAAAAGATGCTCATGTTTGAGTGCAGAAATAGAAAATTTTATTGTATTAAGCTCCCTGAAAGCAAGATGGTACTCAGTGAAGAGTATATTAGGTCAAATCCAATTATTTAGTAACTCCAAAGAGGTCAATAGAATTGCAGAACAGCTGAATTTGGTCCAGCACTGCAAGTTAAGAATACTGAGCTAAATTCTGCCCAAGGAACATGCACTGAAGTAAGACTACACATTTAACAGACAGGAAAAAAATGAGCTTACACCACACACAGGATCAAGTCATGCCTGCTCTGGCAGTGTAAATCTCCTACCAAATGCAGTGGACTTACTTCTCTAATTTGAAGCAGCAAGATTTGGATTTTTCTTTTTACAGTTACATATAAGAATGTGATCACATTAGGAAGATTTTCTGTCATCACTTTTCCTTCAATTACAAAACAGAATACAGAGGGTAGGGGATGTTATGAAATCACAGTATTGGACTGAATCCCAAAACAAGGATTATGTTAAATAAAAAGGGGAATTCAAACTTGTTTGACTGTGGTGCTTCAGTTTTACTTAGATAATTCTAACAAAACTAATACTCATGTCTGATTTACAAATGTGCACATACCAAATATGGGATGGAAGATCTTAGGAGTTTTTCTCGAAAAATGTGAAAAATGCATGCTCCCTAGTAAAAGAAAAACCTGGTTTTCTTATTATATGACTAATCTTATTCACCTAATATCAGTACAATAATGGACTAAGCTAACCTATAGCTCCAATCATACAAATAGCCCCTTTTTCACTTAATTCAGTGAGTTCCCTTCCTACCAAAACAGCTAGAAAGCAAACTTTCATCTAATATTATCGTGCACTAATTACAGCTAATGCTCTATGTTTAGAAATTGTAAAACTACTCTCTTTATCATTAAATGTAACATAGCTTATAGACCTTCAGAATCCTGCAGGCTTTCTTAGGATTTTGCATAACTGGAGATGCAAACTGGCATCCTCATATCTATTCATTGGCCCAGTTCTTGAATTGCATTGAACAAGGTACCTATTACTGAGGATGCAAACCCCAGTTTCCCACAAAAATAATCCATCAATACATCACAGAAAGAGGATACCAATGTGAGCTTTTCAGGCTGAGCCCTGAATGAAAATGTGAGAAAGACTTAAGGAAAAAACTTCCTGCATAATGATAGCAGTTTAGCTTTAAGTATCATATGCTTTTTAAATTTTCAGACACTAGAAGGACTAAAATATCACATAAATGTTACATTTTAAAAAAAGAAAGTCCTGGAAGTAACAGAAATAAATGGAGTTCTCAGTGGCAAATTCTGCACCCTTTCTGTGGGAGTCAGCCTGAGGAAGTGGGAGTAGAATCACACTAATTGGTAACAGAGTCATTCAGTTCACTCCTAGACTGGTACTAATTTCATTATTACACTATATAGAAATGTATAATTATTTACAAATAATTTCACAAATAAATTGCCTGAATTTACACATGAATAAATCAGGCCAAAGTTAGGTTTTGCTCTGGAAAAAGCGTTTTTCAGCAGCTTATAAAGGCCCAGACTTTCAAAGAGGGACGGATGCAAACAGCGCCTGTGTGCGTTGTGCTGATCTTCTGTGCGAATTGGTTTAACACTAACGGCACACAAAAACTCATATGGGCTGAACACTGCAAGGCTGCCAATTTAATTTGAAATGACTTGACAGAAAATCTCTAGGCCACCAAATGCTATTATAAAGCACTGTATTCTCATTAAAGGTCTGAGCCCTTTTTTTTTTCTCCCTGAGGGCAGGCTCCTCGTGAGGCTGTCCCTCTGGCATAACATGTGATAGAGCTAATCTGTCTTCACTTGGACAGCACTGTGGATATGCAAACCCAGGTGGCACTAATAGGTTTACAGTAATAACTATGGAATTGGATACAGTATGTTACACTGTGAGAAATTCCCACAGATCAATTTTTGTGGTGAAGGTTAACCAACAGACATAGAGCCGTAATATTCTTTTTTCATGGGTCTGTTAACAATTTTATGGTTTTAAAAGTAAAAGAAGAAAGACTCTCCCATATTTGGACAGAATATAAATATTTAACTTTTCAAACATATCTACAATATATGTGCATAAAAAATGCTCTCCTGGAAAGACAACTTCTGTTGTCAGTTATTCCAGCACAAACCTGGAGGAATTCCACTGGCTTCAAAGAAAGATACCACTATAACTGAAAGCACAATATGCCCCCAAAATATGTGTAACATAAGATTGTGTCATACCATTTTGTTTGTACATTTTAGTGGCAGTATTGTAACTTTATTATTAGAAATTACAATGAGAATAAATTAGCTGCATAATCATAATGAATGTACTATACAGTTGAAAATACCCTTGTTGTAGTAAAGCATTATAGCCAGAGACACAAAATTGTGATCTGACCATTTGTGGTCATTAGAGATCCCATGGTACTCTTTGTAAGATTAGGGGTTTAATCTCAGGGTGCTGGCCAAATTCCAGCAATGGTAATTACATTCTCTCTACCTAAATTCCCCACATTTCACCTAAGGTGGTTGGATTTCCATGGTGCACGTGGATTTTAAAATTCTGTACCTGTTAGTGTAAAAGGTGTTATAAAACATGTGATACCCTTGTTACAATTAAGTACATTCATTCCAGAAAAAAAGAAAGAGCCATCTGTCAATCAACTGCAACATTTAATGTACTGATTAAAAACATCATTTCAGCTCAAGAGGCACTCCTGTATTGTGGTATGTTATGTCTTTGCAGTCATAAATTCCATACCCCTGTTAGCTACCACAGATGGAACATATTGAGAAGTTAAACACACAGCACTGGTGACTGAAGAGGATGTATACAACCACACTGCAAATTCACCCAGCTTGTCAGCCCCCAAACAGCACTATTACCAGCCCAAGCCAGAGCATCTGTCTCACTTGAGACTAACAAAGAGATCTCCTAAAGGCAGCATAATCACCTAGGAGGGGGAGTTTGGAAACTGAAAACAAAGCCAGACAAAAGAAATACATTTCTCAGTACACAGCCACCTGAGCACTTCCAAGGCAGGGTACCTGTCTACCTGCAGACACGGGCATGAGGGGCGACCACCTCCCCAGGCAATTTATTACTCCCTCTGATGATTCAGGTAGTGCCTCCTACTGCAACACCTACTCACCCTCACTAGTAAGCAAAGACATATGGAAAGAGGGATGATGTACTCTGCAGCACTGCAAGATGGTTTTCCAGCCTAGAATGCCACCTCATGTGTATCTTGATTTTGTCAGCCATTTTGGTTGGTTCATCTTCCACAAAAAGAAATGGACTGGAAGTAAAATAGCTAAGTATCACAAGAAAAAATAGTAATGAAAAATACTTCCAAGCCTTCCTTTCACCAGCATCTTTTTGTCTCATTTTTGACAGTCAGATTTTCAGTAAGAAAATTGATATTCCTCAAGCAGAGTATGAAATCATTAGATTTGTGTTTCATATACTTAATTCATTTACTAGGGAGTAAAACAACCTTTCAGGATTGTTCTAATAATTGATCCAATGAGTCATGGGCCAGGTCTGGGGATGCTCAGTCTAGCAGAATGGCATCTTCATTTGGACTGAGACTGTTGCACTGAACTGAGTCATGTACAATTCAGTTCTCAGAGTCTACTCTGATGAAACCAGACTTAAATATCTATCTATCTATCTATCTATCTATCTATCTATCTATCTATCTATCTATCCATGCATCTCAGTACTTAACAAACAAATCACTTGTGTTGAGCAGTGCCATGTGCAATATTGACCCTAAATGCAGTTGGAAGCAGGAAATCACTGATTTTAAATTGATACTGATTGCTATTAGGCAGACACTGTTGTACTGAATAAGCACAAAATTATCTGATACATGAAAAAACTACCATTAATCAAGGTAATACTAAGTGAACTTAACTACAAACTTTAAACAGTTTTTCTCATTTGTTTGAGCCTTCCACATCAATCCACAAAACTTACTTACACAAGATACAGTTTATTGCTAAGAGGAATGTTTTCTTCTGTATTTACAAAAATGTCTCACGTGTGGGCCTTCACATCAGAAAAAGACTATACAGCAGTTTCTCCTAAAAGGTTTTTTGACAACTGATACCATGCAACTGCACTGCCAACCCTTTTTCCCCTAGAGAAAACTGGAGGTATTTCAGACATGACATCTGATAACAATTTCAATAGCCTGTCTTTTTAATTTTGAATCTTCAGATTACCATTCTATATCAGCATCGTTTTTGTTTTGACGTGGGATCATATTCAACCTGTATATGGCTAACTTAGGGATCACAACCAGTGCAGTCTCAAAGTCCATGAGAACAGCATTCCTTCGGATCACACAAAATCCAGAGCTTTCAGACCCAGCTCTGTAGGTAGTCAATGAAGAGAAGTTAAATTATAGTTGTGGAATACAATACTCTGAATTTCTGTTTATGCTTTGCATTGCACAGACATTAAAATATGAACTAACCCTATACAACACAGGCATCTCAGTGAGGTATCCAGTTGGAATACAATCACCCTTTGATCCATGTCTTGCCAATAAGGATAGAAAGACCCCTCAACAGAATAAACAGATGAATGTACAGAATGATGAACAGAAATAAACTTTTATGTCCATTAAATACAAAGAAATCACTTAGAAATGCTGACTTGTCCAAAACCCCAGCAAATGCCTAAAGAAAGGTAGAAATTATTCTCGGTTCTATCAAGCTCTGGTTTGGTATCTTACTTGTATGATGCCTTCTTACCATATGTGCTTCCAAAGACACAAATTCCTCAATGCTTTATTGATCAGGGCCTTCAATTATAGCAACATCTTTGAGCAATGGAGGAAAACAAAATTATTTTCCATCAAAATATTTAAACAATAAAATTTCCGTAGATTTTTCCTACTTTACCTCTGAGGAAAAAGCCTCACTGAATCTTCCAGCTTTAGAGAAAGGTCTGAGTGAGTTTAAAGCCAATTAATAAATTAGTTAATTAATAAATTGGCAGCTTCTGAAATGGTTACCACATTTTAAGTTACCCAAATGTAAACCCAGCCTCTTCTCTCGATTCTTCCTCTTACAGTGAAATTTCAGTGAAATCTGTTCCTACATTATCACACCATCAACCTCTAAATTTTCTTTATCTCAAAAAGATCTCTTTTCTCAAATAAGTTATCCAGTCTTCTTTGTTAGACTCTGAAAACTACAATTAACTCAGTTTTATTCTTCACCAACTCATCTTCACCTCTCCTTTTCTTCATCCCCAGACATCAGCAGTCCTCATTCTTCCATTATGCATCCCACATTCCCCAATACAAATCACAGCACTAAAATTACTGGTCCACTTTGTTTTTTACCAGCTTATCTCACTCTACTACTCTCTTCCCTCCCACTATCATATCTATCAAACAGCACAAGTTTCTCAACCTCTCTTTCCTCCTTCCAAGTTATCTCTGAATTGCACCATGTGAATCCTACTTCTGTTCTCACCTTTCTGCCCCTTCTTTCAGGCTTTGCTCTCTCTTCTGTTATTCACCAAGTTACTTTTCTCCTCCTTTGTCATCCACT
Source organism: Passer montanus (assembly GCF_014805655.1). Classification (NCBI taxonomy): domain Eukaryota; kingdom Metazoa; phylum Chordata; class Aves; order Passeriformes; family Passeridae; genus Passer; species Passer montanus. Next base: position 7,173,873 of record NW_024368152.1, read on the forward strand.
TGCAGTGCACTTCTCCCAAAGTATCTTAATCATAATACTACAGAGAGATTTTTAAATCTCTGTTAATAAGAAATGTGGATATTGAACCCATGTATTTCACACAGCTCAGTACCTATTGTCTCACTCAGCCAAGCCTATTGTAGGCCCCATGGGCAGCAGCATCTTCCCCTCGTATATCTGTACAGCACCAAGTGCTCTCCTGGAGCTCAGCAAATAATAAAGCAGTTGTGTGTCTAAAAGGAACCAGATAACACAGTAATAATGATCATAAGCATATGCAGTAACTTTTCTCCAGATGGATCCCAAAGCACTCTATACCATTTGCCAATTAACAGTACAAAATGAAGTATTTACATAGGAATAATTTCACCCACGAACAATGGCATAATGCCAGCCATGCCTTAATTGCATGAAGTTACACAATACAAATTTAAGACAGGAAGTGAAGACTCACGTCATATTTTCAGGGAGAATTAAGGCTGGACTATTATAATTACTAAAACTAGTAGTAAAATGCAAATAAATTCACAACAAAATAAACTACACTTATTTCCAGAATTGTGGAAACATACCAACAATTTTTACATGGTCAATAACGAGAACAGTGAATCCCAACCCAAAGTCTGAACACCTTAAAAGATTGCTGCAATTAAAAAAACAAACAAACAAACAACAACAAAAAAAAAACAAACAAACCAAAAAAACCAAAACCACCCAAAAACTGGCATACTCCTGAACTACTTTATTAAAAACTGGAAAATTGCCAGGACCTGAGACTTCTTTAATAATTGTTGTAGTGATTTCACTCATCATAAACTGAGACTTGAGATAACAGGAAATATCATGATGTGGAAATCAAAAAAAAACCCAGTTTGACTGCGCATTCACATATTCAGAGTCAAATTTTAATTTAAATTAATTAGATCAATAAAACTGAGGCTGAAGTAACTCCTGCTTATTTCTTCTACGCATTGGAAAAGTCACAGGTAAATTTACCACTAATATTTAAACCCAGGTTCCACAGGTAAATGTAACACTTAGTTCTCAAAAGACTTTGAATTGGGTGAAGTCTTGGCATTGGTCAAATAATTTAGAATGTTTTCACTAACTTTAACACAGTCACAGTTTCACTCACAGTCCATGGGATAGAGGAGTGTATAATGAAAAAAAATACTTTGAATAAATTACTCAATGATTGCTCAAAATTTATGAATAATTTATTTGGAAAAGAGTATTTAACCATACATGAAGCTCGTCAAAGAGGGGCAAATATATTTCTGAGTCATTTATTCAACAATTAATGGAAAAAAAAACTATTCACAAATGTCATTCAAATAAGCTCTAGACTATAGTAACTTGGTTTCCAGTTGACTCAGTATGCCTTTTAGAAAAGTTCCAAGTTTTCCTGCACACTAAGCTTGCTCTCATTATTTCAGGTCTCTTGTTTCTAATTTTCCCTTTCCCCCAGCAAAATAGCATCTTTTTTCAGTAACACCACCACTATTGTAGGCCTGACTGGCTTTGACTGCAAGCCCAGTACCCAACTCTTATGAAGTGATCTTTCCCTTCACTACAAAGCCAGGAAGTAAAGAAAAATGAGCATGTATCTATATGTATTTATATGGCTTTGAATTTCTGAATGTATCTGCTAGGTGGGGAGCAGAGAAGAAATCCACCTCAAAAGAAGGCATGAGTCAGAGGAAACACAGAAGAGGTGAGACAAGAGTTGGTGGCTGCTTTCCTTCAGAGCCTCTCTTCCAGCCATGTCCACGCTGGGACACACCTGCCTGGAGAGGTCCAGGAGCACAGTGCACAGCCAGAGAAGATTTCCCTTCTCAAGCCACAACATGATTCATTGCCACCACCGTAGAAGTAGGTTGCTCTTGAAAAGAAATTCTGGCATTTGCTGTAATTATGCTTTCATAACTATAGAAATCTTAGATGCAGGAAATTCATGTTGTTATCATTGTTTTTCCAATATGCATTTAAAATGTAACATTGCAAACACTGGCTGGTGTTCCTGCCTCAGTGGGATTTTCCTAGTGCTTTGAGCACAGTATAATAGAGTGAACTCATCTTTCAACAACTTGGCACCTTTTTTTTTCAAATGCAACTTAAACAATAAAGGTCAGATTTAAAGACACAGCAAAACAAACAGCTCTGCTTTACTCTTTTTTAAAATGTTATTCACTAGCATTTAATGAGAATTTCCAGGTACTGCAAATCACCAAGAGTAAACAGGAATGAACTGCTAAGAAGAATTTACCTGAAAAAGAGGGAGAGGTAGAAGAAGAGCTGTATGATGCTCTGATAAATATGAATACGTACTCTTTGTACACAATGTGTGCAGAAATTGGTGACTTATTTCTTGTGCTCTGAGTAAGAACAAAGGCAAAGTGAAAGAAGCAGAAAAGATCAGAATGCAAAGCTGCATAATAGCTATTCCAAAGCAAAACAGCCACTATTTTTCAACCAGATCTGCTTTAAAATAATGGCTTATAAAACTAGATACAATATTTTCTTAATTTAGAATTTTCTAATGCAATATGATTTGGCATCTAGAATATGTAATCATCACCAGAATGTAAATGCTATAATCCCCCTGACATCTATTCTACCTACTCTTTTTGATGCTATTTTGGCTTGACTCTAAGAAATTGTACCACACCAAGTATTACTTTAATTAATAAAGGTTAAGCATAGCTGAGTGCTGCTTTGCAAAATCTTATTTACATGAATAAATAAGTGCCTAGAAATGATGAATACACACAGCAATGTGCATGCATTCATTTCCACATAACGCACATCCATTAACTCCCACTGTGCATTAGAGTTATGTGCCCTGTATCAAGTCTAAGAGACTTATTTAACAGAGCATAATTTTAAAGGTGAGCTTTGAATCCTTGGACTGTTTGTTGGCCTATACCAAAGAACCCAGGTCTGGAGCTGGAAAGAAGATAAAAAGTACGTGATGTGGTTTATGGTGCACGTCACTCCTTCGTTTATCCATCCCTGTCACACCTGAAGCTGCACAGTGCCAAGGACAAGGCACCACTGCAGGTGCTGCCTTGCAGAGATGTGCAGCCCGGCCTTAGCCTACATGAAACCAGCAGAAGGATGAGGTCATGGCTGGGAACAAAAGAAGCAATTTGGGGAACCTGCTGATCAGTGAACAGCCCTGGGGCTTAGCACAGGCTTGGCAGGATCTCCAATCCTCTGACCTCGCTGATTAGTAAGATGGGAGAAGGGAGGAGAGGGAAGGAGTTTGTAAGGAAGATGAAAGAGCAATTGAATCCTGACAAAAACAACCTTCCTGAGACCCCTGTGTCTAATGTCAGCAGTTAATTTGCATTTTCACATTTAATTTGGACACTGCTGGACCAAAGCCTCCCAGGCACAACCTGTCACCACGCTGGTTTCTACAGTGTTAAAGTGGGATACATTTGTCCTGTAGTCTACATATTAAACTGCCATCATCTCCTCTTTATGCTTGTAGCACTAGACTGAGATTGCTTCTCGACATTCATTTCAGGCAGCAGCCTTGCCACACACATTACAGCAATTGTGCCACTGACCATTTAACAACCAACACTCTGAAAGAAAAGAAGCCTCTTTCTTTTTCCCTCCCCTGTCCAGCAGATCAATGTTCAGGTCGCATCCATTCTCTATGGAAATGACCCCTCTGTAAATATCCTGTTACCTAATATTTACTGCACTGGCACAGAGTCCCAAAGGTAAACTTGAAAAGAGGTGAGTTCAGTCCTCATAAACAGCTAACCAAGAAATGCTCTGGGAACAGCAGGCACGTAGGATTCGTTAGCTGCAGCAGGGCTACAAAAGCCATTCACAACACCCTTCTTGACACTGCTTTACTTCTTCAGGACTCTGCTTGCTAATAAAACTGCAAAAGGATTAACCAAGGAGTTTCACAGAAATCACCACAAAATGTCTTAGCATTTTAAAGCAGAAAACCCTTGGCATCGATTTTACAGATGACATACTGAAAAGGTTGGGGGTTTTTGTTGCTTTTTTTTTTCTGTTAAAGAAAATAGGATTAGAGGTAGAGGCTTTTATATACCACCACTTCTGAGACATATGTTCTGCTCTCCCACCAGTTATGAAGTGATTACTGGAGTGGCACAAACAGATTTTTTTAACAAAGTAAAGGTGTGATTTTCTCAGGTTCTGTGAGAACATGCACACTTATTTTTACCAACCCAATCTGTTTTCCAGTAGTTTAATGTCCGCAGGGTTTATAAGGCTATCTTAGGTGTTGGAATCAATGCAGTTTGCAGGGTGCTACCTGACTATGGAAGTTTAAAGAAAAAGACACAGAGAAAGCAGAAATTATATAAGACTCAAACTAACTTGGGGACCAATTTGAATATACAAAAAGGTTGACCTTTTTTGCTGTTTGCCCATATACAGTACTCTAAAACCTGAAGGCCTTCATATCGTAAATACTTGCTTAGTTTTAGAAACCTCACTGAAGGTCTATCCCTAAATAGATAGGGATACATATACAGCCTGACTTTTAAAAATATTATTTTTACCCCACAAAGAGGAATTGGATGTTATAAATGCTTACTGCCAGGAGCAGCAATTCCCATGTGAAAGTGGGACTTGTTTTTGTGCACTTTGTCTATTTAAGCAGGCCATAAAATGCTACCAAAGGCACAACTGAAGAGATCTGATTTTATATCCACTCACACTAATTTTTCAGTATATAAAAACCAAGAAAAGGAGATTTCACTACAAGGCAGTGCAGAGAAAGCTTTCACACCTGAATTGGACAGCTCACCTATTCCAGATTCTCAGCCAAAAATCTATAAACACACCAAGAGAAGGCAGTGCTCCTCCAAGAGGCTCTTAAAGTTAAATTTTGGTCTGTTACACTGGGACAAATTTAGAATAACCACTTCAAATGCAGTGAAGATACTCAGGACCAGAGGAAGTGAGAACAAAATTTGGTAGGGACTGTACAGGGAAGTAGTCAGTTAACATTTAATCCCTGATGAAAATGTTCACGGTTGAGTGTCACTGGTTTAAAAACCAGTTTATCTGAAAACCCTTTCCTGGATATATTTCAAGCTTACCATACAGCATCTTAGCTCATAATTTAGCAACCGAATCTGGACTTTACATTTCCAGCCTGGTTGAAATCTATGCATTTGAAATTCTGCAAAGTTTTGATGCCATTTTAAGTATAACACTTCTGGAGGAAAAAAAATTAAAAAAAAAAATAACCAAACACCTCCTTTCCTGAATCACTGAAACTTTACAGGTAGATAAAAGTCTACAAGTCTACAAGACAATATCCCCTCAGTATTTTTCTGCTCAAATGACTTTATTTTGTCAGTACTCTCAAGACAAGAAAGCTGTAGAGTATTTTCTTGACACAAGATAGTTCAGCCCTCCTAATCAACATTTTTTGGAAAAAAGTCTTCATCCTTAGCTCTATGCTGAGGGATTGGACAGTGAGGTTAAAGTCATTAGTCCCTGACAAAACCCTTAGCAGGTCCCACCAAGCATGCTCAGCAGGGGCAGGATTTGTTGTTGTTGCTTTTTATTTTGGATGAAAAGTCTCCCCTTTTTGAAAACTGGGATTTTCGGTGCAGCCTGATCTGACTGAATCTGGCACATCCACAGGAGCAGAGAGTCCTGTGCTCACCGCAGCACAGGTGGTGGAGACCCTTTGGCACAGGGCTGCACCCTGCACTCGGGGCCCCTTTGAAATGCAGCTTTCATGAAATCAGAAGTTTAACTGTAAAGTTGAAAGGAAAATGGAGACTGGGAAAAACTCTATACATCAAAACTTAGAGAACAGCTAATCCTTTTGTAGGAAGTACCCAGATAGCCCTGGTCATTTCATTTAGATCTCTTACAATGCCAAAGGCACTTGTGACATCCAAGCTGTTCTTACAGCCTTGATTTCTCTGCTTGCCCATTGCAGTATTTTCCACTCCTGAAACAGCTCCTCAGTGATGGAATTGGTGATGTTTCACTCAGTTTTTTTCACATAAGTTATCTCCTCTTACCCCACTCCTTTATTTCCTGTTGGCTGTACCAAATTTGTGTCAGATAAAGCTGTGAACAAATAGACATCCCCATTTTAAAAATTACTATATATACTGCTTTATCCCATACCTACACAACAATCATCTCAAACACCTTGCATGAATTATAACATGATATTTTTATTTACTTTTACTATCTGCTTATTACCATTAAAAAAGCCCACAAAAACAAAAATAACAAAAAAAAAACCCACAATAGAAATAAAAGTGCAATAATCAATGGGAATGCAAAACATAAGTATCTGTTTTAGATACACAGTGGCAAAGAAATTAAAAGAGACTTAAACTCTGAGCTAATGCTTCATCCCTAATTCATTCTCTTGTACCCATAAATGGAACACTCAGCACAATGAATCTGTGAAAAGACACATTAATGTGTTGTGGAACTGGTGTAGAATAAATTGATGGGGAATTTAATGTAACTCTGATCAGAGACTGGGTCAGAGATTTCAGTGATGAATAATGCCAGACAAATATTTTATATTTTAATTCAGGCTTTCCTTAGCTTTTTGTGCTTTTATCGATACCCCAAATACTTTTGGGGAAGAAGGCTTCTACTCAGGCATCCTATACAAGGCAGTGAATGTTTGACAGCAGTCAGTACTCTGTGATTTAACTGCACTGGTATTTCTTAAAAGTAAGAGGTCATATGTCACAAAGCAATGTCAGGGTCTGAACCTCTTCTCTTAAAGATTACTAAAAATTGTTAAATCCCATTTGCAACAGGAAGAGAATACTAGTCCTAATATTGCAGAGTATGTTTGTACTCAAGCATGTTCACAGGTTCTCATAATCCTATATTCTAAGGAAGTAAAAATATATTACATAGTATTAACATCAAATTGAACGGAAACTGATGCTCTGTGATAGATTATTTCCAAGAAGAAAAGCTTGTTTTTCCAAGATTTTCCTGCCTCAAGCTTGCTTTTTCAGATTTGCTATGAAATAAAACAAGATTTTTAAAGAGTGGATATTTGGAAAAAATAGAGAAACAATGTAATCTTTCCACTGTAAATACCCATGCTGAACTGACAAAGGAGAGTAGAAGGTGTATGCAGAACCACTGCAAATAAATTGCTACATGTGCTGTATCTCACAGAACTGCTGAACAGTTTTTATTACATTTTTGTTCATTGGTGATTGCTATAGAGATCTCTGCATTGCAAGTAGCCACACCATTTTAGTGCTTTGCTGTTTCAGAAGAGCAGATTTTCTTGATTAATAACAAAAGGTTTTGTTGGGATCAGAGCTGTTTCCCACCATCTCTATGCAAACCCGGCAACACAAACTGTGTACATTAGCATTTCAAGGAGCCTCCTATTAATGATGGCAAGAAAAGCTTCTCTCGGTGGGTAAAATCCATTTTGTCCTCTCTTGTGACATCTGTTCTAACTTTTAAAGCCAGAAAGGAAACTAGATAATGCCAGAGAGTCTTTTGATTTACTGTATTGGCACTTGTGATGATGCTTCAGACTATAAAAGCATGTAACCCTAGTGGACATACATGACTGTGTAAATGTGAACATCTGCATATTCCCACAACATAGGGTGAATTGAACAAGTAATTCCAAAGTTCTTTGTTAAACTTTTAAGTATCTTTTTTTTTTTTCAAGATTTCATAATTATATTTTCAATTACTTCTACACCATACAAAATTCAACATTTTAAATTGTATTTTTATGTAAATGTTTATTGCTACATATGTTTTTTTAATTAATTTCATTTCCCAAAAGCTTTTCTTTTTCTTACATTTTTGTGAGTAAAGACATTTAAGCAAATAGAATTGGAGTTACTGAAACATGGTTAAAAAAATAAAACCCCAAACAGTGTAGAATAAGAAAACGTAAACTAAACCCTGCAGATTTCTTACCTCTTTACACCATCTGTGCAGTATTGCTCTTAGGCCTTTTACATTGGTCATCCTGGGAACAAAGCTGAAGGCAGATTCCAGCAGTTTTTCCATTCACTATTCATTCAGAGGTTCATCAGCTCCATATGGATCCAGCCAACTGCTGTGTTAAATCAGAGCCTTTTCCCAGAATTGACATGGTAATGAAGTCATGGTATTGCTCACAGAAAAGGCCTCCATAGGTATTTTCCTCTCTAACAAATCCAGCCTTTTCACCCCATTCACTCCCTAAAATTATCTCATAACATTACAACATCTGTGAACTGGGTTTTTGCCTTTTAATGTCTAGCATGTTTTATTACATGACTGTGCATTACGTACTGGTTAACAAGACTCCTGCACAACCAAGGAAATAAACGTGCACTCTTCCCAGCTCAGATTGTTCTGTCCCCTTTTAATTTATATCTACTATATTTATTTTTCTGCAGATAGAGCTGTCCAAACTATTGATATATAAGATGAATGTTAATTTTTTTTTTCTATCAGAAAGTGGCTTCAGAAATATTCCAGAATGAAAAATTGGTTAATCACAAAATGGTAAATCCATCAATACAAAAAATTGCTAAAGATAGTTTGCATTAATCGCAACTATGTTCTAAAAGTTTCCTTCAGTTCATCATATGTATGAGCTTTGATTTAACAGCAATGGTTTAAGATTTTTAAAGGAATAAATATGAGAAAGTTTATTTCTGCAATACTTCATCTGCAATAAATATGTAGATACTGCCTTGATATGAAAACACAAGGTAGCTTTATTGGAAAACTATGTCTTTCTTGTAGCAATAATGTAGCTGAACAAATATGATCTATAAAATAGATACCATTACAGATGTGTCTGTGTGCCCAAGGTTAGCCATGTGCTGACTGAAGGGATTAGTCTGTTACTTACAGTTAGTGTGGGCTTTTGAGGTGGTTGTGAGATATGTTTCACTTCTGGTCTGCACATATGCTGCCATTATTTTTTGTATGAGCTAACACTTGTCCTGGTAAATTCTGGTGGTTCGGATTGGAAATCAGAAAGATGCAGAAAGATAAAGCACACACAGTTCCCCTTCTGCACCCCAGCAGAAGATCCACCCAAGTGCCTCAGCCAGAGGAAGCAGCATGGCTTACAAACACAGTGGGTGCATGGGACAAGTGGCTAAAGACTCTTCTTAGAGAAACTGTCCATGGGATCCCTCCTGACTACTTCACAGTGCTGGTCCCAGCACCTCAAGGCAGACATGGCAGAGTTACTGCACGTGCAGACAAGGACAACTAAAACTATCAAAGGGATAGAACAGTTGCTCTAAGAAGAAATAAGTGACTAAAAAAGATTAGAGCTCCAATTTGATGAGGAGCTAGCTGAGAGAGTAAGATTTCTAGAATCACAAAGCAGAAATCCTCAGCAACTTTTGCAATTCTATATAACTAGGGGTCACTTGATGAAATCAGTAAGTGGTTGATCTAAAAGAGGTAAAAACACTTCTTCATAAACATCTATCGAACTTCTGGAGCCTGCTGATGCAGAAGGGTGAGGAGGGAAACTCCAAGTGTAAGATCATTAAAAAATGAGATAACTTGATGGACCATGAGTCCATAAGCAGATGCTGAAAGAGCTAAGCAGGGCTACAGTCTAACATCCCTAACACAACTGCTCCAGGTATGGGAGGGAAGTGAAGAAAAATGAATTGCAGAAAGTGACCAGGCTAGTATGGTCTCCCTAAATAACATTTCCTGTTTCTGCTTTCAGAGACACAACACCTGAGCAGCTGGGCACTGGTCTGACCCAACTAGTGTCATTGCTAAGTTCTTTTTTACATCTTGTGAATGTCATTCAGCCACCACTCCAGAGCTTAGTGTTCATTCTACTGCAGCAATGACTGCCACACTCTGCCAAAACTGACATCAACCAGAGATCTGCTATTCAAAGTAAAGCCATCTAAAGGTACATAGAGCATAAGACCAAGTCATAGAGAACAAGGAACTGCTTTGAAGCAGAAACTGAGATATCTTACTTTCGTCTGACACAAAAATGTCATAGTGTCTCTAGTATCAGAAGACACATTTTATCAGTGAGTGACAATTAATGGTTGTTTTATGGGGAGGGTTCTAACTGGATATCAGATACCTCATATAGTCACTGACAGCATCTGTGCTGGATTAGTTCCTGGGAAAAGATACCCTTGTCTGTACTTACTGCAGTGAGGTGCACCATCATGATTCTTGAGATGTATGTTACTAAGTCAAAAAGGAGCAACAAAAAATACTGGTAGAACACATATGCTCCTTATGGGTGAATCAACTCATTATTAGTGAGATTAGCCAAACAAACACGTCTTTAATCCTGACATCTTTAAGTCTGTGATGTTTAAGAATACAAAGGTTCAAGTCTGAAGATATTTCTTCTGTACTGGTAATTCCAGAGGGCTGGAGAGCTGTAAGTACAGTGACAGCTCCACCAGCACAATTACTCAGAAACATTACCCAGGGTGCATCCAAGCCTGACCTGGGATAAATGCCAATAGCCCCAAGAAGAGTAAAGCAGCACTTGATGAACATGAACAACATCCTTAAAATACTTCTGGCAATTGGGGAAAAAACTTGCCGCTTGTATAAAAATAGAAAGAAATTAAGATTAAATAACATCTGCAAAGAAACACTGCACAAGAAAAACATATGGAACTTCTATAGTAGATTATGCAAAAGAATACTCCTTACACAATAAATTTGTTTTACCTATCCATGAAAACCAGCTGCTGAGTCAGAGTCAGCCCACTCCATTTGTTCATGCTTTGTCTTTCAAGTTAACTAAAGTTTCTAGCACCTAACACAATGCTGACTGCTGACACAGGGCACACAGAGCAAAGACAAATACCACTCTACCTACAGGCCTCTCTGGTCCCTCTGAATTCAGACAGGACTCCATCTTGTGAAGTGATACTGGGCTTTGATGCAACAACTGCTGCAGGAAAAATGTGGAACTGAGAGCAACGCCCAGGCAAGTTTCGAGTCCTGGTTAGTAAATCCTGCTGTAGCAGCCTCACACACCAAAAGGATGGTTTCTACCAAGATTTTCTGTTTCCCTTTGGCACCAGGCAGTTATGAAGAGGAAATGTTATCACTATCCTCAAGAAATCACACACGCTGGCTCCACAGCACAGTATGTCTCCTCCTTTCCAGGCTGCAGAGTTTCCAAGCTGGTTAAAGCCAGGCTGTCCTGCATAGCAGAGAGCTGAGGTGTTGACTGGCCCCTTGGAGAGCAGTGGAGGGCAGGGGGAGGGGACACAAATCCCCAGTGCTGGTGAGGAAGATGCACTTGCTCTGTCTCTGAGGACAAATGCTAAAGAAGTTGGCCATTCTCTGTGTTTGGACACCTACTGACAACTGATCTCATCCTTTCTTGGAAAGAGCTTTTTAACTATTCAGTGCACTTTAGACCTCTTTATTCACAAATAGCTGTTTCAAAGTAGCCTGGGGCATGGATGTATGGCATTGTGTTGCAATTGCCTCCACAATATTTGCAAAGGGATTGTTTATCTATTAGGTATTATGCATCTCCCCCACTTGCTTCTTCCTAGAGGCTACCACGAAGAACAATGCAATCGTGCTTGAAAGTCTTTTAACCCAATATACAAACAACCATCTCCCTGAACAGCTCACACAATGTATTTACAAAATGACTACACCCAATATTCTGAGATTTTGATCTAGTATCTCCTTGTCTGTCCCTTACCTGTAAACCTTGTGGAGATGAATGCCAGAGGTAATGGTGATGGACTGCTGGTTTGAAATGGGACTGGCACCTGGTCAGAATGGTGTTCATCCCTTGGTCCGAGCTGCTCAGCCCTGCTCTCGACTGCTCTAACTGCCAGAAGATAAGGAGGAACTAAAGAGGTAAATCTGTCTCCTCAGCCAAGACTTGCAGGTGAAAACCTGTATTCTGGCTCCTTCTTGCATGCTTGTAACAGTGTTTTCCAGTGCAACTTCTGTATGGGTACAAGCTGTTTGATTCAGTGGCACTACATGAGACAGGAAAAAAATTCCCTTTGCTCCTCAATTACATCTATTCGATTTATAACAAATGAAAGCACATGAAGACATAATTTTGTTAGAATAAGAACCACAGAGTTTGTAAAGGAAAGCTGAATCCTTTGCAACCTTGTACAGTGCATCCCACCCTGGATGAAACAGCATCTACTTCACATCTACTCAGGGATTTGACGCAGCAAGATAATCAGTTAATTCCAGTTACACTAATGAGCTGGAAAAAAATCTCCAACATGAAGAACAGCTTTGCTAGCCATTCAGAAGAGAGGCTGCCTTAACACAGAGGTTTGCTGCCAACCCAGGGGCCTGCATTTGGGATGTCACAAAAGAGGCCACCAAGCCTGGCAAAAGCTGAGGATTCGTGTAGGATCAATTGAAGCTGCGACAGATTCCAAAATATCAGAAATTACCTCATGTACCTCTGAAAGATACTGAAAGGATCTGAGGCACCAGTAGTGTTCTCTTTTATCCTCCCAGTAGGGCCCTGGGACCCAGGCAGAGTAAAACAAGTCCACAGGGTGAAGGACTAGCCGTAAGACTGGTGCCATGCTCAGAGCTTTGGGTTCTCTGATCTGGGAGGTGCCTTCAAGAGACTGGGCATGTCAGCAGTAGATGGGGCACACTTGCTCAAGTGGGGTACAAGTGTTATGGGGAGCAAGTTGGTGGGACTTATTAGCCAGGGCTTTAAACTGGATTCAGTGGGGAAGGGGATGCTCTACCATGTGTCAGTAAGGAACCAGGAAAAAACAGCCCTAAAGCAAGGAAGCACCAAAAATCATCCCAAAGGAATTGGAGAGGGCTCCTCCCAAAAGATGAAGAGATCAACAGCCCAGTTACACTAAAGCACACAGCATGGGTAACAAACAGGAAGAGATGGAAACCATGGTGCAATTAGAGAACTACAACCTAACTGCTCTCACAGAAACATGGTGGGATGAGTTGTGATGTTTGACTAAAGCATGGCAGTTGAGACCCACAAGCCGTTCAGAAGAGACAGGCTGGGGAGGGCGGCCAGGGGGTTTGCACCCTGTGTTGAGGAGGGGATAGACTGTGCAGAGCTGCCTCTAACAGCCATGAACAGGTTGAGAGCTTGTGGGTAAAAATCTAGGACAGGACCAACAAAAGACACCTGGTGATGGGTGTCTAGACCACCTGATCAGGAGCCTGTTGACGAGGCTTTTTTGCTTGGCAGACAGGAACTGTCGCACTTGCAAGTTCTCATCCTGAAGGGTGATTTCAACCACCTGGACATCTGCTGGGAAAGCAATGTGCAAGCAGTGCAGGAGACTCCTGGAGTGTGTAGAGGACAACTTCCTGCCCCAGGTGTTAGACAAGGCAACCACAGGTGAGGCATTACTGGACCTGGTGCTCACCAATGTGGATGAGTTCACATAAGGAATTAAGATTGGAGGCAGCCTGAGCTGTCGTGACCACACTCTAGCCTGGTGAGGAGCAAAGTCAAGACCCTGAAGTTTCCAAGTCAACTTCCAGCTGTTTAAGGAGTTGGTGAATGAGATCCCCTGGGTAACTGGCCTTAAGGACACGGGGGTAAACAGAATTGGCAGCTATTTTAAAGCCATTTTTCTCATAATACGAGAGCTCTCATTCCCAGTGTGCAGAAAATCAAGCAAGGCAGGACAGAAACTAGCACAGCTGAGCAAGAATCTGCTTCTCATACTGAGGAGTAAGAAAGAAATGCACAGCCAGTGAATGCAGGGACAGGTCACCTGGGGAGACTACAGATTTTCCCAGCTAGGAGTAGCTGGGTTTTGAGGCACAAAAGCCCAGAATACAAAGGAGACTATGCTGCTGTTTCCAGTGGAGGAATGAGGAAAGACATTTCAGAGTCTTCAGTCCTCAAAATTTTCTTAAGTATAAACACCCAATTTACAGAATGTAAAAAAACCATCATATTAATCACACCTGTAAGTTTAGGACCACAACATGGTAAAAACACTGATTTTTTTCTCCATAGCTCACAGCATTCTACTTTGTTCTGATAAAGCCAGCAGATATCTTTGCCTTTTTCTTTCAAAGGGCAAACACATTCTTTTACTCTCCCATCAAAGGGTCCTTTGACTTTCCACCTCCACTGGTTTTAGTTCAGCTTCCAACAACAGTCACTTAGGCATTCTTGGAAATCAATGGCAACTGATTTCTAATTTTTATCTCACTGTTTTCAATAGAGATGGGGCTTAGGGCTTTTTTTTATTTCTGGGCAAGTATTTTCAGCTTGCCCCTCATCTGTTCCATTCTGGAATGGCTGCTATCCTTGCCACTTCTTTATATTTTTGCTTTCCATTTGATGTTTGTGTTTAAGTATATACTTCATCCACTGTTTAAAATCAAACCATTACCTGCCACTTTTGTTTGCATTGACCAACAGCTCCCTCATAATTGCTGCCTCTACATTTAATCCATCACAAACCACAGAAAACCCTTGAAATTAAGATTGCAGATAATTTGTAGGATTATAATACACAGGCATAGAAATCAATAAAGAAATTTAGTTCAACTAAAGACCACCCATACTTCCCAAACTAAAAATTAAACACCAAAGTATTTGGTGTTTCAAAGATATTTCACTGGTTACTTCTGCATTTATCTTCTAGGTATCTTTTTTGGCCCACCATAAGAGCACAAACAGTTCAGATAAGCATTAGGGCACAGAAAAAGAACACATCCATAAAATAAGGTACTCATTAAGAGTAAATTTCAGCATCCAGATTCCTTGCCGATATGCCAAGAAAATCAAGATGAAGGACTGGCAGGAATATCAGGCCTGCTGTATATATTCTTCTGTAATTTCTTTTAAGATGAGGTGGGAAAAATGTGCTTAGTTGTTTGTAAGACTCTTTAAAAAGAAGCAAAGTTTGCTTTGAAGTTCACAAACTTGTGAATCTTTTAGCTGAGGGTTGTTATATTGAACTGCTTGTTAAGTGCAGCAGGAACAATCTGTTGCACTGTTAATTTAAGAGATCTATATACCTGCACTACTAATGATGCTGGCATTAAGAAAGTAAGGAGTGCATCCTTCCTAAGGCCTGATCCTGCAGTGAACTTCACGTTGGCAGGTTATGCATCAGTCTGGAACTTGCAGCCAGAGCAAGTACCAAGTTCCTACCTTCTTTTCTTTACACTTTGTTTACAGCTTTTGCAACTTGCTTAATTTCATGTCAATTTAGAAACTTTAGGTGATCACCAACTGATCATTGAGTTCAGTCAGAGGGGTGTCAACAAGACATTTGAGTTAATTTGCATTTAGCCTATTTAGCCAAGTTAACTTGCAGCTATAGCAGAGCCCAGGTACCTGTGGAAGACTGCTCACTAATGGCACAAACATCACAAACAGAAAAACAGACAAAAGATTCCAATAAGCAAAGCATCTGAGAACCTGCAGGATGTTACACAGCACTGGAGCAGGTGCACAGTTGGGTATGCATTGGCCTCCATCCCTGTGCTGAGTGAGCAGGCCACTCTGGAAAGGCACAGTATAGCAAAAAAAAAAAAAAATTCCACAATTACATAGTCTGGAAATTAGCTGCTGGACTAAGAGAAACAATTTCAGAGTTTATCTGTCAGTGTCAGTTTTGAAGTTAATGGTCAGTGACTGCTGAGCTGTGGAACTGACTCAGAGGCAGACATAGTTTGGGACTCAGGTTCGACACTCCCTAGAGACTGAGCTTATTGATTAGATGTTCACTGACTACAATTGGTGTCATTTGAGATGCCAAGAAGATGAAAGCAGGGTCTCCTCAGCGGTGCCAACATGAAGGCAGCAGGCAGAAAGAGATGTACAGGAAGGTCCACCTGAACATGAGGAAGAACAACCTCTCTGTCCAAGTGATCTGAACAGGTTGCCCAGGGAGGCTGTGGAGTCTCCCCCACCAGAGATATTCAAGAACTATCTGGACACAAATCTGTCCAATGTGCTCTGGGATTACCCTGCAGGAGCAGGGAGGTTGGAACAGATAACCCCACTGTGGTCCCTTCCAACCTGACCCATTCTGTGATTCTGTGGTATGTCTCATCTGAATTCCAAAAATCCTGCTCCTGAATGAGCAACTCTGCAAGACTCCATTTTAGTCATTTAGACTTTGTGAGAGACAGAAATATAAAAACATATTTTATATGTTTTTATATTTCTGACAAGAGACACCCCTGGGATTGCAGTGCAAGGGATGTTGCTAGAGAAGGGGACTTTGTGAGAGACAAGAGACACCCCTGGGATTGCAGTGCAAGGGATGTTGCTAGAGAAGGTCCTCTAGGATATTTATGGAGAACAGAAAGGTGCATTCTGGAAAAGCAGACAAAAACTGCAAACCAAATTTGCTGGGCAAATTTACACCAAAAGCCTACAAACTTGTCACAGATACTCATAAAGAAAGGCAACCTTTGAACTGTATGTTATTTGCAGCAGGCTTTTGCTGATGAGCCTCAAACAGGAAAGCAGTGACAGATTTTGTCACAGATACTCATAAATAAGGCAGCCTTTGAACTGTATGTTATTTGCAGCAGGCTTTGATGAGCCTCAAACAGGAAAGCAGTGACAGATTAGGCAGGTTCTCTTCTAGTTAGAAACATACCTCAACTGGTTTTGGAAAAAAAAAGCTCCCTAGTTGTGTTTCTCCTTGGAATTGACTCCTCACAGTTAAGGCTAATTCTTAATCTGATGTTTACTCAGTTTACTTCTTCTCTGCATTCTGCATTGTCCACATCTGGACAATGTACATTTATTCATCAGCTGTGTTCATTCTAGCTGTGGTTGAGACGGCAATTTCATTCTAAGTCTCTGCATACATCAATGGATACATTACCTTTCAGCTGAATTTTCTCATGCCTGTTCCCAAGCCAGAACTTGCATATTTTTTCTGAAAGTTAGAAGTATACATGCACTCCCTTCCTAACTTCTCATATGTAAATGTGAGAACACATTATTTTAACAAAATACTTTTGATACAGAGTGGTTTTTTATTTCTCTTTTTGAGTCTTTCAATTTTAAAGCAATTCTGAACATACAGGAACAAGTATTTCTTCAAATGCTATCACAAATGTGAGAAAGGCACAAGACTGTCTAGGAAAGGTAAGGTTAATAAGGAAAAGGAGCACCACCACTCTCATCTGTGCATGAACTCCAACAGGAGGGTGAAGCATGTGACTGTGAGAAAGTCTGAGTCACATTTGCATACAAATAGTTAAAGAGCACTCAAATGAGTCATGAAAATTCACTCTGTTTCTAAAAATGAGTGGAAATGCTAATGCAATGGTAAGGCTGAGATTTCAACTGATGATAAGCAAAAATATTTACTGTTCTGGTTTCAAAGAGACTCTAACTTCTGCTCATTATTCCTACCTACTACAACAGCAACATTCTTTCAACTCAGATCTTGCCAGCATTTATCTATATATATTTTTTGATTATTTGGGTCTTTTT
Source organism: Passer montanus (assembly GCF_014805655.1). Classification (NCBI taxonomy): domain Eukaryota; kingdom Metazoa; phylum Chordata; class Aves; order Passeriformes; family Passeridae; genus Passer; species Passer montanus. Next base: position 7,191,322 of record NW_024368152.1, read on the forward strand.
TTAAGGGAGGGTGGATTTTTATTTTTTTTTTTTGTGCAATACCACATTATTTTTTCCTGCATTAATGGTGAAGTGCATTATATCACAAGGGGCAATAGCGATATCTTATGAACAAATCATAAATATACTTAAATTCTGTGCCCTGGTAAAAACAGGATGGTCTAATGTGTTGTTCAGGAAAGCAAGAAAGGTGTCAGAGCTGGGATTTGTGCAAAGAGAAAGATGGAAGGGGAAGGAGATACCCTTTTTGAAAGAAGGGCGTGGATGTTTACTTGCAGAGCTGTGTAAAGGCAGTATTAGAGGATGATGGAAAGTCAATTAGGATGAGTACAGTTTTCTGTCACTACAATGACAAAAACATTTTAAAAAGTCAAAAAGATGTGAGTGCTATTCATGTCCAGGGCCTAGGAGACAAAGCAGAAGGCTCACCACATCTTGAAGAGCTCACTCTCCATTCACAAACGTTTATAAAAGCCAAGGTATTGCAGCAAAGAGCAAAAGGTACAATGGATTTTTCTTTCTCCAGTTCTAAGTGGAGCAGCTGAACAACTCAGAAAGGTGACTCTCACTGAGAACCCTGCTCCTACAGCAGCTGTCCTCAGCACCCATCCACACCACAGGTAACACTTCCATTGCTCTGGGGAACACATCACGTGAGGACTACAGGAACGAAGCACTGCCTGACTTCTGCATCTGTCATCCTCACAAGCTGCCTGGTTTTAAAACATTAGCAAAAATGGCAAGGTAACAGCTTGTGTTTGTTCTGTCATCCCCCCACTTCAAGACCCCTGACGCACTGAGAGACAGACTGCAGGTCAGGCTCTGCTCTGCCCTGTTCTTTCTGTCGTTATTTACACCTGAACAAACTGAGTGGAAAACATGCAAAATGGTACCATTTTGTTTTGATAGTGTTTTACCCTCACTTCACAGGGGTGAGAATGAATAGACAGGGTGCAAGGCAGTGGAGAATCAGGGATTCTATATATTAAAAAACAGTGCAGACAGCGCAGAAAGTGTCAAACACCATACAAAAGGACTGCTCATGCATTCACGCTCAGCATCTGTGATCTGGACAGTATAAACAGAAATCACTGTCTTTGGGCTATGTGGATTTTACAGGGTTTTGTTTATATAATTTAAAAATCAGTGGACCTGCAAGGCTGAATGTTGCAGGATGCCTTGCAAACAGCAATCTCACCCATTACAGAAGCTTCAGGAGCTTGCAAGAGGAATTCCCTTTTATTGATAGATGGTGAAGGCTATTGTCAGATTACTGATACTGGTTCTCTGCCACATGATGCAGGAGCCTACAATATTAATTAAAAACCCTAGAACAATTTGAAAAATTGCCTGTCTGAAGCTCTGATTAGCTGGGATGCCTTCCCCTTCCATATGGAGTTGGACAAGTAATATCAACTAGGAGGGAAGCCTTTCTGCCACTCTGAAGGATTAAGATCTGTAGCTTCATATGCAAGGAAGTCACCTCCCCAAAAGAGACCTTTGATGCTTACAGCCAAGATGTGCTACTAAAGCCTGAAAGGGTGGACTCTGCCTTAGTCCCTCGGCCAGGCACAGGAGCTGAATTTACAGATGTGCAAGAGCCAGAAAGGATGGAAGCAGCACGGTGGCTAAAAGCAAACTGGGACAGTTGGGAGTGAAGGAGAGGGAAGGTAACAACCAGCAGAGCCCGGAGCTGCCCCTGTCTGCGTCAGCTCCCAATGACAGCTGATGGTTACTAAAATGGCATCATGGCCTGGTCGTCCCCAGCAGGAAAGGGGTTGACAGCAGATCTGCAGTAGGAAAACCATGAGCATGTTTTCACACAGACTGCCTAGAAAACAATTAACTTCCACTCTGCCCAGCTACTGTCAGCAAAGCCCCACAGACACGAGGGGTGGAGTGCATCTTAAGGAGTGATTTGAAGGTGAGTGGCTGGAAAGACCTTTGTCCCACACCAGGAGGATAGGACACAGGAGAATGTGAAGATATCTGTGCAGTGAAAGGACAAGTGTGTGGTACAGGCCAGCACCACTACCAGAGCAAAGGTCAAGTTCAGCTATGCAATGAGTTAACAGAGCTGGAAAGAGCAGATGAAGAGTCCAAAAAAAGAGGAAGGGGTTTTTTTGCCTGGAGCACAAAGGATGTTAGGTGAAGTTAGTGGTTATAGATGCAGGTTTTTCTCTTTAACCATCTGGTTTGTGAATTTATGGCATTTTTTGTTGTTTGGAAGAAAATTTCCCGCATTCTGGGATTTTGTTTTGGTCTCCCTCATACTCCAAGCACTCTTCAGAGCTATTAAGTTGAACAGCCACTAGTTAAGCACTTAAAGATGGGCTCTGACAGGTTTCCCAAGCTGCTTCTGAAATGTATTTGGCAAATAAATTCCTCCTCATCTGCTAATTTCAGACTTTTAAAATAATTTAGCTCTCAAGTACATAACATAATGTTATTATCTTGTTCTTTACAATCTGAGGGCAGAATCTATTTAGAACGTGAGCAGGCTGGCTATGTGCAAGTGACAAGCTTTAGATAAAATTCACTTGCCAACCCAGAGCAGTGAAACAAATTCCCTCTCAGCTCTCACAGGCACCTGTTACACTAGCCAAAAACCAGCCACATCCCACGTACACATTCACAAACACACCTGAAGCTGAATCCAAAGCTCTGACCTGACAAGGAGAGTCTTCCTCTCTGGAAGGGCTCACTGGATTTGCATCAGGCCCCACAGGTGTAAAGCATGAAGACTACTGAGTCTCCATCAAAGGAGTTTCCACTGCCTGTTTTATGTCTTACCCACAGCCACCCCCATAACAGCTGATTCACACAGACAGCCTGCTTATTCTATACAGGAATGTACATTTGCAGCTTATATACATGTGCTTCGCTCCACAAAACACTACCAAAATAGCAGAAAAGAGAGAAATTGGCACATTCCAGACTGGTCCTTAAAACAATTCTGCAAGGTGTGTTGCTGCTCTCAGAGCAGAGAGTATCATGTCCCCAAATAGCTATGCCTTTGTCAGGTTTAAAAAAGGAGCATCTGCATTACAGCAAAAAAACACAAGTCAATAAAAAAATTACCAAAAACTTTACCGTAACATTTTTTCCTTAATAGATTCTATAAAAGCACTTCTAGAAACAAAGCAGAAGCTGACATAAAGAGAAATAAAATCACACTTCAGAATAAAACCAAGATGATTCTCCTGAACATTTTCTCAGGAAATTCAAAGTGGTCTGATGCTTACAAAGCCTGCCAAAAACCAAGGCTTCACATCCCATTCTTCCCAGTTCAGACTGCAATTTAGAGTTTCCATTGCACCAGGTGAATGTCCCAGATGACTACTTCTGGAGTGTTTCTTATCTGATGATCATAAGAACCTCACTGGATCAACCCAGAGCTGGTGTCTCCCATAACCTAGGAAACTGATTTAACTAGGGCTAAAATCACCACATTACAACTCACGAGTTGTCCTAACAGGAGACGGAAATACAAGAAACTTCTTCAGAAGCATTCACTTTCTGGATAGTGTTGCTTATTTTAGCTTGACATTTCAAATGAAAGAAATCTAAATTGATGAAGAAATCTGAAACTTGAATTCTCCCTCTCCCCTTCCCCTTTAATCCTTAGACTTTCTTATTCCTGCTCCAAGTCCTCATCCAGCTGTGACTGGTACTTTCTCTGGTCTCTGGCACTCACCCTACTGTCACTGCACCACCTTGTGATTTCCCAGCTGGAGAGCAGGAGGTGAATCTCTATATGGGTGCTGGAAAGGACAGCAGAATGCTCCTTATTACAATTATTACTTCTGCCACCCCAGAATCTTTTCCCACATTCATTAGAATACATTCTGTATTATCTTCAAAAGCAATATTCCCTTTTTAAGAACAAGAAAATAGAAAAAATAATTTTAAAAATTAAAAAAGAAGAAAAAAGAAAAAAAGAAACTATCATCTGGAAACCCATGGTAATATGTGAAGCAGCTGGTCAGAAAATGTACTGGCTACTAACTCTAGTTCTGGCTGCCAAACTTGTGATCGATGAGACCTGTTACTTCAGTGTTTTCATCACAATTTAGATCTTTAAGGACAATTCCCATTGGATTAAGGACTTCCCATGTGATAAACAGTCTCCTGACACAGGTCAGCTCTAAGTGACTTGTCCATCATTGCACATTAAGAAAAGTTTGTGGCAGAGACATGGATTAAGTCCTTCAGAACATAACTCAGCTGTTTCAAGGAGCATCTTCCTTCTTTGTGTACCTTCTACAAGAGCTGAGGTAAGGCTTCCAGAAAGCCATCTCCTTCACCATGGAGTCCCACCCATGCCACAAAGGAATACACAGCCCTGCTGGTGTAGGTTGCACAGCTAACAACAGGCAGAAATGCACAAAACTTACAGCTATGAGCATGTACCTAGAGGTTACACACTGTGGATTGTAAAACCCCAGCACTCCACCACGCCAGTCAGAAAAACTTCTTGGTCTAAGTCTCTTAACCACTGCTCATCCTTCTCAATGCTGTCAAATATGTGAAGTCACACACACACACACAAAAAAAAAAAAAAAAAAAAAAAAAAAAAAAAAAAAAAGAGAGAGAGAGAATTGTCAGGAAAGTCTGAGAACCAACCCTGACATCCACATCAAGGCCAGGGTATCTAGTTGAAGCATATGCTGTCTGGGCTAAGGACAGATGGACTCAGAAATCAAGAGTGTCCACGATGGAGTTAAGCTTTTAGACTTCTGCAGTAGGTAGATATAAGCCATCACAGAAGCAACGATTTTCTCAATTGTCTGTAAACTGAGTCATTAAAGGCAGGCTTAGATGCAGACACCAACCAGACACATGGCATAAATCAGGTGAGGTGAATCCCATCTCCAGAACCAAGAGACCTGTGAATGGGAATAAGGAATGCAAAACTATTGCTAATGAAGTGAAAACAAGCAGAGTGATAAAGCAGGAAAAAAAGAAACTGCCAGAAGTCAAAATTCTGATTATTCAATGGAGAACAGCTGAGATGCTGGGTATAAACGAGCTGTTTTGTTCTGGCTTAAAGTATTTCAACAAGATCTCTTGTCTCTGCTGTAAACAATAGCTTGAGGCCTTAAATAATTTAATTTTAGTCCATTCCAAATTATTTTTATGTTGCCAAATCTAGACATATATCTTCCATATTTTGATACAAGGAGTAGAAGGGTTTCTCAACCATGTGTTTTGGAATAGTTGAAGGCATTCAGTTTTATGGAATGATTGACATGAACAACATGGTAACATCATCCTCAATTGTATTCATAGCTAAAAACCCATCAGGAGAACATATTACTGTAATTTTGCCAAACTGGACACTTATTTTCCACAATTGTTTCCACAATCTAAAATTGCAGAATGACTGGACAATAAGCCTTTGGTGACCTTTAACTAAAATTGTCTTTCCCTGGAATCATCCATTTGCAAAGAATATGTGTGCACCAAACTCAGACCAGCACAGAAAACACTTGCACTCCAGTAATTTGATAAGAAAGCTGGATGACCTTTTGCTGATCTCTGATGAAACAATTAAGTACATAGTTGGGATTTATGCTGCAGTACACCCCAGCACTATTTCACATTATCAAAAATGAAGAAACGATAGCTTTTTGAAACTGAGAATTACAGGCTTACCTCTTCAGAGCTAGTATTAAAGGTGATATTTTTAAAGGCATCCAACCTCCAGTTTTAGAAGTTAGAAACAGATTTTTCTGGGTATTCAAGTGCATAAAATGCAGTATACACTTAGTCCATTTTCCATAGTACTCCACTTTCTTTGATTTAAATACAGAGCCTTTCAGCTTTCTGAAAATCCCAACTGTAGCCCTGTAATACCTTCAAACAATGTTGATGCATATTTCACACATTTAGCTCCTCCCTTAGGAGCAGGACATAGTGCCTCGAGTCACTTAGACCATCCACAGAAGAGTGCAAAATGACACGTTAGAGTTCCATACTTACATTTCAGACACCTGGCACCAGGATCCACCAGCACAGACTGGGAACACGCATGGCCCCATGGCCTTTGGGCTTTACAGGCTCAGCAATACTTCATCCCAAGACACTTCACCCCAGCTACCCAAGTCCAGCCTTCCAATGGAAGGAATGACCACGATACAGAGCCAGAACTCAACTAACTTTGACTACATACCCAAATTTTAAAGGCTAAATTCGGTTATGATGAATCAGAAAAATTAGTCATCCACAGTGGAATCCACCTCGCTTGGCATCTATAAGTCAGGCTTCTGGCTGAATTGGTTGTCTGGCTCCTGCTGAGAACTGATGGTGAGCAACGGCCCCCAGCGAGGAGATTCACTCCATCCTCAGAGAGGTGTCAGATGGGCACAGAATGAATCACTCTCTGCAGGTGTCTCTTGTTCTGTCTTTCCACTGACTATAGAGAGATGAGACATAAAACCTCTAAATAGCTAAGATAAGGTGAGATGAACCTCACCCTCAAGAATGGGTGAGTCTGCCAGGCCAGCAGGCCCAGACTTCAGACTTCTTGCCATCCAGGAGATGCCTTTACCCCTAAGGTATAGTGTTAGGCTCCCTCTTGTTTATAATGCCTCTGGCCCTCTGAAATTTGCATCTGTTTCTCTACTGTGGCAAGCTTGAACAGGATGGGTGGGTGTCCTCCACCTTAGCCTTATCTCTGGTCCTTAGGGTTGCTTTGCAAGCAGGAGGGAGTTTATATCACCTCTGATGAGGAGAACATTGAATCTGCATCACTCACTTCCAGGACAAGTGCTCTCATGAGAAAAATTGCTTATGAGAAAGCAGCAGTTCCTTTCCTTCTTTGCCCCTGAACTTTCCGGCAGCTCCAGCTGCTGCGCCTTGTGCTGAGCTCCACGCTGTCAGTGTGCATTTAACCATGATCTTGTGCACACCTCCTGGACCAGGCCTCTCCAGAGACTGAAATACCTATTTTGTGTGTCCCAGGTGGGTTTACGCAGACGACAGTCACTGGGGAAGTCAGCTTAACCTAGATAATGCTCATTCTGGGCCAATAAAGAAGCAAAGTTTCAACAGCCTAGGAAACTTCACTAGAACTCACTGGCTCAACAGGACTCATGGGGGTGCATGTGCATTTGGGATGTGGTGCACATATTTTGTTAAACTGCATTTCCAGTACCCAAACCCTGACTGGAATTAGGCTTTCCTGACCATACAATTTTTTTTTCTGTACATTAGTTAAAAAGGACTGAGAATGCTGTGGGTCCTGTGTTGACGTAACCTATACCAATAGATTTGGAAAAGTTAAATTAGTACTGCCTGCTTAATAATACAAAGCTTTCCACCATGGAACTGAGGTGTTCTTCCTGAAGACAACAGGAAAACCAGATTGACCAACAATTAGATGCAGTACAGACTCAATTTCTCCTCTGTGTTCATGAAACGTTATTATTATTGAGGAAAACCAAAACACACAGAGTATGCTATGTAAGTACATTTATACTCAAAATTATCATAATTTTACAATTTTGGGGGTAGAGAGGGGTGTGTGTATTTAAAACCATACCTGGAACAGATCTGCAAAATCCTCTCCCACCAAGCCAATTCCTCCTTTTTTTTTTTTCAGTGAAATTAAGACAAGCATGGGGTGTGTGTGTTTAAAACCATACCTGGAACAGATTTGCAAAATCTTCTCCCACCAAGCCAATTCCCAATCCCTCCTTTTTTTTTCAGTGAAATTAAGACAAGCATTTTGTGATCTTATTCCCACAGGCCTGTACCTAAAGATCAAAATTGGGCCAAAGTGGGAGACTGAGGGGAGCTGGACTAGCCAGCCAGATAATTAACAAAAGAATAAGCCCATACTCCTTTGTGTATTCCTTATTGTATGTAAGGTACTGTCAGTAATCTCCTGCCTGGCCCCTTCTCCCTTTTCTATTCTGAGTAGATTTTCCAGAGAATTGGTGGGGAGTGCAAAATCTGCAACACTTTAGACCTACGTTAATTTAAAGGTATCACTAGAAAAGTTACACTAGATGGAAACCATCTGCCACATAAGTCATGCACTAATAAGTGAACTTGCCTGATCCCAGATTTTAGAACAACCATGCTAAGTTAGAGAGCCACCTAAATGGTTCACTATAAGCACTTATAGGGGACAATATGTAACTTAATAAAAACATAGATGTTGCATTAATAAAATGTTAAAGATTTTAAAAAAGAAATGTATTTGGCTTTGAGTAAAAACATAAGAGTTAATACATGGATCTAATACACCTTATGCCAGTAGCACTTACTATGCCAGAGAGATGCTGCTCTCAGAAAGATTTCACAGCAATTTTCTTCAAGTAGAATCAGGTAAGCAATAGCCCTTTGCAGATAGCAGTTTATATAGCAAAGCCTCCAGGGCACTGGTCCTACTTACAAAACAGAGAAATCCTACTCAACAGAAATAAACATTAGAACTAAAGCATCCGAATTTGGATTTGATATAAATGTTGCAGCAAAACCACGCAATTCACATGGAAACAGCCCTCTTTGCAGAGTGGTGTTGGAAAATAGAGTTTGAGTAAAAGTCATTTTACTGCACACCAGCATTTTAGGAATATGATCATAAAATGATACACATGTCAAAACAGAATCCCGACAAAGGCCTGCCCTTCCTATAGTCCAATGCTTCTAGCCAAAATGGAGATGTCTTAAAAGAATGAAAAAAACATTTATGTTTTGCCAAAACACTTCCAAAGCATCCCAACAACACACGGCCTGGGATTAACAGCAGCAGATGAGGGATGCTTAAAAGCGGGGATGCAGAGAATGATACCGTGCGAAAGCAGCACTATTCAAAAGCACAGTGAGGAAGGAGGAAAGAGATCTTAGAAGGTGGCGGTTCTGTGGCATTGGCCAACATGGCCCAGAAGAGAATGGAGTTTGGAAATGGGTCTCAGAGAAGCTGTATCCATCCACACGTTCCTTGAAGCGGCAGCCGGAGGGGCTGGGAGGAAGCGGTGAGCAGGGCAGGACCAGGGAGCTGCGGTGCCACCCCGCTGCCCGAGAGCCCTGCCAGGGGCTGGCCAAGAGAATGATACCGTGCAAAAGCAGCACTATTCAAAAGCACAGCGAGGAAGGAGGGAAAGAGATCTTAGAAGGTGGCGGTTCTGTGGCATTGGCCAACATGGCCCAGAAGAGAATGGAGTTTGGAAATGGGTCTCAGAGAAGCTGTATCCATCCACACGTTCCTTGAAGCGGCAGCCGGAGGGGCTGGGAGGAAGCGGTGAGCAGGGCAGGACCAGGGAGCTGCGGTGCCACCCCGCTGCCCGAGAGCCCTGCCAGGGGCTGGCCGCACACGGGGGACACTGCAGCGCTGTCCCGCTGTCCCGGGGCCGGGCCCGGGTGACACGGCCGCGGTGACACACGCACGACACGCGCGGGGCGTGGGACAGCGGTCGTGCCCCTGCCAGCCGGGTCTGCAGCGCTGGGGACGGGGCACGGCGGGGGCTGCTGCCCGCATGGCCAGGGAAACAGGGAAAAGTAGAAGGAACATTAAAAAAAAAGAAAAGAAAAAAAATTTAAAATAAAGGTCCCTTCCCCCAAGGCAGCTGTGGAGTGTGCTGAAACCCCCTTTTAGGCACAATCAGCCCCGAGCATCTGGGCAAGGATGAGGTGGGTGCAAAGTGCACGGGGAGGAAATGTGTCAGCTGCAGCATCCGAGAGCAGCGGAGCAAGCTCAGACGGGAAATGAGCTTGCGAAGTGCACCCGACAAGATGATCGCGGGGATAAGTTGCTTCTATGGAAACTGCAGCCCGATGAACCAAAAAACAGTTTGATGGCAAAGTTTTAGCAGGAGCTGGCTGATGCCTGGTTTCAGCTACACTCCCCACCCCCTGAAGAAAAAAAAAAAGAAAAAAGTAGAAAAAGCGGCACAATGGGTTTTTTTTTATGGAAAAAAAAAAAAAAGAAAAAAGAAAAAAAAAGGGGGGGGAAAAAAAAGAGAGAGAAAAGAAAAAAAATGGGGACACAGGTTTTTCCCTGTATGGGCTACATCATATTAAGCTGTAAGTTTAGTTCTGGACAAACAATCTCTTGTTGCATCTCTGGGATGGAGGTTAATGAATTCCCACAGATGATGTTGGCCAAACAGTGGTCGGCTTGTGACTTGATTTCCAGCATCATGATGTGAGGGGATCAGTATAGAAAAGCACTTTGAAGGGAAGAGGCTGCCTACAGCAGGATTGTTTCTACAAGCTAATTGTACTGAGTGCAGCTGCACAAAGCTGGATCAACAGTAATAGAAGGCGGCGCAGACTTCCTGACGCCAGCCCCGCAGAGCTCCCACCAACAGCCTGGCAATTCCAGATTGTTTTCCAGACCTTATCTCTCCCCCAAGTTTTTTTTTTTTTTCTTTTTCTTCTTTTTTTTTCCCTTTTTTTTTTTTTTTTAATTTTGTGACCGGAACAAAAGTAACAGGAAAATCCTTTGTGAAAGTAGAAAATGCTGTTACAGATCGGTGCCTTTCGCAGAAGTTGTAACTAAATATTTTGCATGCATTACTCTCCCTCCCGCTCAAAAGAAAGAAAGAAAAAAAAAAGCCAACCCCCAAACTTCTACAACTTTTCTTTGAATGAATTGGAAACGTGAGGCAAACAAAAGGGAGCGGGTAGTTAAAAGCGGCCGGTTTTAGCGAGATATTTTACCTGGTACACTGAAAACTCCTGTATAAAAACGTATTTGGACACCCCGCTTGGACAGGCTGGATGGTGTCAATGACTTGGATCAGGGCCAATTTTAACAGATTTTTTTTTTTCCAGTCTGGTTTGATGGCTTAAATACGCGGCAATTAAAGCCATTTACATTATTACTGGATGTTTTAGATAGATTTCATTAGAGGCAGGGGACAGGGCCGCGGAGGAACGCGCCGGTCCCCGAGGGGGGCGGCAGCGCAGCCCCGCAGGTTCTGCCCCGCACACACCGGGGGCAGCCGGGCCGGGGGCACCGTGTGACCCGGGGCTGGGCTGAGAAGACCTTCAGGGGCGAAAGAACAGGCAGCCTCCAAAACAACCATGAAAATACACTTTTTTGGCGCGGGGGGCGAGGGAGGGGAAGGGGTGCGGCAGGACCGAACCCCCACTCCCTACCCCACATCGGGGCCCGGGAAGCGCGGCCCGCTCCTTCCCGCCCGGGCAGCCGGGCTGGGGGGCGAGCGGCGCCGGCACCTTTCCCCCCCTCGTCCATCCGCGATTTTGCCCGTTTTACTCTTTCCCCTCTCCTTTCTGCGGGCGCCCCCCCCGCCTTCCCACATTCCCTCGTCCTCCCCCCACGGCATGGCGGGGCGTCCGGCGGCGGCCCCCGCTGCAGGTGCGCCCGGGAGGGGGAAGCGAGGCCGGGCCGCCGCCGCGGGCGCAGCCCCGCGCGCCGCCGCGGGCTGGCGCCGGCCGGGGGGAGCCGCGCAGCGCAGCCCCGGGTTCGCGATCCCGGGTTCGTGATCCCGAAAGCGGCGCTTTGTGCGGGGCTTCGAGCGGCGGCGGTTCGGGGCTGGGAGCCGGCTGTAAAAGTCCCGGCTGCAAACTAAGAGGTGGACGGACGCACGGCTCCCGAGGCACTGGGTCCTGGAAGAGCCCCCAGGAGCAGCTCGCAGTCCCCTCCCCGGGGGTCTCGGGCTCGCCGGGCAGCGGGAGCGGCACCGCTCGTGGGGCCCCTGCCAGAGCGCAGGAGCTCCGAAGCCAGCGAGCCGCTGCCAAAGCCTTCCGCGGTAAAACAGCAGAATTGAGGGAATGCAACGTTCGGGAAAGCCTCTGCAGCCGCTCTCCTGGGGGAAGCGGAGCCTGGCTGCTCGCGGGCTCTGTTTCGCGTGCGGAAAGCGCACATGACAGTCATTTGATGACAGAGAAAATAGCCAGGTTAGCCTCTCCACACAACTTCCCCGTGTTCCAAAAAGCGTGCTAAGCCCTTGGTGTGGAAAACCGAGAGCAGTAATACGGGTTCCTCTGCAGCGCCCGGCCGGCCGGTGCTGCTGCGCTGTCCAAGAACGACAAACAGTGATGGGAGAAGCATGCACGTATTTACGTTGGCTGTTATTACAACCAAACCACTCTGCATTTCTTCCACTGGTGCCTTCATTAGACAGAGACGCAAGTATGTTGCAGGACCAAAACCTGCGGCCGCTGGTCAAGTTCCACCAGCAATTGGTATCTTATAGATGTAAGGGTTGAAGTCACCCTAAATCACGATTTTAAGTGAGTCGTTAATTAGCAGGGTGTTTTTTATTATTATTTGCTCTCTAACTGCAGACGAACAGTGTACTCGCCTTCCTATCAGACTGAATGTCGAGATTCACTTTCACCCTTGGCGTTTCAAACCGCGTTGAATTGTGTTCCTGTCAGCCTCGGCACCGCCTCCAGTCCCCCCCGGAGAACAGCCCCGGGGCAAACGCCCTGGTGTGACAGTCACCCAAGTGCCCAGTTAATAGAAAAACCAACCACCAGCTCAGGAATGCCACATTAATTGGGAAAAAAAACCTGGCGTGGCTCTTCGCAGCTTTGTCTCCAAGTGTCCGCAATGTTCCTCTCTCACAGCCCCGACCCCCTTCGTGTAGCTATGCAACAACCGCGCAGATAAATCCAGTATTTGTCTGCTTCTAATATTTATGATTGGCAGCACAATCCTCACTGATTTTATGGATGTGTGCGTTTACTACGGTTTTGTTTGCAATGAACACTAACGCGCTTTAAGCATCTGTGTGGTTTTACTATTAGAAAATTGCTGCGATTTGTGCAGAATTTCATTTATATTAGCTGTGTACATACATTCATGCTTTTGTGAGTTGAACTTTTCTTAGGTCGTGTGTGGAATGGAAGGTGGAAGCTGTGTCCGTTTATTATACAGCCGGTAGCATAAGCAAAATATAGGAAAATACAATTGAACTAAACTCTTAAAAAAAAAATCAAAGTTACTTCTGCAGCTCAACAAAACAGAAAAACCCCGAAAACTTTTTCCTCTGGAATGTTTCTGGAAGATGTTTCATTGGCTGCAACCAAAAGCTGCTAAAAGTACAGCGTGTAGTAAGCATTTGCATTTGTCACCAGAAACAATCTATGCATAATTAATGGCAGCACTGTGTCACGAGCACTGATAGGGCGCAGATGAGCAGCCTTTCAAGGGTAATACATGTAAATGCACTTCCAATATGCAGATTTGCTTAATGATCTCCAATTAATAGCATCATCTGAAGTAGCCCTGTTCCCAGGAAGTAGGGCGCCGGGAGTGACGCCTGCCCGGCTGCTGAGGTGCTCAGTGTCCTGTTCTCACCAGGACAGAAAGTTGCACTGGGGTTTAAAGGCTTATTTTATCTTTAATATTGGTTTGTTTCATTCCTGCTTACAGCCGCAGCCTACAGCGCTGGCTGCAAACCCTAGACTTTCGCTGCCGTGTGCTGAGCGGGGCCGGGCAAACACCGCCGGGAGGCTCCGGCTCGCGGTGACCCGGGGCAGGCTCAGCCCTCACCGCCCTCGCTGCAGCGGGACCCGCGCCTCCCGCACCGCGCTCCGCACACCGGTACGAGCCCGTGCAGAGAGCGGGGTGCGGCGGAGGGCAGGCAGCGGGCACGGAGGGTGAGGGGAGGCACGGAGGGCTGTCTGAGGGGGCGCCAGGGGCCCGGGGGTGTCTGAGGGCCCGGCGGGAACGCGGCGCTGCCGCCCCGGGCCCCTTCAGCCCCGCGCACTATTTACTCCCTCAGCTGAGCGCGCGGCCACGCCCCCCGCCGCCATTGGCTGCCCGGGCGGAAGGCCCCACCAGTGAGGGCGCCCCGCGGTGATGGACGTGCCGGCGGCCGCCAATGGCAGCGAGCGCGGGCCGGACCCGGCGGCGGCCGCCGTATAAGAGCGGCCGCGCAGCGCTGGCCCTCAGTGCGAGCTCCGGCAGCGCCAGAGCGGCAGCACAGCGCTCCGCAGGCTCCAGCCCTCACGCCAGCACCGCGCTCTCCCGTCCGCCCGCCAGCATGAAAGCCTTCAGCCCGGTGCGGTCCGTCAGGAAAACCGGCCTCTCGGAGCACAACCTGGGCATCTCCCGGAGCAAGACCCCCGTGGATGACCCCATGAGCCTGCTGTACAATATGAACGACTGCTACTCCAAGCTGAAGGAGCTGGTGCCCAGCATCCCGCAGAACAAGAAAGTGAGCAAGATGGAAATCTTGCAGCACGTCATCGACTACATCCTGGACCTGCAGATCGCCCTGGACTCGCACCCCAGCATCGTCAGCCTGCACCACCAGAGACCCGGGCAGAACCCCTCCTCCAGAACTCCTCTGACCACCCTCAACACAGACATCAGCATCCTCTCGCTACAGGTAAGCGCGCCCCGGCTCGCCGCTGAGCCCGGGGCCGGGCGGCCGGCGGTGACAGCCCCTCCGGCCTCCCGCCCGTGCTCGCCCTCACCCCGCTCTTGTTCTCCCGCAGGCGTCCGAGTTCCCCTCAGAGCTCATGTCAAGCGACAGCAAAGCACTTTGTGGCTGAATCGAGCGGTGAGTGCGGTGCGCCTTTTTCCTAAACTTGGGGTAAAAAACTGCCTCCCCGGGGAGCGGGAGGCGTGATGGCGAGTGCTAAAAATAGGTCCTAAAAGTTGATTAGGAGATGCCTTTGTAATCAGTAAGAAATGAGGCTAATAACTGAGTCTTGAGGTCCTAAGTGTGTGTGTGTCGCTAAGGTTCGCCCAGCAGCACAGGCTCCTCTGATCCTGCTCGCTGCTTAATGCAAATTCTTATCTCTTCTTGGAGCCTCAACTTCCTGGGCCAAAGTGACTGATTAAGTTGGGAATCTTGGCACAATTCCTTGAATTCTGTGATGTGGGATTGTCTGCGTTATCAGTTAAATAAGTGACTGCTTTTAATCAAATAATTGCTCTAAGAGGCAGACTGGCGCCTCTGAGCATTGCGTTTACAGAGATCTAAATAAAGATTGGACTGAGAATCCTCTTTCTAGCCTTTCCCTGGAGTGTATGTTATTTTTATGTTCAATTTGTGCTCTTGAGAGCGAGTGTGTGAGCTTGTATGTGTTGCATCTGGACGCCAGGGTTTGCCCAATCTCTGAGTGTTTGGTTAAATGTTCAAACTGTGGCTTCCTCTCTGGCGCCAGTCTGTCCGGATCTCTGCCCTGTTAGCATTCTCCTAAATATGCCTCTTTTCAATCTCTTGCAGGTGTTCCACTGATGAGATTTTTTTTTTCTTTTGCACAAGAAAATGTCTACAGGATTTTTTTTTCTTTTTTGAGGTGCTGAATTTATTTTTCAGCTGTATCTGGAGGGGAAAATCCATGTTCAAGTAAAAAGGAACTTTTAAAATGAATAAAGAAGAAAAAATCAAGATTCATCTTTATCCCCACCCCATTTTTCAACTTGGACTGAACCTAGTTATTTATGAAGAGACTCTTAAATACCCTTTCCCTAGTTGGAAGGCTTCCTTTATATACTATTCCCAACGTGGGGAGCGAAACAGAAATCTCACAAGGAGTTGCCCATTTTAAAGCAGACTTTGCCTTTTTTTCCAAAGGTGGAGCGTGAGTACCGGAAGGATCCAGTGTTCAGTTTTTTAGGAAAGTCTGTGGTCAGAAATTACCTTTTTGACACGAACCTAGGACTGAATGCTGTGTATATATTTATATATAAATATATATATATGAGTGAAACCTTGTGAACTCTTTAATTAGAGTTTTCTTGTATAGTGGCAGAAATACGCGTTTCTGCAAAAAGTGTAATGATGTACTTAATCATGCTAAACTTTTTATAAAAGTTTAGTTGTAAACTTAACCCTTTTTATACAAAATAAATCAAGTGTGTTTATTGAACTGATTGCTTGCTTTATTCTTTGGGGACCAACTGTTGGCTTTGATTTGTGTTGTTTTTGTTGGTTTTGGTTTTTTTTTTTAATACTTATACATTGTTATGAATTTATCAAGTAAAACTTCAAATATGTAGAGACTATAAAGAATAAAATTACCTGAAGTGAATAATTCTTGTAACTTGGAAAATCTTATTTGGGTGTATATTGCAATCTTCTAAGTCATCTGCCTGTAAACAGTGTGAAAGGAACGAGAAAAGGAACTTATTACACAAGGGATGCTATTGACAAAAGTGCTTGGAAATGTACAAAAGCAGTTAATCCTGAGGCATTCCCATGGAGTATTGCCTTTTTTCTTCCCTCCCACCCCTCTGAATGATTCAGTTCGGGGTAGTAATGGCCCAGATCTGTTAATTTGTGCTTGGAATAATCACTCAGAATTAAGGGTTGTGGGTGGTTATTAGTGCCCCAACTATTAAATTTCTCTAAAAAGGCTTTGAATGTGAGAGTTGGTGATGCGTTAACATGGGCTCTAAAATGATGAAGTGACTGTTGCCTTTCCTCACTGGAATTTTCATGCTTCCATGCAATATTTCAATGAAATGGGCTTTCTAATCAGTTGCAGCAGCTTCTCCATATGACTAAGATACTGAGAATTGACTTAAATCGCTGTTGTGTTACTGATTAAACTTTGGCTGCTCCTACAGGGACTCTCTCCATAAGAATTAAATTAAGTTTGAAATAGGAATCTAAATTCCTGAAAGCCAGAAAGGGTTTATTTCTTCTTTCTCTTTTGCCCTCAGAAGCGATGCAATATCCCTTATTATTCCAGGGACACTTACTGTACCCCATGGAGCCACTGTTCATTAAATATGTGTAGTTGTCATAAGACAGTGGTTGTGGGAACTGTGCCTTATCAGATGACAGGCTAATTTAAGCGCAGGCATAAACTTCCCCGAAATGAGAAGTTAAATTGTGGGTCCTGCTTGGGAATTTAAGTGCAGTCTGAAGGAAAGAAACTTCGCTGGTGCTGGGGGTGAGCACAGCTCCGGCAGGCGCTGCTCCGGGCCCGAGGGAGCTCTCTGGGGTTTCTGCGCTCTGGGACTCTGCGGAAGGCAGGAGCCTCACCTGGGGCCGGCAGCACTTTCCCGAGGAACAGGTGGGTGGGTGGTGCTTGGGGCGGCAGCAGCAGCTGCCTTTCCTTGCCCTTGACACCAAATCCATTCACGCAGGCTGGGAGAAAGCCAGCTCTGATCTCTTAATGCTGGCGCTGCCCTGGCCGAGCAGGAGCGCGCCCTCCCAGAGGATCAGCGCAGTGCGAAGACAAGAAGGGCTCGCAGAAGCCGGGGTGGGCAGGGAAGGGCACGGCCCGGGGCTGATCTGCGTCTCCCCCTGCCCAGCCCCGCCGGGATTAGGGAAAGCTGCGAGCAGCGCACAGCGGCTGTGCCTCCTGTGGCCGCAGCTCGCTACTGTCTCACCCGGAGCGCAGGGCTGCTTCCAGCTTCGTGCAGTCAGCGTTTAACCCTGACAGCCCGGTAGTGAAATACTTCATCACCGCAAGTCAGCACGCCTCAGTCCCTGAAATACTCTTTTTCCTGTGTGTATTTTACCCAACTCTTAACAGCAGCACACTCGGGGTTGGAATCAGAGTATGGAGATCTTCCAAACCAGTAACAATCCAATGCAATCGCCACCAAATTTCACCGTCAAAACTACTTTTTCACCCTGCTGCTCATTTTGGGGTGAAACAACAGTAAGTCACTTTAAACTCACAGTTCATTTTATAGAAATAAAGAGCTGCAACGGTCAGATGACTGCAATTATTTTAAGATCAACCCCTTTAGAAACTACCGCGTTTACACTTTGATATTTTTAAGCTACAGGATGATTAACACACTTGTAGAATGAAACCGATTTCCTTATCATGCACAGCCAAAATAGAAATTCACAATTTACAAGGCGTGGGGAGCTGAGCAGGAAAACAAACAAACATGTTTTTAAAAATGTAAATTAAGAAAGGAAAACATTTTCCTCTTTCAGAATTAACTAATTCCTCGACTTGACAATGCAATCCTATGATCAGGACTGAGGGCTTAAACTAGGTCCTCCCTTAGAGGATTCGCTCATTATTTCTGTTCTTAAGATTTTGTCATTCAAAGATAAACAGTAAGGTCAAAGCTCAGTGCCCAACATTATTAATTCTTAATATTAATTCTTTAAGTTTCCTTGAAGCTGTGGGATTTCTATATTCTATACCATTGTCATTGTCCCTCCAGAACGCATCAGAAAAATCTGTGACATTTTCACCACTTTCCCAGGCCCGTCTACTGTCTCTGTACACATCTGTTGTCCATAGTCCTGCTAACTGAGTAGCTCAACAAACAGATCAAGACGACCTGCAGTCAAGTGTGTGATAGCACAATAGTTTGAGTGACAATCATATTTAAACTCTGCAATTTGTTTTCGAGGAGGCTATGCATGAAAGTTGCAAATACACCTATAGACAATTCCACACGGGGGTGGGGGGGTAACAGAGATACAAGAGGATTCTCTCATCTGGAAGAGAGGTTTCCAAACTTCGCCTTTCTTGATTATCGCCCTTAATAGCACATGGCCCAGCTCCCAGTCTCATCCCAGTCAGAAATCGGCAGGAGCGGCAGGAGTCCCTCCAGCCCGTCTCCAGGTAAGGGAAAGGCAGGGAGCGGGCTGGGGTTTGTTTACTCACCCCCGGGCAAGCAGCGCTGTGTGTATCGCACCGAAACCCTTCGGGAGCCGCCTGCAGAACCGGTGCCAATATTTTGACAAAAACGTGCCCGAGGGCGCTGCCTGGGGGCGCGGGCAGGACGCACCTTGGGCGGCGGGCGGTGCGTGGAGGGGCAGTGCCACCCTCCGGGCCGGGCGCGCACCGCACCCGCACCCGCACCGTGCACCGCACCGCTCACCGCACCGCACCGCACCGCTCACCGCACCGCTCACCGCACCGGGCGTGCACCGCACCGCGCACCGCACCGCACCCGCACCGCTCACCGCTCACCGCACCGGGCGTGCACCGCACCGCGCACCGCACCGCACCCGCACCGCTCACCGCGCCCCGCCCCGCACCCCGCAGCCCGGCGAGCCCAGCGCCCAGAGCTGCGGAGCGCGCTCCCAACGCGGCGCGGGGTGTGAAAACCCACCGAGAGCTCTGCTTTGAAACACCAAATACTTTGCTCGTAACGCAATGAGAAAAGCAGCATTTGATAGAACTGATTTGTGCCTGACGCTGGGAAGTGAAACACGTTCTCAAAACAGTCTAGTGTGTGTTAAGGATTCTTCCATAGAACACTTTGCAATTAATGCAATATGGGAAAGAGATAGAATTATGGTTTGCTAATGACAATTAGCTGTGGGTAAGAATCCCTTCATGTGTTTACCACTGCCCTTGCTTTCTTACAAGAAATTATTTACACGGTTTTTACTGGAGGCTGAAAAGAAGAGGGATAGCAGAATGCAACTGTTGCACAGCAAAAGAAAGCACTGGTATTTAATTTTGTACAGAAAAAGGTTTTCACAAGTGCACTCTGTAAAACTACTGTTTTCCAAAAGGATTAGTATTTTCTGATTCTACAGATAAATGAAAATGTTGGATCTTTGAAATCAAATTTGTTTTACCTGCATTACCATATTCCTCTCTAGAACAGTCATTAAGTTATTATAATTCTAAAGTGTAGGAGCCAAATGCAAACAGTATTTCAATGAAACAAGCTGATATTGCAACAGCCACCGATTGTGTGAGCTACTAGCTGAGGTAAATTGAAGGAAAACGCAAAGGACAAAACAAACAAATGCAATTACTTTTGGAGTCACTCATGGTAACTGAGAGGAATTTTTATTTCAGTTGATTGCTTGTCTTGAAAAAAACTATTTTAAAAGGGCAGTCACTGCATTGGGCAAGAACTATAAATAGGGCCAAACTGAGAAAAATTAATTGCACAGGAAGCGCTGCAGTGGACTTACTGCTGTTAGCTGCCCCAGAAGACAGCACTTTACTTTCTATTTCACAAGAACACAATGAATGGATAGATAAAATGACATTATGTGAAGCAACAAGGCCTATCCAGATTTGAAACAATTAAACTAATTGCATTACTTGCCAAAAAGAGTACATTTCTGTAATTTCTAGTAAGTATCACCACAAATTACACCCTGTCTGTGACTAACAGTTTTATGAATAGATCAGGTATTTCTCCTTAAAACTAACAGCCTGAAACAGCTCTTAAGTTTTACTACTGATGGCAGAACTTCAAAAGCTTACACACAATTGTTTGTGGTATTTTTTTTCTTCTTCTTCTCCTCTTTATAAAAACTGGACTGTAAAGCTGCTGAATTTCTCTTTCTTTTGGAAGAGAATAAATTATTTGGATACTTACCATCTTGCATCTGAGCAGACACAGGACCAGCAGCATTGCCTCACTGGAGCCCACCTCTTGCTAACAGCTGCAGTATGTGATGCTGATGGATGAGCGCAAGATCAGCTTTGGGTGGTACATCCTCCATGTAATCTCAGCATCTCACATGCTCCTAGAACAGCTTTCCTCATATTTTTTGGCATGGAGGTTCACTTTGATGCACTGTTTCCCAATACAGAACCTGCATATCCCATTGGAGTTACACCTGTCACCTTATTTTTCTCTTGTCCTGAGAAGAGACGTAGTGCTCTGAAGAGGCAGGAAGAAAAGGGAGGACAGAAGTAACATAAGACTAAGTATTTCCTGCTCATTAGAGTGTAAAAGATCAAAGCAGCGTATCTGGCCTTTAAAAAACAATGAGGTTGAAGTTTGAGTTGTGTTTTCAGTCTTGTGCAAGTTTCTTTCACCTGGAGTAGAGAGCCCAGATGGGCCCTCTCACTCAGGCACCCCACAGAACTGAGCTGGGCTGGCCACACTGGATCCAGCAGCACCCCAGGGAAATCCAGTGTCTCAAAAACCTCTAAGAGTGTCCTTCAGCCATATTTTCTGTCAACCTCATTGCCCATCCACAAGCTGTTTGTGACCTTTCAGAACTCTGTGCAGTACTGGAAGAGAAGAAATGTGATGACAGTCTACTGTAAACCAATGTAGAAAGCAGAGAATAAAGAACTGGTGCTCAACAACAGATGCTGCTGCTGCTGAGATTTCTGCCTTGTTCAGACCAGTAGCTTCACACCCAGCTGTAAGATATTAATGAATGTCTCATATTAATGAATACATTAATGCCTCTAGAAAAGACAGTCTCACACAGCATCAGAAAGACACACAGACACCTCAGTGGAACTGGGAGGAAATGTTTCTCATGGACATTGTAGTGCAGGAGGTTAACTACTAGAGATTCTTATTTTCCATTCGTCAGGTAGAAGAGGTTTGCTTCAAGAACAAGAGTAAACAAAACAAAATAAAATCCACAAAAAAACACCCCAAAAAGAAACAAAAAAGTCCAAACAAAACAAAAAACCCACCCAAACCCAACCCCTAAACAAAAAAGTCCAAACAAAACAAAAACAAACAAAACAAAAAACCCACCCAAACCCAAAAAAATAAAAACAGACTAAGAATATGAACATATAAGCATTTTTTTAAGTTCAGATTCAGTGTCTACATGAGTTAATATATATAGGAATAAAGTGATGGGCAGGCTATTTCAGGAAGACTGGTCAAGCTACATTTCAAATTTCTTGGAAAAGTATCTTCCCAGTGCTTTTGTATTTCTCCCCATAAGTATATGAGAATACAGTGCCACTGCTAGGGATTTGCCTCTTTGAGTTTAAAAAGCTTGTGTAAAATGCATTAAGTAAATCTCCCATTAGTACTTTTCAAAAGGTGTAACCTCAGTTAGAAGGCTGAGTAAATCACATGCCAATCTATAAACTCAGTCCAGCTCTTGTTAGAAAGCTGGTTTAGAGCACATAGATATTTTCACCCAGCAGATATGAAGGTGCTACACAGGTGGACACATCTTTTACTCATCTTTCCTAATTCCCATTTTGCTCTCATTATCACAATGTTGCACTTACCACTCTTTCAGAAAAAGCTGGAAGTGTTGGTTGGATCTCATCCTGTAAGTATCAAAACATCACAATACCTATAAAACTAAATTCTAAATTCCACTGTAAATCTGATTCCTCAGTCATTCAAATGTAAGAGTTCCTCGGAGATTAATTTTTTGACTGAATTACTTTAATTCATGCATCTATCTGAGTTTAAAAGTCTATTTTAGAAGAAAAAGCTATGCTTAGAGTTAAAAAGGGTAGAAGTTTGGACCCTTGTAGTAAACATATACATAAAAACTGTGTGTTATGTACACACCACATCCAACATGCAATTAGTAGTTTATTGACAGCATTGAAAACAATTCTCCTAATCTGAATATCTGACACAGAGTGTCACTAATATTTAATGGTATGTTGTTGTTTTTTTGCAGTTTTGGATACTTGCTATTATTTTAATTTCTATTTTACAGGGCTTTGAGGTAAGCAGTATTTTCAGAAAAGATAAAAGTAAGGTGGCTGAACAGTAGTTGTAAGGGGAAAGGGAGCACTTCTGGAGAGACATCCAAAGGCAGAAACTTCCTGGACTATGGCAGTCCCGGAAGGAAGCAGATTTGTTAGTTATGAGCCTAAAAATAATCAAAATTTTTCAAATAAAAAAAGAAATTCAGAATCCAGGCACCAAAGTGAGAAAACAAAGCAGGTACTTCAGGATTTGTCTTCCACTGAAAAATATGATGTGACAACACCCTGCCACAAAACAATGGAAATGTGACTACAAGTGGAAGAATGAGACAAGAAGGAAATGCAGAACAAAAAGAGTAAGTGATATCATGTACACACACACAAGAAAATTCTGAAGAAAATTATAGTGCCAGAGGAAGGGAAGAAAAGTAGGTTTTATGCAAGGAAGCACAGGTAATGAAAACATGGAATACCCAAAGAATGAGGTAAAAAATTGTGTCCATGTAAGAAAGAGGCAGAACAGAAGAAAGTGAAGAAAGTGTATTTGCAGTGTAGAAAGTACATTCAGACACAAATTCTACGAGAAAGAAAGAAGACTATTAGAACAAAAGTATGTAAAATTCGTCTTGTGAACTCAGGAAGGGGGCGGACAGATTTATTCTTTAGCCTCTCTGAAGAGTTTTAAGAAAGAGCTAAAAATCCCTCTTTAATTCCACAGTATTTACAAATATAAAATGCTAGTTCCAGCCGGCCTTGTGTCTCAATCAGAACATAAATTATTTCATTTTTTGTTTCATTTTAGATATTATTCACACTGCATAACCTATGGAAAATAAAGGATTTTAGTCCTTGATAACTATACCTCTTGTAACAGACTAAATTTAACACTTTCTAGAGAAAAATGAGATAATTAGCTGTAAAAGTATTTCTTTAAAACTTCCTTTTACAGGTTCAGTTGGTAGGAAAATTATGAATGAATCACCTTCAGTAACACAATTCCTGCCAAGCATAAAGCAACAATAAAATATTATCATAGGAACCATGTAATTCACAAAAAGAGGGAGAACAAAAAGTAGGTCAGCTTTGAGAACTTATTTTTTTATATTCCATGTTGGGGTTTATTAGTTAGTGTTATTTATTATTAAATCCCGTGTATTTATAACATTTATAACCTCACATATGATTTCAGGGTGTTACCAATAAATATGTGAATATGTAATAACGAGGAGTATTTTTAAAATATTGTTTACATTAGGAATAAAAAGTGGGGATTTCTCCTTCAGAACTATATGTAGCAGAGAATAAAAAGGACTATTATTATGTCAAAAATAATAGACATGTTGAAGAGATTTTAGTAAATTACAGAGGAAAGGAGGACTGACACTAACACCAAGAGTTCTGTGATCTAAATTTCTTCATCAATCAGATTTTCCAATGAAAGTCATTCTCTAAAAACCAAAACAGCAGGTCTATCTATCCAACAGGATAGACAAGTTTCAGGCTTATAAAGGAAAACCAGCTCTGTCAGTGCAATCTTTGAGGGCATTAATTCATGCAGTAACTCAAAGGTTAGAGAGGGAGTGGATGTTGTCCTGGGGTGATCCAGCATTTTTGCAATCCTGAGAAATGCTACCTCTGTAGTACAAGTGGGAAGCATGACTGCAGTACGTGAGCAAGACCTAAGCAAACTTTCATTCTCTTATGTTGGGTACAGACTTCAGTGTAGAAGACAGCCATGGAGAACACACAAGGCTGTACTGGCACCTAAATCTTTGCAACCTGGCTGCTCCTGACGCTTCAAACAGCTTTTGCAGTCATCCCCATCATCTGCATGAGCTGACCTAGAAGCATCAGACTGAAACATAGACATGCCCAAAAACAAATGCCTAAGAGCTTCTCTGTAGGTGTACTTGGAATTATTATGTGACGTATTCAATTGTGGATATCTGTCCTTATCTTTGAGACAGTGTCACATGGGACCTGCAGGTAAACATAAGGTAGCTGTGTGGCAATTTGATGTAATCATCACAGAAAAAGGTCTCAAAAGAAGCACACTTCCAAAAAGATCTTCAGAGATAGATGCCTCTAAGCAACTGAATGTTTTGCTGAAGAGATATTTATAGACATTCTTCTGTTTTCTGGAGAGAAAATAAAGAGCTTTATAAATGTAATCAATCTCAAGTTTTAGAAGTATTAGTTACTGTCTCTTAGTCTCTGAACTATTGCTGATATGTACTTTTAATTTTTTTGATCAACTGATGGCTTCCACAGCTTTCTTAAGCACTTAATTACAAGTCAGGAAAGAAAGTTAATTTCATTAGATACTTATAGAGTTGGTGAATGATTTAAGGTGTCCATGAAAACACTTGTAAGCCACAAAAACTTCTTACCTTTCCCTTCAAAGTTCTGGCATTTAAGCAGCTCAAACCAGTAATTTATCAGCTGTTGAAGGTGATGAAACAGGGCTTCACTGATGTGGGGGGAAATACGATCTTGTGGTTAAGACTTTGAACTGGGAGCTATAAGACATAGCTCTTAGCCCAAATTTCCCACAGACTTTGTATGCAACCTCTGCAAGTCATTTCACTCCTTCATGTTTCTAACCATCTGTAAAAAGGGAAAATATCATTCTCCCTCTCAGGAATTCTTATGAACTAGCATGTCTCATGCTGGGCTACCTTTGTAATACTACCAATGGGAGCATCCTGGGCACTAAAGTTGGTCATTTATCAAGTGAAATTGTACCTGCCACACACTCAAACAATTGCCAGTCACGACTTGGGAGTTACATGGCCCAGAAGCCCTCCCAGAGTAGCATTATGTTTTACAGAGTATCAGTATCAATATCAACAGGAGAGATTCCATTGCAATAGGCCAAAGAATGGTTCTTATCCCATTGGAAGGATTTAGGTAGGTTCAAGCTCCGGTTTTGTTTAAATCACTAAGAAAAAAAGAGCCAGGGACAAATCATAAACACTGCCAGCCACAGATCTCTGGGTGAAGTAAAAGCAGTTTCTTTGGCCTGAAAGCTAATCAGGTAACAGGATTTTATGTCAAGTACTTCAATTCTTCCAAGATCCATAGGTTTAATTTTCAACGCCAATAACATTGTAAGATGAACGCAAGCACCCAACATGACAGTAGGCTGGGCATGAGGTCACTGTGCAAAATACAGGTGTCATGTTTGTGACTGGAAGTCTGACCATCAAGGGCATGAACAAGGAGCTGTTAGACTGAGATGCAAAATATACTGGTTTGCTCCTCCACTTGAACTGGCAGCCACTGCATCCCATACAACTGGAACAGTCTGGCTTATTGCTATCTTTGTGTTGCCTGGCTCTTTCTGTTTCAAAGCGGGACCTTCTGCATTTGAACTTCCATTCATGGACCTGCTCCAAGGGGAAATTTGGCAACTTTTTCTCTTTCATGGGTATTTACATTGAGCCTACTTCATCAGTGAATTTCCCAGGAACACATATAGCATGGCACATGCTGTTTTTCCTTTGGGAGTCCCATCAGTGCTGAACACAGTGACAGCTGATATTTGAAACAAATTTCTGTGCATTTGGCAATGTAAAACCAAGAAGTGCAAACCAGAGTGGCAGGAGGTCATCTTATGATCCATTCATTTACATTACTCTCAAACACTCCCAGCGAATGAAATTCCACAATTTAGAATCACTGATATTGCTTTAGTAGAAAGCTTTTATTTTCAAAATACTTGGGAGGGCTTTCCACCACAAATTGGAAGCTGATTACTTTGTACTTCACTGATGAAGCTTCTAATCTTTTTGTAACAATATTTTATGTCTGAAGAAATCATGTCCATTCAACCTTCCTCTAAATCCAACTCTTCCAACATTACATACATGCGAAGTCATGTTTTCTATATGTTTTTGCCATTCTCCTCCATTGCTTATTAAAGTTCCCAGGTCTGGACACAGTGCACCTTCAGCAGCAGGACATATCTCTCCTGGATTGGATAATTCTGCTATTAATTTACCCATCAGACATTTCCCTTCTTCCCTCTCACTTCCACAGTATTATTTATCTTCTTAGCTTACTACTGGTTTAGTAGCCACACTGAAGCCCTATTGTTCTCTGCAGTATTTCAGCGACTTATAATCAATTTTATATTTGTGGATTTGATTTCACTTTTGTAAGTGCAATACTTTATACTTGCCTTTACTGAATGACATCATGTTAATTTACAGTCTTCTGTGTATCAATAATTCTGTCCTTTGAGATAAGGCAGGTTCAGACAATAGCAGACTCTGAGATTCCACCAATAATGTTGCTAATTAATTGAGGTACTGAACAAGAATGGACCAAACAGACCCCACATGACCCTACTCTGACATGAGACAACTGATGGTCACTCCAGGTTTACCTTTTCCAGCAGTAAGCTTTCACTCCATTGCATGATTTGCTTAAGCTTCAATAATGAAAGTCTTACTGCAGTCAAACACATCACATCTGCTGTATCCATCTTCTGCAGGTTGGTTACTCAGACACAGGAGGAAATTGGAGCAATCTGATAAGGCTCATGCCTGAAAACTGAATATTAACTTTCAAACTTGCAGTCTAAACACCTGATGAATAATAAAAGCTTGATAAATAAAGTTATTCCAGATGTCAAATAAAGATAGTTCCCCAGGTCCTCCCTTTTTGGCTTGAATAAGATTCCAGATACTCCTCTCCTATCTTCTACTAGCTGTATCTCCATGATACAACTGTCTCTCCATTCCTCAAAAAAAATTGATCACAGTTTATAGATTATTTTGACTGAATCCATAATTTCAACAGAAAGCACACTGAAAGAAAAATAAGTATGCTTAAACTACTATCTGGACAAAAATCTCTTGGTATGCTAGAAAGGTCTAAATGTTCAGAACCCCTCACTTCTGATCTCAAAAGTTTTTTGGGTTTTTAAAAATAATTATTGATTTCTTAGTATTGCAGAAATCCCCATAATAATTTTGGTTCATAAGATAATCTGAGAGAAGAAAAATATACAAGCCAAACAGTTATGTGGAGTCAATTTATCTTGGATTTTTTTCTGTTTCTACTTGTTTCTTTTCAGAAAGCATTAAAAAGAAGGTCTTGCAACATGAATGAATTTTGAAGTTATTATCTTCAGAATTTTCAAATCTGGATAATTCTAAGATATTTGAATTGAATACATTTCAGTGTTACATAGCATCAACATGGAAGATTTTAATGACTATCCTCAGTAATTTTTTTCCTGAAATCTCTCTTCTTTAGCCGTGATTTACTTTCTTAGAAGTGTTGTTCATTTACATATTTATATTGTAATTGCACATGCTCCCAGGCAGTTAAGAATTTTCAACCTTTGCACTACCCACGGCGTGTGTTCACACCACATCCTCACACATACTTCAGTTACAGGTGCTGTGTCATCTCAGCCCTGGCTCTGCTACAGAACTCAGAGTTCTCAGAAAGACTTGCCCTTCAGTGCAACCTATGAATATTTTCTTTCTCCATTTTTAAATGTATATTTAAACGTCTCTGTGCATTACTCTCAGTGACCTGGAAAGAGGTGTCACAGTCCTCATTTTAAGACTCAAATCAATCAATTGACTCACAGATCAATCTCAGAAGCTCAGCAGCAACCCCCAGCTTCCTGTGTGATGCCATAACTCTTGCTGAATACCAGCTCGAAGCCTGTTGGCTCTGCTCTCAGCAGAGAAGAGCTTCACAACTATCTGCAGTGGAGACTCAAGGGTTGCCAGAGTTCTGATGAATTGCACCACTGTGGGCAAGTTCCACCCTAGACATGTCATAAATCATCATCCTGTTGAGCAGCCTTTACAGATAGCATTGCTTTGCTACTAACATGGTGCTGATTTGATCCTGTGAAGAAAAAATCACCCTCTCTTATCATCCTGGTCATGAAAGAATGGTTTAGGAATGGGAGGCTACGTAAAACTACATTCCCTAGTTAAAACAGAATTGCTTGGGAAGGGGGAAAGCTGTAGGACTTCACTTTATCCAAAAAAAGTGACAGTGGCAGTGACAGTTATAAGTGTGAATTTCACCTGCTCTCCAAACGATGTTACAATCTGAAGAGACGTGATCAGGAATGGCAAGGCTGTAAACTCCTCAGAGGTTCTGTCCTGCAGTCCTAGCCCTGATCATTAGCTGGTTTGTTTCTCTTGGTCTTCCATGCTGGAAACAATTCTATTCAACCTAGAGAACCTCTGAGAACACTGAATTGAACATGTGTGGCTGGTGCACCAAGGTAACGCTGCCAAGTGAATGTGGAGCAGACAACGGGATGGTTGAGCTTCTTTAGCTCCAACAGAAAGTCCAAAATCTGGACACTCAGCCAAGAGAGAAGAAACAGAAGGCTTTTTAGGGCATTCTCTCATAGAGCCCTTTAGGCTTTTGATAAGGATCTCTCCCACAGCAAAGAGCATCAGTACCTAACCCTGACAGACACCCGGTATTCACACTGAAATAGGAAGGGTGAGAGGACTAGAACAGGTAAAGAATTCTTCATCAGATCCAAGATCAGATAGAGATGTTATTTTGAGATTTGTTACTGACAGATAGTTAAAAAAAACAAACAAAAAACCAAAACTAAACAAAACCAAATCAAACAAACAAAACCCCAAACAAAACAAACAAACCAGGAACAAAAAACAAACAACCAAAACCTCAAAAAACCCCACAACGAGCTCTGTCCACCTTTCCACAGCCTGAAAAGATTCCTGAAGAGAAAAAACTCTGATAGGTTTCTACCCACCCCTGAACACCAGGAGCTATTTAAATATAAGTGATTTTTTATTTCTTTTCATGTACTGTCCCTGAAACAGACAAACAAACAAAAAAACCCCAAAACAAAAACCCAACCAATCAACAAAACACCAAAAAAAACCCCCAAGAATTGAAGAACCATAAAGCAGTTGACAGAACCCGAGCCAACTGATCTTATGTTTTAGAAGCCAGTTACTCCAGCAGCAGAGTCATGGTCCATCTCAGATGAGCAGGGGCAGGTCTCTGCTAAAAGACAACTAGTCCCAAGAAAAGTAATCTGAATTTTTTCTGAAAGTCCAAATAATTTCAAGGATGAGAATAAAACAACTGTCCCCTACCTATACTGGAAAATTACAGAAGTGGGACTACTTTCCTGAACTTGAATGTTAAGCATAAATACCTTCTCTTGCAAATCTAGGATGAATCACCATTGTATTTTTTGCTTGAGAGTAATGGGTCTGTGCAGATAAATTAGTTCTATGGATCTCAGTTTTGCAAAGTAGCACCAGGTGCTTAAAGAAATTACTGTAAAAAGAGACCTGAGATTTGATGTGGAGACAAAAAGTAAAAAATAAAAATTACTGAACACTGTAGCCATGGACAACAAAATTAAAGACTCTGGTTCATATTAGCATATAAAAAGATCTGATGAAGCTGAGCTAGTCTGTCATCAGATGGAAGAGAGGCAGAAGGTAGCACAGATGGTGAAAACAGAGGAAATTATTCATGGTTCCTCGTCACACCTTGAAAGAAGCTACTGAAAAGATGATGTTGAAAATTAAGACCAGAAGGCATCCTGGAACAACAAAACCTCTAAACCCTCCTTTATATTCCAAAGGTGTAAATATGTCCGGAGGTTAAACAGGCTTATGGTTTGATGATTTGTCTTTTATAGAAAATGAAAAAAAAAATAATCAAGATTTCTTTTTATCTTTCAGAGTAAAAATATCTGAACACCAAAGGCTGACTCTGGAGTCTTTAAACAAATGTAGAACCTTTCAGATTCTTCAGATTACTTGAAAGCAAGTGTTAAAATGTCCATAACACTATTTGCATTGCCACTCAGACCTGCATCATCAGGCACAACTTACAGAACCAAGAGGAAAATTAACCCTTCCTGAGTGCAACTATAAAGTTCTTCTACAATCTTAACAGACTACTTAAGAGTGTAGATGAGCTGACAACTGTCCTTTGCCTAAGAGCAAGCATTGCCCGATTATTTACAAGGAACAGATGCAAAGAAACAAAGAAACAGATTCCCACCCCCCAAAAGAAAGTTGAAAGTTTTTTTCCATTGGCAGATATATAGTGCATTTTTTTCAGATGTGTCCGCAATACCATCCACAATGAAGATATGAGATAAAATGTATTTTAAAACCAGCTTTGTAGACTGTGGATACGTCCTGTGAATTTTCCAGGACTTGAGGAAGAGGATGGAGAGAAGTGAGAGAAAAATTGATTGCAGAACTTAGAGCCTACCTAGGCTATAAAACCTTCCTGGGGCAAAAACCCCCACCAATTAAATATCCCCATCCAAGCGAAAAACACCACCACCACTGCATTTTCTGCCATTGCTGAAGTGGAAAAAATTGCAGAGTACAGCAGTTATGAGGTTATCATGAAAAAGTTTGGGAAGGTAAGTCACACTGCCAGCAAACAAAGCCCCAGCCACCAGTCAGGTGCTGAGGCAGAACTGAAACAGTGCCAAGTACACGATGTGCTCGTGCACCGAACACAGGGCGTGGGGCAAGACAGGACAGGAGCGTGTCCAGCAATAAGGGAAAGCAAACATATACCCAGTCCCAAATGCCTGGCATGCCTAAGGCTGGAATCATTCAAAGCTAGAATCTTAGGTTTTGCCAAAAGGAGAGGACCATAAACAGGCTGCAAGGTTTATAGCCAGGGAACGTAAGGAGGATGGGAAAAAAACCAAACAAACAAACAAAAAAAAGCTAGGTAATGGGAAAAAGTCAACTTAATAGGAATCTTCAGTTTCGATTTCAGGACTGTCTACTGTTTCAATTAATGTAAAATAAAGGTGGTCTCTCAACAAAAGTCCATTTTGATTGGCAGATGAAAGCTCAGGACTCTCCTAAAAATACATATAATTCTGTATTCTACCACTGCTGAGGTGAGAAAGGATTTTTGGTGTCCAAAATGAACCTAGGAAAGTTTTGCTGGCTCTCAAAAGTACTATAACAAATGAGGAAGATTTGACGGTACCACAATATGTAAACATATTCAAGAATATGTATTGCTTTTAGCCAAGCACAAACCATCGCATTATTTCAGAAGAAATATGCAAAACCAAAAAGTTAAATCTCTGCTGATTGCTTCCCTGTGGTTTAATTAGAGAGGCAAGGCAGTAAGGCATCACAAAATTTCCATTTTAGTTTAACTGTTCCCCACAGTCAATATTTTATGCTTTTGTTTTTATTTCTAGGTTCCAGGGACATGTACAAACTATTCAAACTTTTCCTTTTGTTTTCTACCATGAGAAATCCTGGACACAAAGAAAAATCTTATAATGGACCACTAACATTCCTTTCCTCCCCTTCTCTTTCATAAACAATAAACTTATTGTACTCCAGTAATGATATACAGACACTCTGGTTTACTCACAAAGATAATTCTGCAATCCAGGTTACTTTTGTAGGAAGCAACAAGGATATGCAATTTCAGTATTCAGACCCGAAACATGAAAGAGTCCTGAACACTGTGCTGTGTAATAGCAGCTCTGAGAATTCACATAACAAGAAGTACGCTCCGTTGCTGGAATCTCATCTTTAAAAGAAATATACACCAACTCTCTGTGAGAGACTGAAATGGTTAATGGCTTAAACACTGTAAAAATCATCAGAGGACTTCTGCCCACTCTAGCAAACTGCAAAGAAGCTGTTCATCTGCGACCAGCGCAGCCCACCCCACCCCGGTTATGCCTGCTGACTGAAGTGTGGACAGTGACAGGCACTTGAGATAAGATAAAGGGGTGCTGTGGTCCAATCACCCCAGGTCCGGGACAATCATGTATCCACAAGCGATGCTGATAGCTGCAGCACTCGGGCAAGCCGGCGATGCACAGTGCCCGGCCAGGCGCAGAGGGCGAGCACGCCTCTGCAGGCTGCAGCTGCTCTTGAACAATGGAAGAGGCGAACCCTGAGAGCCGGGGAACCTCTTCGTGTCCTTACCAAAGGGAACTCAGCTGTGCTAGCTCCCTTGCCGGGAAGTATGGGACATTTGCACTCAGCCAGAAGGTTTTCATCTCTGCTGATGGGCCATAATGGACTCTACTGGGCTGACACAGACAGCTCTAAAGGTGTCAAAGGCTTCCCAAGTGTGCTGTGAGCCACAGCCTTCATCCACAATCATCATCCAGTGTGAAACTCCCCACCCCAAGAAAGGTACCTGGGCGTTCCCATTCTCACCTGAACCAGAGTTGATGAAAACCCAACACATGTAGTGTTTCAGGGTGT
The DNA here is from genome assembly GCF_014805655.1 of Passer montanus. Taxonomy (NCBI): domain Eukaryota; kingdom Metazoa; phylum Chordata; class Aves; order Passeriformes; family Passeridae; genus Passer; species Passer montanus. The sequence continues at coordinate 7,223,847 of NW_024368152.1, forward strand.
GACTTCTCCCACCACCTGATGGTCTGCAACCACCACTCTGACCACCAGACATTATAACTCTAACTACCAATGGTGTAAGGACGCCTTTTGATGGTGAGAATTTTCTACACTTGCGACTACCAGACATTATAACTCTAACTACCAACTGGCATAAGGATGCCTTTTGATGGTGAGAATTTTCTACACTTGTCCCTTCCTTATATATTTTAAAGTGTATATTGTCATATTAATAGAGATAATAATAACCTAAATGGCTACATACCTGCTTTCCATTGCAGGAAACTGCAATGGAAATAAACCAAACTGCTCTGCAATAAACCCTACATATATATAGAAACACCAGCCATTCAGGGGCTTTCACTCCAAGCTGCCCCAAGGCATCCATTAACGAGAATCTGTGTTACCCTAGGCTTTCTGGGGGTGGGTTGCAGCACTCTCAATTCTAACCTTTTGCTACATAAAACGTTACACAATCTCTCACCTGTCTTTTCTTTCCTCCAAAAGTCTTTTTTCTTCTAAAATATCCCAGGGATTTTTTTTACTTCCCCTTAGGTGACCCAAAGATAACGATAAACTAAGACAAGGAAATTGGCCAACAAAATTTCCTTTAGAAGTTTATCCACTGTCACCATCACAACAATCTGGGGGCAAGAACACCACCTGTTAATGTTTTTAAAGGCCCAAACATTTGGTGTTGTCAGTATCAGTCTTCTTTAAGAACTACATCACTTGTGACTGCAAAAATCATTGCTAAGAACCCTGTAGCTCTAAGTCTTACTTCATGGAACTCAGGGCATAAACTTCTAAACCAAAATTTAACCAAAATATTAAGTATATCACAGGAGTCAGACCCACACATGAAAATATAAATGTTAGACTCAAAACTTGGAAACATGGTGTGGTATTATTTACTACTATGAATTTTTTCGAGCACCCGTTTTCCCTTTTATTTTCTTCAGTTTGTTACAATTCAGAAATCTGAGGGAGTATGTCAAACTTATGAAACTGTTCTATATGCCCAAGGAGAAAGATTCTAAGTAAAATTTTTGCCCTTCCTGCCCTTAATCAAATGAAACGTGCCTTAAGAAATATAACTGAAATCTAGAAAATATGATACACAAGGGCTACCAGAAACCAGCATGTAAGTTTAACAGTCTTTCCAGTTTCTGCTTAACTGGAGTTGGAATTTTGCTCTCAGTCCACCTCACTACAACTCCTATACAGCACAGAAAAGACCAAAATCCCAAAAGCAGTTTTTATGTAACACCAATTACTACGTTTTTCTCTTGTGTGTCTGAAAATTCACTATCTGGTAGGAACACTTATATTTCACCACTATTGCAGTTTTCATTTATGAGACTTCAAATATTCAGGTCTTATTTTTCTTTGGCAATTTTTTAGTAATGTGTTTAGAAACCTAAACAAACCTGTAACAGATGATAAAGCTGATCAAAATGACCAAGGCCACAAGGTGCAACATGCTGAACTGTGGCTCCTCTGCTTGTGGTATCCTGTAGCCGTACAGAGAACTTCCCATATTCTTACAGCAAGGTCCAGAAAGCTTCCCATGAGAGCTGCACATGTAAATAAAGAGGCTTTGTGGATTCTGTTGACAGAAGTGAACAGTTGAGCCCCAGACCACAAGAGAAACTACCTACTTTCAGCATTTTGTATAAACCCATGCTAAGTGTGTCTCAGGAAAATTTCCCAAAGATTACATAAAAAAAGGGGAAGAAACCAAAAAATGTAAGTATCTGAAAAGTTTAAAAAGTTAGGGTCTGAAAACTTACCAACTTACTTAGTTATCCCATATCTACTCTGCTGTGTGAGCAAAGTCACACAGGGTGATCAGATATCCCAGAGTGACCAGGACAGGCACAAAATGGAAACTTTTTTTCCAGATCTCCAAGAATTTTACCAGACCATCATTTTGTTGCAAGTTTTACAACTGAAATGTAAGAACTTCCCTCTCTCACTTCCTCAGAAACTGCAATCCTGGAAAAGGCTGGCAAATAGCCACAAGAGTCTCATATAAAACCTGGAATGTTACTTGCATCCAATTTTTCTTTCCAAAAGTGGTTTATTTTCACCCTACCATGCAATCCTATCCAGGCATCATAACATGAGGACAAGCCAAACTGTGCTCTTAAGATTCAGTTAGACAAAGTAGTCATAGTTTCAAGTTCCTGTACATTCAACCATCCAAAATTAGAGTGGATACATAAACTATCATTACAAGAGTTCTGGAAAGCAGTGAGTACCAGAAATAAGTCTGCAGTTGTCTTATTGTTTTATACTTTTCATTCATTTCCATTTTCCATGGAACTCTTGGGTTCCATGATTCCCACAAGTCACAGAGCTAACATTAAATATTTCAACACTGGAAATTGTTTATGGTTTCTTAACTCGAAACATTGTGCAACTATGCAAGCAAGTAGCCATAGAAACTGTGGTAGAGAAAAAACCCCAAGTTTCAGCTAGGAAACTGCAGTGTATTTTTAATTCCTGCAAGTGTTATTCTATTATATTCTACATGTGAAAAAAATATTAAACATTTACAGTAACTAACATACATTTCCATTATGTAGTAAAGGACACTTACTACTCTGTTGTATTAAGTATTTCATTTCCTTCTTTGTTTTCTCCTCTCTCCCTTTATCATACTACCAGTTTCTTCTGTTAGCTTATGAACACCTGTATAAAAAATTTAGAAGAATTCACTCTGTCTAGTTATTTTTATGCTAGTGGATTCTGAGAGCCAGTTATATTTACTGTCCTGTTAAAAACCAGCTTTTATGGCATGCTGTCCTTAAACTAGCCATAGAGTATTAATATTTCCTTATTCTAGGAACTTTGCTAGGAAGGCATTAAATAAAAAGTCCATGAACACATGTGATGATAGAAAGTACAGCCTGCGTTACTATAGAACACAGCTAAAGCAGTCCATGAAACTGGATGGAATCACAGTTTGGAACTGAAATTACTTTAGGTACCCACATCCCATGGGCATCCCCATGTCCATCTTTTGTCAATACTGTATGTCTAAATGAAGAAGGCAACACTTGTCTTCTCTTACAAAACAATGATTATAAGTATCTTTCTGTGAAAATCTTTTACATCCCAAAAATGTCTGAGAGCAGAGTAATGTACTCTTATTTTTAAGACAAAGAACCCAACCCAAAAAACTGTTCCCAAAGATTTGACAAAGTATTATGAAGCTACACAGGCTTTGGGGGCTTCGTATTTTGTTTTGGGAGACTTTTTGGCTGAACTATTAATCTAATAGTGCACAAAAGTCTCCAGTATTTCTGTAACACTGAGTAAATTTTAATTCAACCAAATAACATACCAACCAAATCCAGAAATGTATAGATCACATCTCCAGTCCTGTAAGTATAAGACATCCACGCACTGAAAAAACAGCCTAGATAAATGTAGAAACACTTCTGTTGACTCTGGCATAGGAAATGCATCCTTTTGATTTGGAAAACAAAGGCCAAGACCACAAGGTCCCTTGGGAAGCATCCGGTTGGAGATGCACTGGGATACAAGCAAAGCTGTGCAGTTACCAGCACATGTGACTGCCAAAACAGCAGGAATACTGCTCTGGACTAGTGAGAGGTGTCCACTTCTCTGCAGCTCACAGCACTTAATTTAGAAATGTCTGCTTTGGCAATTTCATTTATCAAATGTATTTTTATACTTATTTAGTATTATATTAAAAAGTATATTGTTTTAATGCATGTTGAATCTGTGAAGTACTTTAACCCATAACAACATGGATTTAACATTTTTATCAAGTGAAGAAACAAAGTACTGCAAATAAAAAGAAATTTGGACACAAGCCCAACATGCCAATTTATTTTTTATTTTCTTTCTATTAGCAGGCTTTAGCTTGAACAATTCTTCCTCAAAACCATGCAGATTTCACTGGACAGTACGAGTATTTGCTATAACATCATTCAGGTACATTACTTAGATGATAAAATCTTCAAACACTGTACTTCAGAAATAAAGAAGCTGGAGAACAGCTTTGACAAGATTCCAAAAGGTATGCATTAGTTTTAAAATGGCAAACGCTGCTTATTTTTCTTTCCATGACCAAATGATAAACACTGTACCAAGGAAAAACCACACACAGCCACAAATGCTTCATAAATTCAAACATCATATTCATCCTTTATCCTTACAGTATTTTAATCTGGTGGTTGCATCTACGGAGACCATCTATTCAGTGACTGCAAAACTGTGTACCTATAATAAATAATGGTTCCACTAAGTCAGTGATAAGGTATTACCTTATAAATAACTGCCAGTTCCAGTGACACATCAAGACAACATTCCTTACAAACCTTACCACCACTCTACCCAAAGTTCACAAATTCAACAGTAACTACTGAACATATAGAGAGTAAAAGCATACATATAGCCAAATAAGTACCTTAACACTCAAATTTCAACATATGTAATTTATGTTGCACACATTAATTCATAAATTAATGCAAAGTTTGGTAAGGTTGTGCTAGTTGATGTTTTTGCATCTTGAACATCAATTGCAAGGATGGACACCATTAACTTTACTTTCAAATATGGAGAATTCGATGTTTTGGCATCTTGAACATCAAATGGCAAGGATGGACACCATTAACTTTACTTTCAAATATGGAGAATTAACGGAATGTTTAGATGGGATAAGTAATACATATCCCAAGGGCAAAGCAAAGTCACATTGTACTTTTCATAATTAAAACATACTTCTGTAAAATCGGCCCCTGACCAAACCTTTGCACAATGTTTTAACAAATAACTGATCTTCCATGCTGACAGCTACTGCTTTTACATGTGGGGAAGGTCTGAAGTAGTTTGCTTCTGATAAAAATTACTCCTCCTTTCAGAAAAAAATGACTGAAAATAATCTAGGCCTTCTTTTACAATATTGAAAGCTTGAACTACAGAGATTAATTAATGTAACCACAGACTGACAAAGAATTCCAAGCAACAATTCATGAGCATACTCTTTTCAACCTGGCTGCTTTTCACAGGATACTCTCTCTCTCTTCTCCGAAACCAGCCCCCTCTGAGGCTGCAACAGTGTGGAGCTCTGATGAATCTTTTGAAAGCCTGGTATAACTTGAACGTTGGCTTCGCTTGTGAGCAACCGTCTTCAGGTTCTCATTCTGAACTGCAGTTGGATTGGAACCTGAGCCAGGGTGCAGGGTAATTTGAGATGGATCTCTGATACCTTGTATTTCTTCAAAATTTTGATTAGCTCGATTGCTTGGAGCACTGTTGTTATTTAAGGTGACCGTACTAGGGGTTCTGTTTAAATTGTAGACTTTCTGGCAGGCTGGCCAGCTCTCTTCAGGGCTACTGGCTATCAGGCTGCTTTCAGAAGGGCTTTTCTTATCTTCTGAGCAAATAGACATGCGAACCACAGCTGGATCTTGAAGGCCACTAAGGCTGTGTGGAATTCCTCTTTTTGCACTGTGACTGTCATCTTCAAGCTCAATGAGATTTGCCTTTTCAAGCTGTGAATCATCTGCTCCTTCATTGTGGAGGGAATGATTTGGAGAACTTTCGTTGGATCTTACACCAGAGTCAGATGAATCTTTCTTATCCAGAAGGGCATCTGTCAAATACTCCTTTGCTTTGATGAAGGTTCTAATAGGTTCAGAACCATGTTCTGGAGATTTGGGCTGTTTCTCTATTTTGATATCTGTTTTCTTATCTTTACCTTCCTTAAGAAGTGGAGTATTATCTGATTCTTCGGTTCCTGACTCATCTTCATCGCTGGGAAGTTTCTGATACCGGAGAGTAACTCCCTTAAGTTTTAAATCTGCAGCCTGGAAAATACTTGTTCTTTCCAAAGATTTCTTTCCTGGCAGAAGCTTAGAACCAGACTGATCAGATTTTTCATCTTCTTCAGTTATAGGATCCAAAGGAGATGCATCATTAGTAGAAACACCTGAAGTACTGTAATCAACATCATTCCTCTTCAGCAAAAAGGACTTTCTTCCATCATCTTGTTTCTGTTCACCATCTTTTCCTTTTTCCTGCTCTGCATTGGAGTGCAGGGAGCCCCCCGACGTGCTCTGGCCCATATAGAAAGCACTTGAGCTATGAGGGGAGGACCTCCCACTTACTGTGGTAGAATTGGCACCTCCTTCTAACTGTGACATTTGAGCAATATATTCTCTATATGCGTCTCTGTACTCTGCCTGCACCTTGTCTGTAAGCTTTGATATTTCAATACTAGAATCTTGAGAGTTAAGACTTGAAAGACTTGGAGTTCTACGAGTTTGTGACTGGGAAAAAAAAAAAAAGAAGAGAAAAAGGTAACAGTTAAATGAACTATTTATTTTTATTTTTATCAATCTTCTTACCTGAAATAATGCAGAGCATTAAATATGTACTTAAATTATTCTTTTCATTGCTGCAAATAAGATTATGCAAGTGAAACTGTAAATACTATAATTAAATATGCTTACTATAAACATATATATGGAATCACACACACAAACTAAACTGAGAAAATATTCTTATTCTTGTTCCCATAACCAAAAATTTCTACAAAACAAGCATTTTATCCAGTGCATTTGAGTCTCTTCTGAGCATATAATTATAAAGACTGTATTTCTGTGTCAAGATGGGCTTTTCCAATACATTTCATACATTTACAAAATTTGCATTTTATATTAGAAAGACAGCAATAATTCATCTAAATGTTGAACAAATCTCAAAAATATCTTTAAAAGACCTCTACCATAAGTACTTCAATATTTCCTGGCAAAATTCCATTGCACGTATCTGTTTTCAAAAAATCAATTTTCTGACATACATAACCCTCTTTGCCCCCATGTCTGCTTTTCGAATTTATTTCTCACTACCCTACTCTGACATCACTGGTAACAAATTAAACTAATTTCCCCAAGTGCAGTCTGTTTTGCCTATGATGGTCCCTGGAGAGGGATCTCTCCCTACCCTTATCTTGTTCCACAAGCCTTCCATTATATTTCCTCTCCCCTGCCCAGCTGAGGAGGACAGTGATAAAGAAACTTTAGTGGGCACCTGGCATCCAGCCAGGGCCAACTCACTACAACAGAGAAGCTGAAATACAAGTCAGTATTGACTTAAAAATTCTAACAGGTGAATTCTAATGTTTTCTGAAGGACAAACCACCTTTCTCATTCCTTTGATTCAACTTTAGATAACTATATAGGCATCAGAAGCACTGTTTATTCAAACACATCAAATGTGCCTAATGCCACTTTAGTCTAGAAAAAACATACATTGATACTCCATGGAAATGGGCAGTTAGGGTAATTAGTATCCTAATTGTGTGTGCATGCATGCACACACTCTGAAGTATCTGGAATAGAAATCCATCTCTAGGATATATATCCCAAACCCACTTTCACAATGTTGATTATTGAAAGTATCACCTATAGTTAGGAATTTGGGGTGTCTTTGTATTTTGTTCCATCTTCAAGGTTTGATAATTTACTTTTAGAGATGAAAAGGGCTCCTTTGAAAATCCCCACTGGATTTGTTGTTTCTTTTTTTTTTTTAAATTCTAGCCACTACTTAGCCACCAATTGATTAGTTTTATTTCTTAAGGACAGACAAATGAAAACCCAACACTTCACATGGTCTCAAGATGCAGAAGAAAACTGACCACCATGGCTGCAGAAGGATGTCAGTTCTGCAATCTATGAACAGGTTATACATTGTAAGGACAAGGTTCTGATATCATGGAGCACTGTCTATTTTCAAAAACCTAACAAATACATTTGTTGAAAGGGCTAACGTCTGGTTAGCACATAGCTAAAATATTTCATACACAAAGCCTGAATAACACAAAAATACTGAAGCCTTGGAAGACACCACCCTAGGCTAGATGAGAAAAGCATGATAGCTTTAGGTTTTTTGTCATGAAGAGTGATTACTGGAACAGATGAGTAGTTTTCAGATGGCAAAAATTAAAGACATCAACTCAGAGTATGGTTAGAGTTTACATCTCTGCAGTACTAGGCTTTACTACCTAGACTGAGAACTGAAAGCATCTGAACTATCCTAGAGTCTTATTTCTTGACTTGTCTAGAACAAGCCTGGAAAAAAACCCTCTTTTCCACACATGTAAGCAAGCAGAATACATTTCTCTATTAAATACCTGCCAACTTAAGTTACTGTGGCGTGGAGGAGCTTCATCAAGACCAATTGTGTTGAGTTCTTCAAAGCTGAAGTTCAGTGTGTAGGGAGCTTGACCAGCCAGACCTGTCAGCTCAGTGTGAGGCAGCTCGGTGCCGTGGCCGGGACGGCGAGCAAGGTCACTGTGAGGAATGGCAGCTGGCCCGTGCTCCGCTGCCCCGCGAGCATCCTCCTGAACAGCCTGATTTTCTGCATTTCTCATTTCAAGTATCTTCACGTGCAAAGAAAGACAGTTTAAATGTAGTTACATAAATAGAAGAAGTTCTCAAAATTGATAAACAAGAGTTCCATTAAAAATAGGAATGAGGAATTCACAGCTGTAAAAGTGTACCTGTATATGCAGTTTTGACCATGAGAAAGTACAAAGAAAAATCACTTGATAATTCTTTTGTATTTCAAATTGTTATAATTACTGCTCAAACCCTTGAAAGAACCCACACGCCATGAAGATACTTAAATTCTTGTAAAACTAGTAAGTTTGTAAAATTACAAATTTTAAAGCAAAACCAAACACTTTGTATCTAACAATAAGTCTCATCATGTAATTCTTGGTGTTTTTAAGACTGACTTACAGTTGAGAGACACACTGTTATTTCAAGAAAGAAAACTGGCAATAATCTAAAAATACTTAAGAGAAAACTCAGTTCTCTGTCATGCAAAACCCTCACTGTAACAGCCTGACTGCCCAATTCCTTGCACTTATTATTACACATACTTGGAATTCCCTGACTAACTTCAACAGTAGGACAGAGATTTAAAAAATAGTTAGGCTTTGATAATTTCATTAAAATAAGCAAATTTCAAAAAGGGAACCCATACAGGAAAAAACTAGATCCCACAAAATAAGGAGGTAAAACTTCAGAGTTCACAATCAATTGAGATGCAAATTCATAGGCCAACAGTTACTCATTAGGTCTTAAGACAAAGTAAAGAAACAGCAGAAGCATTCATGCTTTAAGACAATACTTACAAACTTAAAGACGATGACAACAAGGATGCAATCAGAAAGAAAAAAAAGACTCATACTGAAAAAGACTAATTTATGATGACCTGAACAGAAAGTCTTACCATGCTCCTGAACAGGTGCCAGTCACCAAAATTCATATTCATTTCTTTTTTCAGTTCATCAATGTTGCACTGAGCCAAGACACGGCCATTTATATTTGCCTAAAAAAATAAATAATGTAAATTATGGATACAAGAATAATGGCACTGCAGTAACAGACTAAAAAGGTAGATGTAAGGCTGGATGCAGACTACCAGTGAAATTTCCCAAAGTAAATATTAAGTCTAATTCTATATAAAACCATATGTTTTTATAGAAGTATAATTAGTGATAATTGCTGATGGACAAGAAACACCCATGTGTCATGGAAAAAAAAATGGAAATATTAAACCTATTAAAAATGTGTATAAAAAAGGCAGTATGATAGTGTCCTATATACAGACATAAGGAAATAATATGTAAGTGGTGGAAAAATTCAGGGACAATAAGCCACACTGATCTGCTTACATTTCTCCAGCTTAGGACAGAAATGGACTGCAGACACCCAAGCATTTGAAGATAATCAGACAATGAAGTCCCAGGCAGCATCTGACCCCTGGCTTGAGGCATCTAAGATCAAGTACTACCTCCATTAAGTTCCCTCTCTGCATGAAACAGGCTTACATTCCTCCCATCATCAGAAATTCCCAGGGATAGAAGATTAGACATCTTTCTAATGTTCATCATCAATCAGAGATCAACAAGGAAGTGCTTAAACAAGATCTATAGTCTAGAAAGGTGATTCCTCACATTCGACATGTTTACATAGTGCTGAACTTCCAGGAGCACCAAATTCAACACAGAACCATCTTCATTACATAACAACGAGAGGTATTTCTCTTCATACCACGGATCAGTGTATGGACAGAATGTAAAAGAGGAACCATGTCTTAGGAGAGCAGCCAGAAAATGGAAGACCCAAGTTAAGAGCTCTGCTTATACTGAGGGATCTCAATGGTTTTGTACCCATATCCCAGCAAATGGTCTTAGTCAAACCAGGAAATCTGAGCCATTTTCTTCCTTCTTTTTTCATGATATCCCTTGTAAGAAATGCAAGACTATAAATAAGAGGCATCTCATTAGAGGTAACTGATGAGCAAATCCTTCTTTCACTGTGGAGCAAAGGAAGCAACTAACATTTTTTGCAGCTTCACTTAATGACCTGCAATCTAACATCCTACTTCTTGCTTTAAGTAACTTCACTCAAGCTTGCTATAATAAACCTGTCTCTTAATTCCTGAATCAAATCCTTCCTGTATTATTTAAGATACGATAGGTTCCAGGACAAAGTGAACTCAGCAAAAGCACTAATGACAACCTTCATAATTTTTCCCTTCTTTCTTTGTAAAAAAGAGCAAATAGAATGGTGAAAAAAGGGTTAAAGAGCAAAAACCAATTCAGTGTTAATGTATCTATCACAGAAAAGAGGAGAGAGAAAAATATACAGTGACCTTTTTCTGAAGCAAATAGATGTGGACTGTGATAAAGAAATGGAACATCTTCACCACTCATTTACAACAGGAGAGATGTGCCAATTTTTCACAGAGAAAAAAAGAAAGGGATATTGATACCTAGATACAGACCACATTTGCAACCCTTTCTTATTTTTTCATTACACATGGCAATTTTGAAAACATTTTTCTTGCTTCTTTTCTCAGAATAACCAGTCTCATCAGCATTTATATTTCTGAGTGTTTGTCCTTTTCAACAGAGAGCATTTTCTCTGAAAAATGAATGCTTGTATTAAAATATCCTCCAAACTTGTCATGCACAGAACTTAGGATGTTATTTTAACATTTGATGTATTTAAATAAAAATTTTCAAGAAAAGAGGTAACTAAATATTTTCCTCTCCTTGTGTATCTCCATGTTTAGGAACTAAACACATTAATGAAATTCAGTGATACCTTCTTTATAGTTGCAGAGTACTGAGGTAGCATGCTCTGGTCCAGACCATCTATCTGCTTTAGCTTCTCACACACAGCTTCCACACTCATTGTGCTCAGAGGTACTTGGGATCCTCCTGTGGCTGACCCTGTGCCTGCTCCCTGTAAGTGAGGAAAACATGCACATAAGACTTGTTCCAGTACTCAGTACACCCAGAAGTTCACAATACACACTAACACAAACCAAGCTGTGTTCAATTGTATTTTAAAATTAAGAGATGAGAATATCAATGCACAGGCATTTTTAATTACTATCAGAATATCTATATATTGAGAAACATTCATTATATATATTTATAGGAGAAAAAAACCAGCACCTTGAGTCCTGTCTTTGTGACAAAAAAACCCTCTTACATAATTTTAAGTAAAGAAACATAAAAATCAGAAATATTAAGTACAGGTTAATCAATTTACAATTCAGTTTCACTCACAAGTTTTCCCCTAACTTTAGTAGTTACTTTGCTTTTGGGATGTTTGGGTTTTTTTCTCAAATAATGCAGATAACAACTTAGATTTTTCTGTCTTAAAATCTCCTGGTTTATTATCAGACAAAGATGACCTAAAACTCAAGACACTCAAAACAAAGTTAACTCCTCAACTACTTGGATTAATTGGGTAATTTTAACAGTATCTGTTAATTTTGCAAAGGTTCTTTCAGCTCTATTTATGCAAGATCAGCCAAGGGGCAGCACTGAAACAGCAGCACTGCAAATGCCCTACAGGTTACTATGAGGATACTTCAGGTACCCCAACCTTGGGCAAGGTTCAGGTAGAAATTATTTATAATTCAGCTCTGTAACACAAGAGTGGTCATGTTAATGTTGCTAGCTTCTGGGAGTTTCAAAGAAAGGGTGGAAAACTAAAACAAATGCATTTGCAGGTAGACAGTATATTAAGGCAGTATTTTCTTTCAAAAAACCACATTCCCCCTGGATGGGAACCTATGCAGTTATAGGTTCCAAAAAGCAAAATCAGAATCAGTTCCACCAGTTAAAAAAATATTTGTATGATCTCCACTTGTGAGGGAGGTTGCACCCAGTAGTGATTCCAAGTTCCAAAAAGCAAAATCAGAATCAGTTCCACCAGTTAAAAAAATATTTGTATGATCTCCACTTGTGAGGGAGGTTGCACCTTTCCTTTTTTCTTAACATGAAGATTTGGATGCAGCATTGTAGACTGTGCACCAAACAGCTCATTTTGGAAGGATGCAAAAGAGCTTCAAAGCTTCAGAGGTCATCATCACATGCACAAGCCCTGGAATGTAAAATTTGACTATCCAGGTAATCAAATTTTATTTATATTCCTCAAATCACCAATGAAGACTGGTTTTGGAGTTGTAATATTGTCTCCCATTTTTATTTAATTACTTGGAAGATGTTTAATCTTTCAGAATTAATATAAATTACTAGATAAATTACTAAATTACTAGATCCCCATCTCCATGAAAACCAAGAAGTATCATAGAGAATGCCATTAACCTTATCTGAATTATCTAAACCAGGATATTTACGAAGAATTTATTCAACTAGTAATTCCAAGGCAGCAATCCAAAACCCCATTATCTACTAGCTCAGAGTTATTTCTGACTTACTGCTATCAAAGATATCCTGATCTGGGGAGCTAGGCACACTCCTCACCCAAGTTACTCTGAGTTTCAAAGTTTAGGTAATATTACATATAATTGCCCCAAAGTTCTCCACCAGATGTCCTTGAAATGGACTTTAAAGTGTGTAACTATCAGCTTCATTTGGGAACACTGCTGGGGGTTGTAGGGAATTTGAGCCTGGCAGTTCACACACTTGCCTGGAAATAGCTGGGGCACCAATCTTGCTTTCTTTAACCATTCCTAATTTTTTTTTAATGTCACGTCAATTTGATAATAAACAAACAAAGGATATATCCCGTTTTCTGGGAAGACAAACTACCTAAATTACTGCAGAAAAATTAAACATTTTAGTTCCACTTCAGTCTAGGCACTTAACCTAGGGTTTGGTATTCCTTTAGAGGACATGCCAGCTACATTTCAGATATATTTCAATGTCTCCCTAATCAGGTACCTACAACACCCAATTAGTTATCATATAGGCATCTAAAGGACAAATTTTAGGTCTGAATTTAGTCTGATTTTTAGCACATCTAAAATCTGTATCGTGTCAAGGATATAAGCCAATCACCAAAATTATGAAAATGACAGAATGAAGCTTCACTCATAATCTATTTATCATGTACCTCTTTTATGAACATCTTTAATTATCCTCTTAAGAGTCACTGTGGGTTTTTCTTCAGAATACCAGTTTGATCCATTACTTCCCCACAAACACACTATTTACTATTGACATGAGTTAGATAATATATCAACATAGACAAGATACTAAGTTAGTTCAAATCTTAATTATTTTTTGAAAGAAGGCTTATCAATTAAAATAAAAGAAACTGTTATAGCCAAAATTACTTTGTGGCACCACTAAAATAAACTGTCCCCAAGCAACATGTGTTAGCAATTGCCTTTGTTCTCAGAATCTATTAAATACATCATCTATGATACACCCAGAAATAAATGAAGAAAAGTTTTAAACACTTCTAATTTAACAGATTTTCGTTCAGATCAAAATATTTTTCTAACAATCAAGGACAAGCAATTCTTTCTGCATGCATTAAGACCTAGTTTAGAAATTCTGCTTTCAGTGTATAAAAAAGATACATAAAAGCTGAAATATTTAGACTATTTTTGTTAAAGTGTGAACTGTTTGAAATAGATGCACATTAATCCAAATCATTCTTTATGAAAAGCACTCTCTGAAGAATAAGTAATGTAATAGCTTTAGGGATATTGTCATCATGTAAGTGAATTAAAACTGTACTTAAACTGACACATTTTTCAGCCTTAGTGGTTTTGTTAGAGACGCTTAGAGAACATTAGTCTGAAAAGTATTTGCCATGCAAAAGCTAAAAGCAGCTTGTCAAAACAAACCTCAAGGCTAGTAATGAGCATTAGTTTACAGACAGCCCAGCATGAAGCACCAGTATGATAGCTTCTGGAATGACTCTGAAACAACTGAATGAGAATTCACACGAAGTGGCTGTACCTGTCTGTTTTTGTTTAACTCAGACTTACACAGCTTTGAGAAAAGGACAAAACACAATTAAAAGAAACAACAGCTTGAAGTGACATCACAAAGGTTGAACATACAGAGAACATGCTTTGAAGTAAACAGGAAATCAGGGTTAGGATAGACAGAATATTTTCATAATGTGATGAAACTTTTAAAATAGGTCTTCAAAATATACATTTAGGATATGCTATACAAATACTGTTTTCACGAGCAGACTCTTCTGTTTTGCATTTGTAAAAAAACCACTTGCTATATTCTGTTTTGCATAAAGGTTTTAGATTATGTTTCTGACAGAAAATCCTCCTTTTAGTGAAACATTCTCCTGCCATCTCAAGATCACATTATACTACCAATATACCTCAAATAACTTTTCAAACTTCTCTCTAACCAAATCTGCCAACACCCCTCGCCCCCACCCCTCCAAAAAAGCCCCAAAAACAAAACAGCACCACCCACAGAATAGAAAAGTTATTTCTTGTAAGCACAAATATTCAAAGCACAAAAATGCTACACAAAAGCACTGGAAAATCTGTAAGAAAACTCCCATGCCATATATTTTCATTCATGCTCAAACTTTTGTAAAGTACTTCCAGTTTCTTAAGAAGTACTCTATGTTTATCTATACTACATGCTCTGGGCCACATTAGTCCTCATTCAAAGCACACCTAATGCTACATCTTAATGAATTGTATGTTCAGTGCAATATGAAAAAATGTATTTAAACTAAGTAAATATACTGGAACAAGCCGTTTCCTAAGAAGTCAAAATTAACAATGCAAACTAAAGCACAAAATCAAGTTTATGACAGATAAGCACTCCTAATGCTAGTTTGATTTCTAACATAAAAGGGGATTCTGTGAACCACTCCATGTTACCATTCCATGACCGGTAACACTGCAATCTACCTACAAACTCTTCAAAAGGGCATGCTAGAAGTTTTTGCAGTTATTCAGAAATAAGCATTTGTACAGTAAAACCAGCAGAAATGCATGTTTGTCTCCAGAAAGAAAGAAAGAAGAAAGGCCAGCATCTTAAGACTATTTTCATTAGTGATTCAAGCTGATAACCAAAAATTTGCAACGCACCTTCATGCTGATACAACTAAATAGATGGTATTTGGTCAACTTACCAGTTTGACATCTATGTTTTGATCCATTCAGCAAAGATAGTACACTATGGTCTGAGACAGACAAGTTTTATCATCAGGAACAGAAGCTAAGTATAGAAGGTGGCTAAAGTAAAATGCTTGATACAGGATGACTATACTCAAAATATTCCTGATTTTTATTAAGCTAACCTAGACTTACACAGATACTATGAGACTAATGACAGTGGTCTGGAATTTCAGAACTTGGTCACTCCAAGATCAGACTGACAACAACAGCAGACCCATAACTAGATCACATAACAGCCTCCACACAGCTCTGTCAAGTCATGCAACAAGCAGAAATTATGATCTGTATGAAAAAAAATTATACTCCTGAGTAATCCTGTTTTTTTACCCTGTTATGACTCAAACATTCAAAACAATGATTATTCTCTATTTTACACAGGAGTTGCAACATTTCTGGCTCCTTGCCAGTTTAGTATGAAAGACAATTTTGATTCTACATGCTCCTCTTGTTTTCAATCACCAAACCAATTACACATCTTGGTGTTCATTAACTACTTTGTGCAGTTCTTTTTTAGTTTATTTAATTACTTTGCGTGCACCAAACCATTTAATAAGTTGGATCACTTATATAGCAGCAACGACCCATCAATTAAGAGCTACCTAAATAGCTGGATGAAATTACTGTACCCATCATCTACAGATAATTGTAGCACATAAAACAAATATAATATTGTTTTCTTTCATGGAAAATTCAATAAAGTTGATAAAAGATTTGGATATAGATGAAACCCTGACATTGCATATCATATCATATCCTGATTAACAACCTTCTTGTCAACTTCCCAAGAGACTTTAAAAAAAATTCAAAGTTTTAGATTTACACCATAGGTTAAATAGTGCTAAGTCTTACAAAAATGTATGATCTGATATGCTGCATTACAGACTCACAACAGTATAAATTAAATGAAAAAATAGATCTAACAAAATCTTCCATTATCATTATCTCAAAGGAAGTTTTGTTTTAATGGTTTAATTCCTGTATTTTCTTACTTAGAGGCTCCTTAACTTACAGGAGTCTTTTAAACTGCTGTTTGAAGCTGCATGTAAATGTGCATTATGATAAATACTCAGCAGCAAGCAGAAGAGGCACCCAGTTCTAATTCTCCTGCTGAAACTCATTCACTACTTTGCCCCAAGACTAAATCCCACTTTTCCAGGCTTGTGTGCCTTGCCACACTCACAGAGACACACAGTCCTCAGCCATCATGCTAATAGTTTTGAGAAAATCCTTTCTTTTCCTTGCACTGGCAAGTCTCAAAGGCCTGGGAAAGGAATGTGATAATGAGATACGGAATCAAACACAAGGATGGCATTTCCAAAGGAAAAATTACTCCAAAGTCATTCCTTTACACAAGTTCAAAAATGACTTGGGAGAGAAACTTAGTATACCTTTTCCACTGCACTGCACATATGTGGTTTCTCAGTCAAAGTTATATACATTTAGACAGAGTTTGGAATCTGTGTGGGATTTGATTGTCTTTTCATTGCACAACAGTAGAAAGACATTTTTGTAATTATTTACTAAAAGAAAAAGTAAATGCAATCCAACTATAATTTTTTGCCAACAACTATTGGCAGCAAATATTAAGAGAATAATGACAGTCCCATTAAACTCTTTGTCTTGGTATAAAACACAATTACCATAACTGGAGTTAAAACATATACCATAAAGTTGGCATCCTAAGTATGAATACTTAGGATAAAACAAGTCATAGAAAAGGTAATTGTTAACATTCTGACTCAAGAATAAGCTTATGACCAGCAATGTTTTATTTTTCCATTTCTATCAAAGCTGCCTTATACTGTGTTACCTGCAATAGCTTTGCAGGTAGAAGTAGGTTTGGGAGAGAGTTGACTGAAGCAGAAAAACACAATTACTTCTAAAACTTAAGCACTGAATGACCAGCTGTCATTCTACACTCTGCTCAGCTACCACAACACTTGACTGAAAGCTCACCACAGCTACTGAGAAAGGCAAGGGGAAAACTACAGGGGAAAACAGAGTACATCTTACAAGTGAAATATTAGCTTTTAAATTCATTCACGAACTACATTAGTTTTCAACTACTCTATTTGCCCACCAAAGCCACTGATGCAGTGTTAGTGAACTGCAGTTATGATTAATGCAGACTCATTACTGCTGAAAAAGCAATGAGATGCTAAAATTTCCACACCACATGACTACTCGTTTACCATTGAGGGGTCTGTGGGTGAAGGAAGCCCCTCATCAGCATCCTCCTTGATAACATCCTAACAACAACAAAATATTATGGTTTGGGTAAAATGATCAAGGGCTCAACAAAAATCATGAAGTAAACAGTGAATGAGAATGATCTCATCATAATACATAATTCAATAGAAACACATTTGTTTTCTTTAAGTGATTAAAGCTTTTACCACCTTTTAACAGCCTTGCTCATTGTATCAATACCCTAGAATTAAAGTGACCAACAAGTGAGGCTTTTACATTTTTATCTTTCCTTAGTTTATAATTCCATTTGAACAGCCATCTGTCAGTAAAATAAATACTGTTAAGTAGGAAATTTATTATTCTATAGTAAGCTAGAAAATGTCCTTCTAATGGGTAAAACTGAATTATATGTACTTGCAAAAACACTTAAGATAAAATGTATTTTGTTTTACTCAAATATTGAAAATATTTCTTTTAACATTTAAATTTGATCTTCCAGTTTCTAGCATTCTTTACAACATTAAAGGATGTAATTTTATCTTCTACAGAGACAAAGAATTTGTGCCATATAATTAGAAAAAGTTGAACATAAATTTACAAGTAGCACTCATTTTATTATACCACTACATCTATTTTGGTACTGTAGTACAGTTGGCATTTTCATTAATATATTTTTTGCCAGTATCACAGGTCATTCTCCTCTAATCTTTATACATGGGTGCTAGAATTGGTTTTCCTCTGAAAGGAATTTCTAAAGTTAAAACAAAATACATTTACATTACACATTAGTAACACCTTTGCTTAAAATATTTATAATATAAAGCTTATACTTGTCTAACAGAACCATCATTAATAACCTTCAATTTCATTACTCACTATATTTATTGTCTAGGTTAGTATTTGAATTACCCTTCAAAATACTTACTAGGCCATTGTTCTGATCTCTGGACAAACTCGTTTTTAGTGGTGGACGTGAGATGAGATGAGAACTGCCAGGGTAATACCTTGGCATGTAAAGATATGGGGCAAAGAATGGCTATGAAAAAAAAAAAGGTGTAACAAAAAAGGGACAAACAATTACACAAATCAAAATGTAATAATAAAATAAAAATCATTACAACAAAACACATCCTCTAGTTGAGTTTCATAAAGTAAAAAAGAGCAATTATTAATAGCGTCTTTACTTTTGCATTGAACCATTGAGCAGAATTCAATCAAAAGCTCTGGAGTGAATTCTTCAAAACCACTCCAAATGACCCCTTTTTTTCCCTCCAAGCCAATGAGTGCTCTGGTATAGTTTTCTGGAGGATCAGAGTCAGAATGGTTTTGGTAGCTACACTCTAATATCTGCTTTCAATATGGGAAAAGGTAATTTAACAATAATTCTGACAATGTCACTCTCTGACCTTCTAAACTTAAAAGCAGGTGCTCAGTAAAACTTTGAGTCATTTGTAATAGCCAAGACAATTGTACTAAATAAACAAGAAGTGTGATACATAAGAGCATCACTAGAATTTCCCATATCTGTGGCACCCAACCTGGGGGCTTCCACAAACACTAGGTTTTATAAACATATGAACAGATACTTATAGCAGACAGTACTGGAGCTTTGTTTTGCTGGAAATACATTTTGCATGTTGTTCAATACAAATAACATTTAAGGGACAGTGTTAACTTAGACTTTAGGAAAAGCAGAATTACAGCACTCGTTGCTTTCAACTCATTGCCCCATTCTTAATGAAACTCCTCCCCCCAGAAAAACTCCAAACCTAAAAACCAACAAAACACCATAAAAACCAAAAAGAAATCTCAAAACAATGGCTGTATTACTGATTTCTGATGTTTCTATGTGTAGCATTTTTAAAACTGTATTATCCAGATACTTCACAAGAGAATATATTATCTGAATTGTGTTTCTGCACATGACAAGATTCTGATTAGTGTACAGCACCAAATTCAATATAGAGTAAATAATTCTATGACTAAATGGAGAATCTATGAGGAAGGAGTAAAATTTGTTGAAACATTCCACTTTAGATTTGCCAATAAGGACTTAAAAACTTCTGTATTCAGAAGCAGCTCTAAATAACCTGAGAAATTCAAGTTTAATTTTTGAGTATATAATATATGTAGATAGCATATGCTACAACTTCAAGCACTTTATGGAAAATAAAAATGGTTCCATATTCTTAGGTGCTAGAGGTAGATTCTGAGCACTTTCACACAATTACCACAAAAATTTCATATGCTTTTCCAACACACGAAGTTACACAATATTCATTGTAACCAGTAATCTAAATGGGGAAGTTTGGTTACCCAGCCTTTGCCTTACATTTTTTGACTAATATAGAATGATGCAGGAAAGTTCACTGAATTAAAACTATTCCACTGTCATAACATTCTACAAATAATACAAATTTTTTTTTTGAAGAGAGAATAATTTCCAGAAAATACCACAGAATCATTTAATGCCTCAGTTTTTCACTAACAGCCTAAACCATGTGGAAAGCCCCCAAGCACAAAATGCTTAACTATCAAACTGCATTCAAGTGCCCAACTCTCACTGCAGAGCCTCTTCTGTGAAACACACAGGGAGCTTGCTGGTTGCATGATATCAGACTACAAAACAATGGAAAAAGTCTGTCCATTAAGGCAATTATCCCACAATCCTCTCATAACTTCTAATCAACCCCTGGGCCCATTTCAGCTACTCCACTGTTTCCCAATTGTGGAATCAATTCTCCATTACAGGCCAAGCACTTCAGACTCAATCTTCATTTGAACTACAATACAGGTATCATGAAAACATGAGATCAATATAAATATACATTGGGCATAAACCAGTGCACAGTTGCTCTTCAAGTCTGCAGATCGCCTACAAAGCTTAATGGATGTAGCAAAACATCATTTGTTCAAGATATCATATCATTTTCTCCTCTTGTAAAAAAAGAAAAAAAAAGTATTCACATACCAGAATTTCTCGCTCCCACCCAGGATATCCCAATTAGACTTGTCTACTGTTCTGACCTTCCCTGTAAGAAACATCATCTCCACAATGATCCACGAGAGCAGCAATTTTGAGAAGCTGTACTTGAATTCAGCTTTCAGCCTGGCCATTAGACAGTGGTAAACAACACATGTCCAGCTTAGCCCTATACTGAGAACCAGAGTGCTAAACTGAAGAGCTTCTGAATGGGACCATAGTCCTCTCTTTACAGCTAACCAGGGGGAGAACTGGGTTTTAAACCAAAAATTAATAGATTACATCACTGGAAGTTTCAGGTCCATAACACAGAGGAATCTAAAGAAAAAAAAGAAGAAACATACATAATAAAAAAAACCTTATTTTCCAAAAATGAAGCCTCTTCCTCAACAGCTCAAGGGGGTTTTTCTTAAGCATAAATTAATGCTTAAAGACAACAGGACAGGAACCATTTACTGGTCAGAATATGGCACACATCCCCAAGAAATGAAGGTGTTTTTGAATAAAATCCAACAATTTTCACAGAAGTATTTGAATCTATTGTGTTGTGTTATACCAGTATCCAAGACCTCTCTCGGAAACTTCTACTGGGGTCTATTCTTCAGTTGATGTTTGTTTTTTTAAATACCATTTTTACAAAAACCTAAGAAATGAAATATGATTGAAAATAATGAAGAAAACAGTTTTTTAGGATGAATTTTCTACTTTTAAAAGCTTCTTATCACTTATCTCAGTATGTGGTGCTCATGACAGTACCTTTATGAGTCCAGAGTAATGAATACAGTTCTCTGTCAATATTTATTAAGTGACACACTAAAAACAATTATACTTTAGAAGGGTAGTATAAAATTCCAGTCAGAAAGGCCAAAATTGAAGCATTTTAGTCTTCAGCAGGCAAAAAAGTAAGCACGTCTGTAAGCCTTAACACAAATGAACAAATAAACACTTTGTAAGAACAGCTTATGACTCACCAATAATTATTTCTCTAATGCTTACTGGAGCCAAAAATCCCAATACAGGTTTCAACAGTTTATCACCCCTGCCTTTAAACCTTGTCATGTACAGTAACACAAAACAGGGCAAAACAGACAAAAAATCAGGGTTTCCAACAAAACAGTTATTTGGACTAAGCTGAGTTAGTATCAACACAAATATTCATGTGTCAAGCATTTATCAGTGTTCAAAATATATGCTATTTTATGTTATTTTCAACAAAACAGCATACTGTCACTGTCTTGAAGGTATATAAGAATAATTTTGGAATAGATAACTTAAAAAGTTCTGGTCTACATATACATTTTTTTGCTTTGGTTAACAAACACTGATTTATGAATAACTCAATTTACTTTTCACCTTAATAGGTTATATGTTTATCTACAGTCAAATCTACTTAATATTGAGGCTATTTCCTGTATATAGAAGCACGCTATGACTATTATCAGCTGTTTGTGGTTTTTTTCATGATAGTACTGCAGAAAAAAAAGTGAAAAATAAAGTTTAAAAATACTGAACACATCCCACAAAACCAGAAAGTTTAGACTCTCTTCAACTATACAGTAAAGCACTTAATTCAATTTTTCACGTGAGCCATTCCCAGGACTACATTTTCTGCGGCCCACAAATAGCTCAAAAATGTATGTTTTATGCAATTCAGGTTAATTCCTTTAAATGAGTACAACACCAGCTTAGGGAAAAGATCATGGAATGACTTCAAAAAGAGACAAAAGGGAAGACAGACATACATTCTTATAATCTGTCTCCCCACTTGAGTTTCTGTATGTTTTAACGAAAGTAACCAAAAAACAGACAGGACCCCTTCTGGTGTCTGTGAGCATGCAAAAAACTGAGCACAGTTTACCACCCCCAAAAAACAAAAAAAACCCCAACAAAACAAAAACAGACAAAAAACCACCAACCCAAAAAGCCCTGCAATATCCTACAAATGAGCAGCGTCTCATAATAATTTTTTCTCCTTTGTAATTTGTTTTTCTGATGCCATTTAC
Organism: Passer montanus; assembly: GCF_014805655.1. Lineage (NCBI taxonomy): Eukaryota > Metazoa > Chordata > Aves > Passeriformes > Passeridae > Passer > Passer montanus. Next base: position 7,246,509 of record NW_024368152.1, read on the forward strand.
CATGTTTATTCCCCAAACAACAGTGACTGAACATTACTGCAAAATTTGTCAGCTTTTGGACTTTTCTCCACTCCTAAATAAAACTTGCATAGGTATTTTAATATTTAATAGATGACATCTGCAGTACTACCAGACTAAATCAGAAGAATGTTAACTGGATCTCGATTATTTACCCGATTGTAAAAGGGATGCTGAGGTCCTGTCATACCACTATAGTAACTGCTGTGAGGCTGGGGGGACAGAACTGCGCTGTTGAAAGGCCCATTGAAAGAGGTGGTAGAAGAGCAAGCTGAGGAAGGCTGGCTGAACAGAGATGTTGCTCTAGCAGGGGCCTCATGTAAAGGCAAGGTGGGATAAGGAAGTCCTCCAATATTCATCTGATCTCTTGCAGCACGAACATCTGAAATATAAATTGGTAACAAGAATATGATTTTGCTTGAAGTACTTGAAAAAGTTTTTATTTGTTTGCCAATTCATTACAGTACATTTTTGTATATTTAACTCCAATCAGAATCCATCAAGTAGAACATCAAGAAGGTCAAATTTCAGCTGGATTTGGTTGATTTCTCTTGATGATCACATCTACACAGGAGTCTTTAGGAAAGTTAGGATGGTTTATCACATAAACTTATATAGATTATTAAATCCCTCTAAACATTTAGATTTTTTTTAAAAATGTGGCATAAAGGAACCTAACAGTCACTCTGCAAGAGAAGCTGCTCCAAGGCTGGTCTGTACCATGGCAGAGTGACAAATCCCAGCATACACAGGCCTCTTCTGATTCACCAGGGACTGTCAATGCTCTCACAGCAGGCACTACAGAGACCTGGGAGCTGCCAAAGAAAAACAGGTCCCCAACCAGCCTCAGCCCAGGGAGTGTGACAAGGTAGTCTGAATGGCCAGGGCGCAGGGAGGGTGCAGTCACCCCAGCCAAGAGGTGAGCCCCTTGGTATTCATCATCCTCTTGGAAGGAGCTCAGATATGGCATCCACGTAAGGTACAAACCCATAGTCCTCTGCACTCACCAGAAAGGATGTGACAACACAGACACACCTCCCATCCCAGGCTCAGGCTTGGGGAGGGCAGAGCCTGTCACCAGTGCTGGATGGTAGTAGAGACAACAGCTACGTGAGGCACGATCAGGCAGACAACCCTGGTCCATCCTGGTGCAAGTGTTAAGCAAGGAAGCAGAAAGATTAAGAAGCATGAGAGAGTCAGAGGATAGAGACTGCTGGAATCATGCTCTGGCCTCCTTGAGACAGAACAGCCACCAGAAAAAAGCAGAGATCCAGGGGACTCTGTATTCTCCCCATAACAGGTAAAAGGCACCTGTGCCAGGGGATATTCATGCTGGACATCAGAAACAATTTGTCCATTGAAAGTCTTACAGAGATAAGGCAGGAACTCCTGAGGTAACAGTAGCCAACAGGGAAACACCACCAAAATACTTCAAAGGAATTAAAGGGTGCTCCTCTAAGAAGGTGACACAGCTGACAGCCCAGCTGAGGTGCCTCTACCTCAGTGCACACAGACTGGGCAACTAACAGGAGCAGCTGGAAGCCACCGTGCTGCCACAGAGCTGTGACCTGCAGCTGCCATTCCAGAAACTTGGTGGATGAATCCCATGACTGGAGTGCAACTACTGATGGCTGCAGGCTGTTCAAATGGGACAGGAGAGGAAGGAGGGGAGGAGAGGTTGGCCTCTACATCAAGAGATGGAGAGACTACAAATTCTTAAAAACAGTAGCAAGGAGGACCCCAGGAACTAGCGACCTGTCAGCCTCACCTCTGTGCCTCTGAAGATCATGGACCAGATCCTCAGAGAAGTTTTGCTAAGGCACATGGAGGACAGAGGTGATTCAAGACAGCTAGCAACAGCTCCACCACAGGGAAGTCCTGCCTGACCAACCCTGTGGCCTTCTGCAATGCAGTGAATGCATCAGTGAACAAGGGAAGGGCTAGAGATATCATTTATCTGGACTCCTACAAAGCTTTTAATGTAGTTCCCCCCACTACCCTTCTCTCTACAGTGGAGATACATTTGATGGGTACACTGTTACACAGATAAGAAACTGGGTGTGGACAACTGCATCCAGAGGGTAATGGTCAATGGCTCAAAGTCCTGACAGACATCAGTGATAACTGGTGTCCATTGGGTCCACACTGGGACCAGTGTTATTTAGTATCTGCATTAATGACATGAATGAAGGGATGAGTGCATCCTCAGCCAGTCTGCAGATGACACCATGTGAGTGGTGCAGTTGACACACCTGAGGGATGGGATGCCATCCAGAGGGACCTGGACAAGCTCAAGAAGGGGACCTATGGGAATTTTATGAGGTTTAGTAAGATCAGCTGGGTTGGGTCAACTCTCAGTAACAATTCAGGCTGGGGGATGAACAGATGCAGAGGAGCCCTGCTGAGAAGGACTTGGGGGTGCTGGTGGATGAGAGGCTGGACTTGATCCAGCCATGTACCCTTGTAACTCAGAAAGCCAAACGTGTCCTAGGCTGCATCCAAAGCAGTGTGGGCAGCAGGTGAGGGAGGAATTCTGCCCCTCTGCCCTGCACCTGCAGTGCTGCATCCAGCTCTGGGATCCCCAGAACAAGAAGGACATCAATGCATTTGAGCAAGTCCAGAGGCCACAAAAATTACTGATGAGATATGGAATACTTCTACTATGAGGAAAAGCTGAGAGAATTGGGATTTTTCAGAAAGAAGGCTTTGGGGTAACCTAATTGCAGCCTTCTGGCATCTGGAGAGAGCCTCCAAGACAGGTGGAGAAAGACTATTTAGAGGCATATGTAGTGACAGGACAAAGGGGAATGGCTTTAAACTGACAGTAGGTTTAGAATTCTTTATCATGAAGGTGGTGAGTTACTGGAGAAGGCTGACCAGAGAACTTATGGATGCACCAACACTGGAAGTGTTCAAGACCAGGTTGGAACTAGATAAGTTCCTACCTAAGCCATTATAAGACCTTAAGGAACAACTCCCCTAGGAGAAAAGGCTGACAGAGTTGGAGTTCTTCAGCCTGGAGAAGACTTTGTTTCACTGACTTAATTTCTACACGGTTTTACATGTACTTTCAAAATTGTTAACAAAGATCTGAAGTCAACTTGCATATTTTCTACTAAAATATTGTTGTGTGTATTGGTTTCCTCCATCTCCTAAAGCACTCTGCAAAGCAAGAATTTTGCCCTCCAAAAGTGAAGCTTTAGTCCAGGATGGTCTGGTTTTTACAGCAAAACTATTAAGCGAAACTGAATGGTCTCTTACTGAAGTCAAATCTGACAATCTGAAGATATGATTTGATGAACAAATGAGTGTCCTGTGTGACATGCCAAGTAGCTCTACTTAAAATAAATAACAGATTTGTCATTTTCCATTTATTTGAAATCATACTCACCTGCAATGATTTCTCGTAGCTTGGGATCCAAGTTCACTGTACAAGGCAAAAAGGTTCTTACATCACGTGCAACAAGGACAGGCGTTCGTGACGATAAAAATACTTCAAAGTTCCGTATATCTGCATCAATTTCAAGTAGAGGTTCAACATCTTTAGTTGTGGGAATATTCTTTGAAATTCTGGGGGGTGAAATCATAAACATCATAAACCATATTTATTAGAGTATGACTTCAGTTTACAAAGTAATGTTCTAGGGTGAAATACTAGTACACTTGCACCCATTCTCCCTGCTCTCTGAAAAATAAGAGAACCCATAAAGAGCTGTGCTGTCTGCAGAAAGAGCAATGTAACATTTTCTAATATGCAAAAAACCTCAGACAGCTGAACAATCTGGTCTAATGGTATGCTTCAGAGAAATGTTGAGGAAGCCATATATCAGCAATGTCAAATCCCAAGTAAGGGGAAGTTAACATTTGTGAACTTTAACCCCAAACATCTATTCAAATTCCTATACCCAATTCAGAAATTCCATGGGAAAAACAATTTTATTTTGAAACTAACTTTTTGTAACATGAACAAGCATCTTAAAAGTTGATCAATATCTAACTGTGCATTCATTGTAAAAAGTGGGAAAACAACCACTTGCTTTCAAGCAATTCACCTTCTAAGAAAAAGCCACAAACAAAAGAAAACAATAAAACCATGAGACATGATCAATGTAAGGGACTGTTCATGCATTATGACTATTGTCAAGCAACAGTGGGGGTTTTGTGAGCAGTGGTATAAAGGGAGTTTCAGGAAGGAACGAGTAGGATTAAATGTTAGTCTTGTGGAAGTTTATGAAAAGGTCCTACCAAGCAAGTGATGGAGGCTGACACTGTTGGACCTATCTTACTTGATATTTCATCTCATAGTACTGGTATCATATATCAAATGAGAAATGATAATCTAAATTAAAGATTACTAAAATGAAAAAGTACTCACACCCAGCAAAATAAATATGTAAACAGTGAAAGAATGCACTGAGAATAGTGAGCACAGTTACAGTAATGGCTATAAAGTGACTGTGACACCACTCTATATAGATACCAGTGAAGTAACCACACTGTACATAAAGTAAAAATAAAAAAATACGAGGAGAAAAAACAAAAATAGCTTCATATAAATATAAAAAAATAATTGTGATTTTTAATGGGTCTTTTCAAAGACATGTTAAGACTATAACTCCATGATAAAGGGGAACAGCATAGATGTGTTGGCTGCTCTGTGAACTGCTGTAACTTGCTTAAAAGAAGAAGGTAGCATAGAACAAAGAAAGTGTGTTTTCTCCCACTACTGGACAATTAGAAGAGCTAAGGCAACTACCAGTGCTGTCATGGGGGAAATGAGTACACTGATGCATGGATGGGAAGGGAGGCAGGAGACTCATGAACACTAAGTAAATCATCAGTACACCAGGAATCTCTTACATTAAATAAATTCACAATTACATTGTGTCTTTAAAAAGAAAAAAAAAACACTTAAAAGAAACCCCCAACTGGTTGTAATTGAATTGTATTTTTAATAGAGCTAATAACTAAGTCTACCATTAGCTGAACAATCTTACCCTATTTCACAATTTGTCTGCTTTTTAAAAGCAACAATTTTTTTAATCTTTGTTTTTAAATCTTCCACAGAAAGTACAGTTTTATGCACCACGGGATTATTCAAGAGACAAAAGTGGCAGATTCACACAGAATACTTAGTGTTTAATGTTAAGAAAAATAAAATAACTGAGAATCAATGCTACATGCTTGAAGTGAAACTCCATTGCATTAAAAATGTATTTCAGCTGTGTTAATCTTTCAATCTGATCTTTTATGACATTCTCGCCATACACTAAGAGTAAAATTAACAAATTCCTATAAATTTTACCAGAAAACAATGGACCATGGACCTTACAGATGGAGGATACTCCCATACCATGCTGTCATAAACAGTGTCTGTGAATAACTTCATTCACAGTGAGAGGTTACTTTATAGCACAGGAAAAATGGAACAAATATAAAGCATAAAAGCAAGTGTAGCCTATTCTAACAAAGGTTCTGCAGAACAAATAGCTACAAGACATTGTCCAGATGGCAGCTGGATTATCCACTTTAAGGAAGCTCAATGTATGTAAGACTTCAGAGACTACAGCCTTAAGAGAATAAAACGTGGTGCTTCTGTGAGAAGACACTCAAAGGTTACAATTTCAAATAATGGGAACAGTTCATTCTCTGGCAGAGTTTAAAGAAATTTAGTAGAAGCTGAAAGTAGTCCTAACCTCAAGGAGTGAAAGACCAAAAGAAAAAAAAATAAGAACACTGGAAATATCAAAGTAAAACTTGTATACTCTACTGAATTTGAGAAATGCATATTTTACACTAATACTTAGCTACTACCTTATATTATTCTACTTAGCCTTATATAAAACTACAACTAAACTGACTGTAAATGTGTATGTTTTAAATCAAACATCAGATTGTGAAAAAAATCCAAGATCCTTAATGCACACTTTAGTTCTATATATTTGTTATATATATAGAGGAGTTTAACACTGGAAAAGTAAAATTAAAGTCACTTTTCAAGTCAGGAACTGAAGAGTTAAAGAGTGGCCTACTTCAACACTTCAATCTTCAAAATAAAAAGCCAAAAGAGAATGTGACATAGATTTAAATAAAACACACAGCTGATGAATCACATGAAACAAATTAGCTGATTTTTAATGCCAGCTCTACTTAAGTCTGAATGCGAACAGTGTTCCGAATACGATGAACAAAGCTACTGTTCAGAAGCCAATAGCCCACTGCTGGTGTGCAGATTGAAGTCTCTATTCTAACCTCCTGAGCTCAATGTCTTAAACTACGCCTTTGAAAGAAATATTTATGTAAATGATAATCTTTTGGCAAAGAGCCACAAAAACCATACGTGCCTGCGCTTCTCAGATAAAAAAATAAAAGGTTAGCATTTAAAGCACTTTAGAAGTTACTTTTTCTAAAATACAAGCATGCAGATCTAAAAATAAAGCACTGTGAACACACTTTTTTCATTTTGGGGCTAGATTCCTGAGGCAAAAGAATTATTTTTTAAATCAGAAACACCAGAAAGTGTCAGTGTTACGGACCGTCTGTTTCCAGGAGAAACTACTTGAATTTAGAAGGAATGAAGCTAAAACAAAACATTTCATTGATTGAAGCAAACCTTAAAAATTAATTCCATTACTCTTCACATCACTTTTCCATGAGCAGCTGAAATTAAAAACTTCTTTCATTCCGGAGTAAGTTACATTGCAACAATGATGAATTATTCCTGTTTTTTTCCTCAAATATAGACAATTTAGCACAAGTACACAGAGGCACATCATCTTGTCTTTCATTCTGTAAATTAGATTCAAATTTGTTCAAATTACATTCACCTTGTACTTCCATGACTGACTTAGAAAATAACCAACCATGGTCTGACAGCGTGTCCAGCACTGAATGTTGCCAGCACAGCTCAGTAGGTGCTAAGTTGTTGCACCTACTGACCATCTCCTTCACTACTCTGCCAGGTGGTGGCAAAATGGCAACAGCCAAAATCAACCACCTTCATCCGCACTGGAGGCTGCACTGGAGGTGCCCACGTTGCCTATGCCACTGGCTATGTAGGCTCTGGAATATGCCAACAGGATTTACCACCTGCTCCCCCAGCCAGGGCTTTTGGGGCAGTTGCTCAAGGCTGGCTCTGACCCAGGGTAGCTGCACAACCAGGCTGTGCTGACACGAGCTGTGAGGAGCCTCACTGCAGGGCTCTCCTGCCTGAGCTAAGAACAGCTTTTAAGCTCAGACCTTTGCCCTTGGTCCTCCTCCGAGCTACATCTATGCACCTTTGGTCTTGACCTTGACCACTGGCTTAACTTCCTGCCTTGAGCTGTGCCTTGTGGCTACACACCACGGGGCTGCTGGCTGTCCCTGGTTATTGTCACTGAACCTGCTCCGCTTTTCCCCTTTGGCTACTGAGGAATTGCTCCCAGGGCCATGCCTGCCTTGCAGCTCTCCTCAGCTCCCAGCTCACCCTCTCTCATGGAGCAGAACCCTGCTCTTCCCACACTGATGGAAGGTTGACTTCTTTACAAGACCTCATACCCTGAAGGGCTGTTCTCTCTGCTTGTTCCAAACCTCTCTCCCTGAAGGTGAAAACAAAGAAATGCTTCAAATTGATCTTTGCACACCTAATTTTTTTTCCTCATGTGTTTTACAGGAGCAAGCAACTGTATGGACAAGAGTAATTTAACTTTCTCACTCCATAAAAAGCAAATGACTTAATTAATTGCTATTAAATAATAGAGCAACAGAAGGCATGAGCATGAAGGCATGTCATGTTTTATCTATCATGGGCTTTTTAATTTTTTCCTCTCAAGATAGTACAAGTTAAAAATATTGCTTAAAATAATGAAATAATTTATCATTAAAAATGAGAAAAAAATTTCTACAGGTTTAATACTGAGAAACACAAAAGCAGAAAATCTTGGCTGCTATGGAATACAATATGAAATTGTGATGCTTAACAGTTTGCTAATTAGACGTCTGATCTCTAATACCTAATAATCAAATGCTATGCTTCGCACTGGAGTTACTTATCCCACTCTTCTCATGTCTGGCCAATATAGTGACAGTGTTAAAGGCTCTCACACAAACCGCTCCAGGAACTTTGCAGTACTTTCAACATATCAGCAACTGTGCTACAAATATTCTCTCAAACTGAAAATTGCAACAGGTCACTTGGACACTGAAAAAGAACATTTGCTTATATGCCCATTCATATAAAGACAGGAATAAAAAGTCATCGCACACTCAATAAGATAATCATAAGGGAACAAATGCTTTATCTTTATAAAGACCAAAAAAAGAGAAAGCTATAGTTTGATATATCTATGTAGACAAAAGCTCCAGGAACTTTGCAGTACTTTGCAGTACATATCAGCAACTGTGCTACAAATATTCTCTCACACTGAAAATTGCAACAGGTCACTTAGACACTGAAAAAGAACATTTGCTTATATGCCCATTCATATAAAGACAGGAATAAAAAGTCATCGCACACTCAATAAGATAATCATAAGGGAACAAATGCTTTATCTTTATAAAGACCAAAAAAAGAGAAAGCTATAGTTTGATATATCTATGTAGACAAAAATTCAAGTCCCCTCAGCGCATATTAAGCAGAAGAGACTTCACTGAACAGATGCATTAGCTATTTAAAAACTCCTATTACCATAGGTATTCAGGAAACTTGATTTGCAAAACTGACTCTATTCAATTCAAGTACCAGCAGATAAACCACCTTGCCACCTCTCCTCCTAAAGTGTTCCTGCTTTTGATCATTTCAGAAAGAAAAATACCCATTCTGATGCTTAAAAGATTGGTATTTATTAAACTAATCTCCCACACTAGAATCACACACTGTCACTGAGCCATATTAAAAAGTTCTGTTCTTTAAACAACTCTCTGGCATACTTTATGATTAAAATAAAGTGTTAAAGCAGTTACAAATGCCTGGATTCATTCACAGCTTTGCAGTGCTATTTGAATTACAAAAGGCAAAAGCATTTAAAAAAAGGTGGGCATCAACCACCTACTACTCAACTGGTACATTGCCTTTTAACATTGAGACCACACTATTAGCACAGTAAGAAACATCATAATTTTATGTGCCCTGCATTTTAAGTAAGAGGCAATAAAAGGAGGCAGAAAAACAAAAAGCAGGTTAAATATTTCAGAAGTAATGCCTCACTGTGAGGTCTACAATACTAAATTGTCTACTTAAAGGAAGTGATTTATTTAAACCTGGCCTGGGCAAAGATGATTGCAGAGAACATTATCATCAGAGTGATGAATGTGGCACCTTCCACAGCATTTTCATTTTTAATTTCTATAATCACTAAATAGCTACACTTCTTAAATTAATACATCAATAGGCATTAAGCAACTCACAAATCCCTCAGAAGTTCATTTCACCCTTTTTCTTAAAAGGTATTTAAACAGTGTCAAAACTGGAATTAACATAATAACCTTCCAGAAAAGTTACATTTCAATGATCTTGCTCAATTTTAACATTTAAAATTTCTACAAAATTGCTGAAAGCATGAAACATACTTTTCTAAAAGAATAATTCAATAGATATTTGTCTAAAGCACTGTAATGAAAAAGTAAACAGATAATGCTTATCTTTAGTTTTTATTTTACTTCCTTTCTTCTTACTTATGTATATTAACAAAAAAACCTCAAATGATTTAAACAAAAGCTTTTAGCTCAACACATAATTGCAACAAAATTACAATAATTGTACCAATTAAAATAATCCTGAATGAACAGTTTGTCATCTTAATGTTCCAATGGTTTATAGAAGGATCTACTTAATTAGCTGAAATTGCTTTCCAATGTTAGTATCAAATGTCATTTGTTAAAAGTTGAACGATTTTGAAAATAATTTAACAAAGCAATTTTACAAAACACCAAGAACCAACATTTTCTTTTCAGCTGAATAAAGCAAGCAGATGTGTCATCAAATTGCTATAAAAATAAATGAGCCTTTATATGGAGAAAAATAAATTTTACTACTAGTGCTACAGAATACTATTTTTGTATGAAATCAAATTCTTTAATAAAATAATTTAATATCATTTATATCTTGGTGATATTTTTAGTATGCTATAAATATACTTTCTTAAATTGAAGTAGTAAACAACCAAGGAGAAATATTCCACCATACATGAAACAGAAAAATGTTTTAACCTGACTAAGTGATTTCTTAATTTGATTACCATGGGTGTATTACACAAGAGATCTGAATCTATCAGGAAAACATGGCACCAGTGAAACCATGTTATAGAACTCCAAATCTATAGTAATGAACTGCAGTTTCACTTATAAATAAATTTGTCTCTGCCAGTTTAATTAAAAAAAAAGGAAAAAATAAAAGAAAAACTGTTCTGTGGTTGATTTCAAGAAGGGTTAACTTCAGTAAAGACTGGAAAAAAACCCAAACAAAATCATATACCAGTGCTGAAACTGGACTGGAACTGACTAGAACTGAAAAAATTAAGAAACAACAATTCCTTCTATTATTGATAAATTAGACAAAGCGTGTATATTCCACAATTCATCCCTTGGAATGCTGTAAGAGCTGCAAAAGCATTAAAATGAAAGTAATAAATGAGCTATGGCTCGCTTAGATCCTTTGGTTCCCTTCACCCCTGCAAACCACATCCCTTCCCCCAACAAGAAAAAAAGAAAAAAAGAAAAAGAAAAAGAAAAAGAAAAAGAAAAAGAAAAAGAAAAAGAAAAAGAAAAAGAAAAAGAAAAAGAAAAAGAAGCTGAATATTAAAGAAAGCTGTTATGCTATTCTTCTAAATTTGCTGTGTTCTGCCTCGGCACGTCGCATTGCCATCCAGTTTGCCATCCATCATAGGTAGGCATGCACACATATGTGCACAAAGACTTTATCACAGAGGTTAAATTAAGCCCGAGTGATGGATGAATTACACGTTGCTAAGTTTTAAATAATGGTTACCTACAACTCTGAGGAAAGTATAACCATTTTCTTGTCCTGAGAAATCTCTTTTTTCAAAATCAAAGAGTTCTTAATTTCCATAGTTTCCCTCAGCTTCCTAAAAAGCATATTTTCAAGGAGATTAAGGAAGGGTGGAGATTGTAATCTGAACAGATGGCTCATGAGTTTCTTCTATCCTGAGCCAAGCTCTTCTGTTCTAATATTTTTAATAAATATATAAATATAGTCACAGAATTTAGGGACCATCAGCTATTTGCAAATATCCTCATAAAAAAATCAGAAAATTCTGTCTTAATATTCCAGTTTGCTCAAAGCCCCTGTCTTAACACCCCAGTTTGGTCAAAGTTTGGGCAAAGAATGACAGATAGGACTGTCCCTCATGACATCAAACCCCAAAAGCAGATTAACATCCAAAGCAGCCAGCAGGAACCTGAATAGAAGGTTCTGTGAACACCTGAATTCAGCAGCATTAAATAAATTGTATATATAGTCATGGGGGACAAGTACCCTCCCCTCCCCAGCACCTTTAAGCACTGATCTCATGGTCTCTCTTCAGACTATCTCCTCAGATACACCAGCCTTACACTTCAAACAGTTTCAGCAGGTAATGGCCAGAATTATATTCAGAACGATACAGAACCTAGATCCAACCCCATAAGAGAGGACAATATCTACCACACATCTACCTAATGCCTGGGCAAATGTCTGGTATCTGAGCATGACCATGAGGAAATTCTCATGGATTGTCATCAACTTTGTATTGACTTTGTTCCTTCCAAAGGGCCCTGTAACAGGTAGATCACTGAATTGCTCAGGTAGCCTGCAGAGCATTCCCTGCCATTTTCTTTCCAAAGGCCAACTGGAACTTTTCTACAGTGGCCATCATTGCCTGTCTGAACAACACATCTTGCTCACCAGCACCAGAAGGTTTCTGAAACTTGTCACACTTCCTGTCCCAGCACTTGCTGCAATTAATTTAGACACATTTATCTAAGAATTAAAGTAGCCTTTGCTGCTCTACTTTGTGCTGAACCTCATTTTATCTTCCTGCCGCAAACGTGCTCAAGCCACATGTTTTTTGTCCTTTACTTGGCTTTTTAACGGCTTCAGTTACTGATTGAATAGGTTCTAGGTGCAGGGTTGGCCTTGCTTTTAGCAATTCTGTGCATTCACAACAGAATTGTTTCACAGCAGAACCATCGATTTCACACAACCTTCAGGGGTAAAAATTCATAGTCCATAGTTTTTCAACTGTCTAGAAATTTACAGTAATTTTCTGAAATTATATACAAGGCATTCTTGAACTCAAGAGGCATATGCATGCCTGAAGTTTCACTTTCAATTGTACAAATCTTACAACCTAGCTATTAACAGCTCTGAGAAGTGGCAGACTGGTAAATCTGCCATATCTAGAAGCGAACTGGTTTGCTCAGAGATACACAAACTCTCCCTTAATGCCTCTGGAAGGACAAAAGCCTCCAAGAGAGTTACACAATTACTTTAGTGATTTCTAGGAGTATTTTCCAATTAACAAAGTACTGCACACTGATTTCTGCCATGATACGAAGGATACAAAGAGATAAAATGTGTTCAGCGGATTATCTTATTTAGTGAGGGAATTTGATGAGCAAAGGGACTGGGAAGACATTTCTTCTCATACAATCAGCTTTAATAGCATGATTTTTGTTCAACAAGGTGATAATATCAATCCCTGACATCTTCAGTCTTAAGAAGTAGAAAATATAAAGAAACCAAAACAAACAAGAGTCAGAGTCTCAAACTGAAATGAAAAAATTAGGACTTCTGGAGAAAGGAAAAAAATGAATCAAATGTCTTAAGAATGAGGAGGGCTGGAGAAGAGAGGAGAAAGTAGTTTGGCAAAACTGGGAGTTATCACTGCTTGATGTGAGACTACAGCTTTCCTCGGCCTCTTAAATATATCTATTTTGGTACAACCATTCTGAAATGTGATGATCAGAAACTCAGTCTTTAGAACTTAGAAAAATCACAGATTTGTATAATACAATACATTCTGCCCTTCCATTGATTTGTTAGGAACTCCTTAAGATACTGTTTCATTTTCTAACTGGAGCGGGGCACAAAACGTTTTCCAGAGAAATCAGGAACAATTTATGAATTCCTTTCCTTACTGCAGATTTACTGCCCACTACTGCATTAGCAGGATTATAGATGAGATTACTTTCCCCAGTAGGGTATGATACCTATATCCACAATGACTTTGATCTGCAATGTACTCACAGCTACTTCCACAGCCCTCTGTGAAAGAGTTATCCTGGTTATATGCCCACATGGCATCTCCTCCCTCTGTCAGACCATTCACTGGTATGCCAAATAGCACAAGAATTATCTTTGGAAACCTCACCTGCAAGTTTCTCACAAGACACATACTCCTATCTTTTGCGTCCTTCTTTTGTTTTCCTGGGGCAATCATGCCTGTTATTATCTTAGCTTTTAATACATTTAGATGTTTCTAGATTAAGATCTTGCTTAAAATGTCTTATATTTCAAAATACTTCCTTGTCTTCTTCCTATGTTCATTGACTCTGCTGAGAATTCAGTTCCTTGAAATGTAGCTTTTTTCTACAAAAGCCACAGTGACTTTTCCCAAGATATCATTTATTTAGATCTGGCACTGTCATTTATTCTGGTGTCATGGATGCTTTACTTGCCTTCACAAGAGAGCACATTCCCATAGCTGGCGAATTTACAAGTATGAGAAGTCTCAGTTGTAAACATTCAACAGAAACTTACTTTAATCTGACAACTTAATTCTCTTAGAAATTTATTTGCAGAAAGCCTACATATTTTATTCCACTTCAGAGCTTTAAAAATTTGCCTTTTGCAACTTCTGCAAACCACTCTGGTATTACAGAAAATTGACTCTTTACAGTAACATAAAACAGAATGCAGCACAACATAAATGTAGAAGAATATTAACTCAATGTCATAGCTATAAACAAAATAGTAAAGATAATTAAATTAGACCAGGATGGAGAGATGGGTAATGACAACAGTGAGTTTGACCACTGAAGAACCTAAACACAAAAGGGAAGGAGCAACAAAATCAGAATTAAGAGCTTAACCTGGTAAGGAGAGAGACTACATGAGAATCCTGACGATGAGAAAAGGCAACACATTACTGGAAGGAGTAAATAGTACTAACAATAAATATACCAGGTGGAAAGCAAGACCAACCAGACAAGCAGAGAGAGGCTGCAATAAGAGAAGTGATATGATACAGCAGGTCAGTTTAAGGAAGTAAAAAGAGTAAAGACATTTTTCTCAAGCATATAAACTGAAAGCCAACAAAGCAGATTCAGCATTTGCTTTAGAAAATTTGCCACAGTGACAAAACATGGGTTTGTTCCTCTCTAAAAAAGATTGAGAGCACAGAGTCTCTACCTGTTACTGTAAGAGATGTTAAGCGACTCCAGCTCATAAAGGTTCTTCATGGAGGTGTGCCTGTGTCACAAATTGAAGCCTAATTTTCTTTAGGGGGTTGTGAGGGGAGGGAGGGGGGGTTCTGTTTTGGGTTGGGTTTTTTTTGGTTGGTGTTTTTTTAATTGGTTTTGTAGTTTTTTGGTTTTGGGGTTTTTTTTTATTGGTTTGTTGTTGTCGTTGTTTTTTGTTGCTGTTTTGGAGGGGGAGTCTGTGTTCTTTTGGTTTTGGTGGTTTTTTTATGAGGGTAGTTTTTCTGTTTGTCTGCTGGGTTTTTTGTTATAGACCCTGGAAGAAAGTTCCTAGTATGATATTCAGTAGGTATTTCATCTCTGCATAGCATGAAACAGGAAAGATACACTTCTCCTGACAGACCTGGTTTCATACTCATCAATTTAGTCTTTGATATTCTTCACAGTATCTATAGAAAAAGACAAATTTACTTTCTCCAACAAGCCTTCATAATAAGAATATATTAGTTAGCTTTATTTTTAATGACAAATTGAAGCACAGAGATACAGGTATACTTATTTAATTACCAAATTGAGGTATCCATTTTTTTCCAGAACACTCCAGCAACTGAAAGCAAAGCTCCCAGTAGCTCCAGATATAGCTCTGAACACTGAGTACTTAGCAACATCAGCCTGCAGAACCATAAGCTGTACACCACCTCCCCACAGAGGCACAAATACTATCCAAGTGAAAGGTACTATAGAGGTGACTAGTCTAGCATCACACAAACTCTAATCGTTGTGGAACAGAGTTTCATTGTCTTACTTTAGTTATTGCATTCAACTCCAAAAGACAGCACTGCAATGTGACAGAAAATGGCCTTCTCCTTTACTACAGTTTGCAAAACTAAATCCCGGACATTACAAGATGGGAATCTCATGGAGGCAAAATAGCATATAATCATGGAAATCATATATCATTGTGCCTGCACAGAGGGGAATTAACTAAAGACTATATTTATTCTTTTGCTTCTTAGTGCTTGACTACCCTATTCTCTTCGTTTTCCCGTGTGTTTTGCGTGTTGTGAAAGTATCGCTTTCTCCTGGAAACACCGGGAGCCAAGGCTGCGGCGCCAGCGCTGCCCGCGGCTGCGCCGAGCCGGCAGCGCCACCTGCCGGCACCGCGCCGCGCTGCACGGCCCGCCCTGGGGACACGGCTGGGGACAGCCCGCCTCGGGGACACGGCTGGGGACAGCCCGCCCTGGGGGGCACAGCCCGCCTCGGGGACACGGCTGGGGACAGCCCGCCCTGGGGACACGGCCCGCCTCGGGGGGCACAGCCCGCCTCGGGGGCACGGCTGCAGGGCAACACGGGGTGAACCGCCCCCGCTGCACCCTCAGCGCACACACCGACCATCCACAGTAGCTCCGCCGCTGAAGGGAGCTGTAACTGGTCAGTCCCGTGTGGTCACCCTCTGCTCCGCACTGTCTGCAGCCGAGCAGGCAGTGGAGAGTTTTCACTGCAAGGGAATCCTGGTGATTCAAAAGCTTTTTAACACTTAATATTTTAAAATTTGGAAAAGCAACTGTCATATCAAAGGACTCTCTTTACAGAGAGAATGTGATCAAGTGTGAAACTCTTACATTTAACATAGAACCTACAAGACTGCTTTCAGTGATGAGATGTCCAAGCAGCAACCCTAAAACTGCCATGTCACAATAAAAGTAGTTTGACAAAAACTATTCAATACTAGGAAAACTATATTCTTGATTCTGATCAAAAATATCAAGATATTTTTTTAAAAAACTCGAAGAATAAAAAGCAAAGAACAAGGAAAGTACAGGAAAAAGTTATCAAAATCTGGTACCTATTTATGAGATTCCAAATGGGAAAGCTGCTCTATAAACTAGTAAAACTTAGAAAACTGAAATGGAAGTTTTAGAAGAGGAACTAACTTTGAAATGATAGTGAAACAGTTATTTGCATCAAGTTACTTTAAACAGTTGCAGATAAAAAGACTAGCAATGACACAGAAAGGATTACTTTGGATAAAACAGAATTTTTAGAGCTCTATATAATCCCAGAGAAGATTTCACAGACCTTTTCACATTCAGCATATGGTAAAGATGATCACCCAAATCACCAGACAGATGGGACCTCAGCTTTGTCAATACTTCAGGAGAGTTATATTTTTAGTTCCTTACAAAGGTTCAACAGAAGGGGCTGAGAGACATAATTTCTCTTCCTGAGCATGCAGCAACACTATTGTTAGCAAACTTTTTTTTTTTAAATTGTTAAGCAGATAAAGAAACTAAGTTTTTTAGCTTTATCATTTTCATATCAAACTGTTGCTATTTTTTTGCTCAAGAGAAAATCCTGAATATTGGTCTTGCTTTCCTTTTCCTTGTTTTACTGGTTTTGCAGGTAGAATACAAACAGCTTTCCTTAAAAGATGATTATCACCTTCCCTTTTCCAATACATTGTACAGGGTTCTTCACTGTTTCTTCCCATTATATACTCTGGTTTTAAACACTAAAAAGTTACCTATACACTTGTAATTGTCAGTTATGAATTGTCAGTTAGCAGATTACTGAAGTGACTGTATCACTTCCAAACAGCCTGCATAGCAAGAGGTACCATAGAAGTCATGAATCTCCTCCACACCTTAACTAATAAACCATGACACGCTCCAGCTGGCACCAAGCATCAACAGCTCAAGTGTTGTGCTAACAACAAACAATCCAGAACCCAAGTAAATTATTCACATTCACTTGTGAATGTCCTTTTATTTTATTTATGTTAGTTTACTACAATTTAACATCAATGAATATTGGAATTACTAACATCCATTTACGAAAATAAATCAGGTCTCTAATATGTCCTCTGGTTTATCAGAAGACAAACACTGTTACGTCTTGAAGACAGCTTTGTAGGTCAATCATCCCAAAGTGATTTATTACTCGGGATTCCAATAATCAGAAAACTGCAATGAGTTTGTTGCGTAAATACTTACAATATAAAACCATCTTCCAGCTTGAAGCCAGTCAACTACTTCAGTCTACTACTTGCCCTCTTCATCTGTCTTCAATCCTCAGCCTCATCATGCCCAATCTACCTTTATCCCTCTACCTTCTGAGACTTCTGTGTTCAGATCCTAACTGCACTTCAACTTCTCTTCCCTAATACAACTCATTCAATCTTTCTCAAACAATCTTAATTCCATTCTCAACACTTCAATCATTCTCAGCCCATCCCAGACCCTCACACAGTTCATCTCCTACTCCTCGACTTTCACTGCAGAGCACACTTCCAGTATTTTCTCTCCAAGTTCATTCCCCTGAACCCTGCAAAATCTCTAGATTTTCTGGTAACTTGTTCAATCAGTCACAGTCTTCTCTTCTTTTAATCTGATCTCAATTATATCTTATTCAAGTCAAACCTTTCTCTCTTCTCCCTGACTCTGATTCTCAGATTCTGCTTTTCTTCTATAGGTCCCACTCTCAGTCACATCTCTCATCCATTCCTCCCACTGTCATCAGGTCAAAACCCATGGATCCCTTCCTAGAAGCAGAGGATGCTGGAGAGAGATGTTCACTGGCAACACAGGGCAATTTGTTCTCAGCAGCAATACATAGACAGCTCTGTTGAACAGCAGTTCACAGCAGAAATGGAGAAAGTCATGCCTCTTTTTCACATCCCTAACTGCAGCACATGGCATTGCCATAGCACACCTGCTAAGCACAAAACTTTCAGAGATTTTTATCAGTAAGGCCAGTTTCTGATGAGATTAACAAAGAAGTGGAAAAAATACCCAACTTGTAGCTTGGCCAAGGTAAAGATGAAAAGGATATCAAGAGACAAAAGTACAGTTAGTTGCTTGTGAAAGAATACCTGTACAGTTCTCTTTGGTTTAAATACAAAGCACTCATTCATACATGGCGCATCAAATAGCAATGAAACTCACTTAGAAGTTTTCAAAAGTCAGCAAAAGAGGGTGAGATTGTGGGAATTTTAGATTACAACCTGATAAATGCTTGAAAGCCACGTTATTCTAGTGATCATTAATAACAATCACTATTTTAATCACTGAAATTGCACACCATTAACAGACTAATGACTACCTCTCATAGATGGTTTTTAAAGTCAGGTGATCTGGAACACCTTCAGTCTCTTCAAGATGCAGGATGAGCCATGATGTTCTATATGGCCACTGCTCTGTGAGATTGATCCAGCTTGCCAGTCTGTCCCAATTGAATGTGATTTGATTGGCTCTCAATAAACGACCTAAAAGAACAAGAAAGAACAAAAGAACACATAGAGGATTTTTAATCCCTTTTGAAAGACACCTTTTTTTTCCCCTCAAAGTAACAGCTACGTTACTTTGTTATTATCTGATGTATGAACTTCCTGCTAATTATATTTTTAGCTCAGTAAATTCAAAATCATTGCAAGTTGCATCTAAAAATATAATTTTACAGTCTAATAAAAATCCTTGCAAATAATGAGACTCTCCAAAACTGTCAACTTCAGCTCCAGTTTAAACACTAATTACTGTCATCCTGTTACTAGTGATTCTTAACTTCCTTCAACCAAATTTAATGAAGTATTTCACACAGCATTAATTTCTCCATCTAAACAGAGAATTTCATGCTAATACTTTGACAGATTTTCTATGCACTGGCATATGAAATGTGGTCAAAACAATTTAAGTATACAACTGCCAACTTCAATATAGTAAAATTCAAAGCCAATAGAGTAAAATTCAAAGCTATAAAAAAGACTGTTTTAAGTTAGTAAGGTAAGGTATAAATTACAAATGAGGTTATTTTAAAAATCAGAAAAAGTTAATGCTACAATTTAGGCATTTGAAGTTTCAGCAATTTTTCTGTAAGTCCTTTATTAATATCTGTAATTACATGTAACCAACAGCCTGAAGGCTCTGTTCATAAAGCTGTTTATGACATCATGTGTAACTACAGATTATAATACACTAAAAATGTTCTTGCAATGTCTGATTTTTTAGTTTAATTTTACAACTAACATTTTGTGATTTTGTTATACTTTCGTAAATGCACTGTAATTTGCCAAAACAAGACAGGTTACATGCTACAAATTGCAGTAACAAGCTAAGAGACAGCACACTTATTAAAAAAATTAGCCCAGAATTTGAGGTCAGTTGCAGATGAAGATTTATGCTCTTGACTATACACAGTGTGAAAAGTAACTCAATTTCTTTGCTCTGGGTAGCTGTAGGCTACCCAGTGCCTTCTAGTGTCTGTAATAGAAAAGACACTAAATAATTATTCCCCACTCACTTACTGCATGAAACATGTTTTTATTAAACCTCCGTAAGCCCTTTCCACATTATTTCCAGTTTTTAAAGTTCAGAGATACCAATGTCTTGACTGTGTTTTATTGAAGAAAAACAGGTGACAAAATGCTTTCATCAGCCTCACACAAATCATTTACGGAAAAAGCACTGCAAATACCCAAAAAATAAACAGGATATATACTTGGTTTTCCACTCACAGATTACCTTTTCACATGTCATCACTACAATCTTTGCTCACACCATAGTATCATGAAATTAAAAAATGTAATTTTCTTATACAATTTCAAAATTTAAAAATATAAAATTTCCTAAAAATGCAGACTAGAACAATTTGTCACCCAAATGAAGTCAATGAAACAACAAATAGTACGTATCTTTCAAATTCCACATCACAGAATCACAGAATCACAGAATAATGAGGTTGGAAGAGACCTCTAAGATCATCAAGTCCGACCTATGCCCTAACATCTCAACTAGACTATAGCACCAAGTGCCATGTCCAGTCTTTTTTTAAACACATCCAGAGATGGTGATTCCACCACCTCCCTGGGAAGACAATTCCAGTGCTTTATTATTCTTTCAGTGAAAAATTTTTTCCTAATATCTAACCTATACCTTCCCTGACGTAGCTTGAGACTGTGTCCTCTGGTTCTGTAAGTTGCTGCCCGGTGGAAGAGACTGACCCCCACCTATCTACAACCTCCCTTCAGGAAGTTGTAGAGAGCAATGAGGTCACCTCTAAGCCTCCTCTTCTCCAGGCTAAACAACCCCAGTTCCTTCAAACGTTCCTAGTAGGGCTTGTTTTCCAAGCCCTCACCAGCCTCATTGCTCTCCTCTGGACACGCTCAAGCATCTCAATATCCTTCCTAAATAGAATGGTCAATAATGTTTTCTTACATTCTGGAAGAGTTTGCTTCAGAAAAACTTTCAAAAGCAACACATGGACTGACTTACTCAAAAACTCAGTCCTGTTCACTGCACACCAGCACGTCACACTTACCAGTCACTGAAACAATATTTAGCAACCTCCTCATGGTCTGAGGGCTGATATCACTGAACCAATCCTCTGTAACCAACAGCTTGGTCAAATCAAATGACATTTGGCGGGTAATGGTCCTCTGCATCTGGCGCCTTCGGTAAGTGTCCTGATAATGAAACAAAAACCCAAGCAATACTGATTAGTATCAAAAGCTTTTATGTATTTCAAATACTTCAGTTTTACTTGATAATCAAGTTAGAGTTTTTGTGAGTAAGTCTGTGAAGCTGGCAGTTAATATCAAACATACATTAATTTAATTCTGATTTACCTGTTTACATAGAAGCCAAGAAGTGATAAGAGCTACACATTTTAATTCTACATCAATTCTGAGAGGGCGAAATAGAGTGATGTAGCAGAATATTTTCTAAAAAGATTACTACTTTCAGCATTTTCATCATCACTTCCTTGTTGGGATGCATTTGTCCCTTCCCCCCTCACTGCTGCCGGCGGTGCTGGCCTGTGCAGCCGGGCGAGTCAGAGACCAAGAGGTCAGCAGTAGCCGCTGCACTTCCTACTGTCTCCCAGTGAGTTAATATAATCCATTTACTAACTACATGCAAAAATTGAAGTGACCATCAGGTTCCTCTGCTACAAAACTCCTGAAGTCTCTACCAAGGACAGCTCACAAACCTCAGTAGCCTCAGACTCTGAGTTGCTTTTTTCCTAGATACCTTTTATTCAACCACTTTGTGTTTTTATGTAAATATGAAGAACAGAAAGCAGGAAAAGAATGTGGCAGACATTGCAGTACAAGTCTAGTACTTAATATTGCTTTGATAAACTCAGTTACTGTCTCCTGTTGCAACATCCTGCAACAAGCTGATGTCAGGCTTACACAAGAAAAAATCCAAAATACACACACAGACCATAGGTCCTACCAGATCTGCTGTATCAGCTCAGCATTCACAGAGAGCTGTATTTAATTTTTTGTGGAATGGAATGCTTTGGTGAACAGGCAAACTTTTTCCTCTTTGACAGAGCATCAGTCTACTGATGTAAGACTGGACTTTTCTTACATGGATCATTTTTAAGAATTTCATAAGAATAATTTGATAAGTCTTCCAAATTGATATTACTGAAAACGTCAAAGAAAAAAAAACCAGAAAAGAAAAAAAGGTTTTACAAAAAAAACCCCCAGAAAAACAAAGAATGACATGTCTATAATACTTTAAACTGATAAAAAGATATATATTTCCTTTTGCAGACTGCTATTTGTCCCAAAAATACTTCAGTAAGATTACAAGAATAAACTTAAAAATACTCTAAGTGAAAAGTCCTAAAATGTCACTTCCAACATATTAATTTTCTATTTGAACAAAAATGTACAGCAGAAACATATATTCCACTTTGATATAACAAACTATTCTTATTTAAAATCCATTACAATGTTATTTAAGAAAACAATATTTATGAACAGTAAAGCATTATTTCAGAAGCAAATAAAAGAGCATTTGTAGCTTCAGCTAGCCCTCAAACACAGCTTTGCATAAAATGTACAGCAAAATTTTCTGCCTTCCAGCCAAGCATATTATGCTATTACTCTAATACTCAGTCATTGCTATTCAAGACATGCAGTCTGAAGATTTGTTAAGCTTTTCAACATTGTTACACATGTAACAACCAACCATAACATAGAAACAAAGGTGGAATTTGCCTTTCCTAACTTCAGCAGCTAACAGGTAGACATCAAAATCTGATCTCTTAACCAGTAGATTAATTAGAATGTGCTCAGTAAGATGACATAAAACATGAGATGAACAACTTTTCTGAAATCCCTGCTTCTCTCCTTTGATGGCAAAGGGTGAATCTAACTCCTAAAGGCTGAAGTTATGTCAGATAAATACCACTCAACAAACAACTGTCAAGAAGCACAGTACCAAGACACAATCAGGTCTCCTGTGCTGCAAAAGCACGGCTCTAGGCATGCTGGCATCAGAAGGGATTCACCTTTCCCAAAGGGCAAAGAGAGCCTTTGACCAGGAGCCAGCAGGGTTAGCTGACACAGCTTTAAACAATACGGAGAGGGATAATATGAGGCTTGCTCACAACAAACTGGTATGACACACCATGGTTAGAGGGATGCAGGGCTAGTGAGGGCTCTCATCTGAGATGTGCTGGACACACAAGCACATCCTCATCAAGTTTGCAGATGACACCAAGATTAAGTGGTGCAGTTGACCACTGGGACAGGATGCCATTCAGAGGGACATGGACAAGCTCAAGAAGGGGGTTCATGAGGTTCAACAAGGCCAAGTGCAAGGCCCTGCACCTGTGTACTGAATCCCTGGTATCATCCCAGTCTTGGGGATGAACAGATGCAGAGGAGCTCTGCCAAGAAGGATGTGGCAGATGCTGTGGGAGAGAGGCTGGACATGACCCAGCCATGTGCTCTTGAAGCCCAGAAAGCCAAAACATGTCCTGGACTGCATCAAAGGCAGTGTGGGCAGCAGGCGAGGGAGAGGATTCTGTTCTTCTGCTTCACTCTAGTGAGGCCCTACCTACAGTCCAGCATCCAGCTCTGCACTCCTCAGCATAGGAATGACACCTGTATATTGGAGTAAGTCCAGAGAAGGCCACAAAGATGATTAGAGGGATGGAGCATCTCTGCTGTAACGAAAGGCTGAGAGAATTGTAATTATTCAGCCTGAAGATAAGATTCTGGGGAGATGTTTATTGTGGCTTTCCAGTACCTAAAGAGACCTGTAAGTAATATGAGGACAAACTTTATAGCAGGGCCTTTTGCAAGAGGACAAGGGGGAATGGTTTTAAAAACTGAAGGACAATCAACTTAGGTTAGATATAAGAAAGAAGTTTGTTTAAAATCAGATGGTAAAACACTGGTACAGATTGCCCAGAGAAGTTGTGGATGCCCACCCTTGGAAACATTCGAGGTCAGGTTGCACTGGCTGACCTTTAAAAGGCCCCTTTCAACTCAAACTATTCTATGACTGTATGAAGAATTTTTATACAATACATTTGCTGTAATCTACAAAGTTAACAACCATAATGCTACATTTTACTTTCAAGGAGGAGCACATAGCACTAGGTGATGACAGCCTGAGAGTATATTTATCAGTTTATAGATACAGGCCAGCAAAACAATAGTATTTTCTACAATTTTTCATTAAATACATGGAGTGTTTTGGAATTGTTCTTTCAGTGCTAGAATTCCTTTCTTGGCAACGAGGTCTTCCAGACAGACAAAGTTAGGCTTGTTTTTACACCTTTAGAAGATTCTCAAAGCTATTCTTTCTCATCTTATGATCTAAAGTAAGCTTTTATGAAATAATGGTAATTGAGAATTGTTTTCAAAGTGTTGCTTTCTTCCCAGCAAAAATGAAATCAGAAAACTGAAATCCCAAATTTAACATTCATGATTAAGCAGATAGATTTCATATACTAAGCACAATTACCATTGGCACAGAAGTGTCCCATTCAGTAAAACCTCACCAAGTCTCATTCTCCTGTTGTGAGACTTGGCCTGATTAAATTAATGGTGCCCCAATTTAATGATGCTTCATGGTTGGGGGTTTGTTTCATTCCTTTTAAGGGCCAATTCATACAAATGCTCACCTTCATGAAGCCCTCGCTTTTCAGCTTGTGAAGCTTGGAGGCAGCACTGTGGAGACGTTTTCTCTGAGAATTCAAAACTGAGTCCATCACCTGCCACCACGTGCGGCAATTCAAGAAAAAGGCCAAACCAACAATACAGGTCACGGTTATGAGAATAACGTTCACTGTCATGTTGGCTGACTCCACATTAAAAATCGCCAACAGGGCGATGGCAGAAACAACGCAAGACAAGATGAACAGGAAAATCACAAAGGATGGGAGGCAGCAAGTTTTCTTCCATTTCTTTTTACCTAGGAAACAGGTATTGCTGTTAGAATTAATGTACAAGGTAATGGCAGGTGAATGAAAAATCTATTAACTTGCATACTTCTCATAAAACACCAACTGGCACAAAAGCTTACTGCAATGTTACCACCTAGTTACAAACCAGTGGAGAAAAAAAATCTACTATTTGCCAAAATTATTGGAAATTATGACGCAGAGATATTCCTTTAATCTTTAGTTTACTTCCATCATTTCAAGAAATCCACACTAGATAGAAATGACAATTTAATATCAGTGCTATCACCCCTTTTATGGCATCTCTTTGTAAAGTGTATTTATGTAAATAAATTGTAGGACAACAGTACAGGAACTACTCAGTTTTAAACTGGAACCTGGTACTTACATAATCTAATAGTAATGGTATCATTGAGGAACTAAACCCAAATTGCAAGCTGCAACCTGAGACCATCCTGTCTTGCATGCTAAAACACACACAAGTACTTCAAGTGGACTGATAAGAAATAAGCAAATACTGCAGTTGGAGCTTAGCACAGCTAAATCAGTGATCAAAGAAGCAGCATTTTCCAAAGCAACAGTCTCTGTCTTTAGGACCTGTAAGATCTAGTGGTACATTTAGAAGATTGTTATCTTCTGGACACATTTGCTGATAACAAAAAACAGAACAGCAATGATCTGAAGCAAAATTATGATAGCTAAACATCAGAATTTGAACTGCAGGGGGAAAATCATATTTTTAATATGCTAAATAGAAAGAATACTCAAGGTTTATATGTGGCCCATATTATTCTCTATACCAAGGCATGAGCTGCAAAGGTTTTTCACATTGCTGACACAAGTGACTCATAGGATTGTGCTGCAGGACAAAGCAACAGAAATGCATCATGACAGAAGTGAGAGGCAAAATATGAAGGGGAACAGCTCAGATATAATTAAGTTCTAGACTGAAGTAGAAATGTAAGTATCCTCTTACTAGAAAGAGACAGAACTGGATTAGCGGGACACTTAAATATCATGAACAATGTCATGACAATTGAAAGAAGCATGTCTACGAGTTTACAGAAATAATAAAAATTAAGATACAGAAGGCTAAAAATAAACCTCTATGGAATTTCTGTGAACATCGAGAGGCAAGAAACCTATGACCCTGGACCTGTAAACAACTCAAGAAAGGGAGAGAATGTGCAAAATCATCAAATAGATAAAATAAATTTAAAAAAATCAATTAGATATTTAGACAGAGCACAGAAAGGCAACAGAGCAAAGAATATAAGTGAATGTAAGATTACAAATGAAAGGGAGAAGGTCAGTACTGCAAATAATCACAAGAAGCCAGCACTACATTGCCATTCCCAAGATATCTTCAGGAGCAATTACAGCATCATGAAAGCCGTTTCACCGAGATTAAGGAGAGGAACTGCAGAACCTAACATGGGAAAAAAGGGTGAAAAAATCCACACATCTCTTTCATAAAGAACACTTAGTGAATTTGAAAAAGAACAATGAGGAGTAAGTTGTGTTTAGCACATAGCTGAACATAGCAAACATAGTGTGTTTTTTCCAACCTCTGCAGGACAGAAGAGTCTAAACATTTCACTTTGTGAGAGGTGACAAATTCCTCAATTTGTACACAAAAAGAAATGAGAAGTAACTGACACATACTAAAATTAAAGTACAAATAAATCCTTGATTAATTTCAAGTTAAGCTCTAGTATTCCTTCACAATATCATACTGTACTCTGCAAATTTCTTTTTCTAGAAACCAAGAGATGAAACAGAATGAAAAAGCTTGTAGGATCAAGTGGGTACATTTCATCCCATATTACTAGTACTAATCACATCAATTTATAGGATTGGACCAACATGTTCTACACATTTATTATTTCCAAGAATAAATAGTGGTTACTCATAAAAGCTCTAAATTAAATTCTAATAAACCAAACAAACCTTTCATAGAAATCCACAAAAACATACATTTCCCTTTATTGGACTCAGACACATTGGCGTAATTGCTATGGAAGTATGCTGCATCTAAAAGGATGTAATATAAACATACATTTCCACTGACATTTCTGAAAACTATACTTCACAGGAGATACTTGTTTATTATATTAATAAAGTCAAAATTAGCAAACAATATGGGGCATTTTTTCTCTTCCAAACAAAGAGTTTCCCCTTCTCTATGACTTTCTGCATGGCTACAACAATTTCTAAAAAGAGCTTATAATGCAAAACACAGAAGCCCTGGTAACAGTGCACTGAAATGGAATAACTGGAAATGTCATTCAGGTAAAAAAAAAAATCCAACCTTGTGTATCTTCTGTCTTGAAAACTCGAAATAGCCTTGTTGCTAGGAAACCAAATTCCCTTTCACATGCATCAGAGAGGGTAGCAATCATCTCAGCCAGTGAAGTCTCTCCACCTACACTGGACAGTCTGTTGTAGTCTGTAAACAAAAATCTGAAAGAGAAAAAGCATGTATTTTGTGTACTTCAGAAAACTTCAAATATTTTATGGCAACTAAAATGAAAGTCTTGCTGCATCTCTGTAGTAAAAAGTTTTTTCAAGTAATACAAAATGTAAAACACTTTAATTTTTTTTAAATCTATATGGAATTTAACTACTTCCCCATTTATCAACCTCTTCCTTGCCCCACTTCCTATTCTAAAACTTGATTTCTAATACTTGAAAAGATAAAAACTGTCATATCACTAATAGTACCTCAGATGACAGTAAAAACATGAAAATATCTTTATGCTGTCAAACCATAATATTGACAAATATTTTCAAAACTGCATTCTGATCTATTTTCAAATATTTATAGAGAATTAGAAAAATATAGAAACACAAAATGACATAAAAGCACCAAAGAGAAGTCTTTAAGCAATAGAAGTAAATTAAATTTTCAAGCACACAGCATAAATTTTCTTGTTTTCAGGTAAACGAGAAGCTTTGAACAGTCTGATGCTCTACTTACAGGGAGGAAAAAAAACCCCAGACCTTAACAGAAGTAATCAGTGGAACAAGCATTAAACATAGATAATACATAATATACATAAATTCTTATTTTATCTGGTATGAATTTTCATTAGTGCAACAGCCAAACTCCCTAATTCTAAAAAGCACTTTCACCAACTTAGGTAGATATAATGTTCTCAAGAAAATCTTCTTTACACTGAAAAGTTTATTATTGTCTAGAGCTACTGTTTTTCTAACAGGAATCTCAATAACTTTTGATATGAAGCTAAACGTGCACATTAATACACACAGTTTGAGAAGTATCAGAGTGAGCCTGACTGATGTATTCAAAGTAAATAAATGAAATAACTAACCTGACAGGTAAAGCTTTAGTGGTTTGCTCTGGTAGCTCTGGTGGGTTCACAAACATGAGTTTGAGAAGCAACTCTAAATATCCAACATGTCTTGCCAATCTTGTACTTAACACCCAGGCCCAGTTCCATCTCTCCCCTTCTCTCCGGCCACCAAAGTAAATTACAGCTAAAATATTAAAAAGATTTTATGGTTTTAATTTAGTCAACATTGGCAACTGAAAGAATCATGAGGTCTGAACAGATAAAGTATGGCGTTCTGTAAAAATGTTATGAACTTTTAGCAGTTAGGTTAAAAATGAGAATGGTAAGAGTAACACAATGAAATTAATGAACAAAATCCTTCTTTGTTCTCAAGAATGCCCTCTCACAAATTACACACAAAGCAAAAGATCCAAAGGGGTCTTATTGTCTACAAAAACCATTTAGTATTTTTTATGAATGGCAAATGCATATCTACAAAGCAATATTTAATCCCAAAAATAGATAAAAACCTTCATGAATTCCATATATGACTTACTAAAGAAAATGTAGAGAACAGCTAATAAGCTGAGTGACACTGCTATTCCAAGCTTTGCGTCCACAGTGAAAGCAAGCAGTAAACCCAAACCCCCACACAGCAAGAGTGTGAGGAATACAACAAGCCAGGAGAACTGAAACAGAGGTTCAATCTGCTGTCCTGCAAAAGTCTTCATTTCATCTAAAACAAAAACACAAAGACCAGTTAACATATGAATTCACTAAAGAACAGATCATTTCTGAAAAGAACTTTTTCAGCAGACTGTATAACTTTCCCAATTAATGATCAAAAAAAAGACAATTATGCTTAAATTCTTCTTGAAACAGTACAAAACCTTAAGTTCTCATCCATGCAATGAATGAAAATATTTAAATGCACAATACTCAGATTCCTTGCTGCAGATTTTCTACTTCTGAAAGCATATTAAAAGTCATGCAATCCTCCTGCAAAAGTGTAAAACATATTTTATGACTCTGAGAAAAATAAATCCACCGTATCTGTCAAAAAATCCCACCCAACCCCCAAAATCTCAATCACTGAAACATGGACTGTGTTCCTCAAATAGTCAGATGTAAGAGTACAATGTGAAGGCTGTAGTATTAATTCTGTTTGTGGATTCTTATTTACTAAAACAGGAATTCCCGAAGGAACTTATTTTGGTTCTATGGAATAAGAAATAATAGATACACAATCCAAAATAAAAACAGGAATGAGGAACGGGAAGAAAACACTGAGGAAGTGTTTTAGAAATGTAAGAGCTCATCAGCAACAAATATCACAGTCAAAATATATACTCTTTTTGTTTATGACATGGAACAGGAGGTGAAAAAAATGACTGCAGTGATCCCATTTTGGCTAATAGAGAAATCACAGAAAGTAAGAAACACCAAGATTGTAGAACTATTTTGAATTATATTGAAGCATCTCAGAAAAACACCCTTTATAAGAAAATGCTAAAACTAAATAAGATTCCTATTTCTACCAGGAATAATATTGATTCATTTCATATACTGGATTTGCCTTCCTCTGTCATTTGAGAAAGTTCAAAAACCTCAAAATAAGAAATTATTTTGGAAAGGAAAGGGGAAGAAAACTAGATGCAAAGAACATACACTAAAGAGAATAAAATATTAATAGCCTGATAATTGTTCTTAAGCATTAAAAAGAAAAAGACACATAGGATGCACAATAAATAAACACTGGAGCAGAAGAGGTCTGAACCTTATCTGACACACAAACAGACCTAACAAGGCATATTTTGGCAGTCAGACTTTCTGCAGTTCCTAAAGGGTAGATTCACTGCTGCAGGAAACTCACAGAAAAATAGACAGAAGCACTTAAAGACTGTCTTGACATTGTATAAATTAACAAAGCAATCTATGGATGAACTGATCACAGTAAAATTTAAATCCTTTCATCACAGAAACAGAGACCAGATACAACATTACATGGACCAGCAACCCTCACAAAAACTAGTAACTCCAATGTGATACTTTTCATAGATAGACTGTAAGCACTGAAAAGACTAAATCGAGCTTTTACCTTCCAGTTTCTTAAGCAGGAAAGACTTTCCACTTCCCCACTGTGCATACAAGCCCACACAGATGGGTGGCTGCATGGTTGGTTCACTCAGAATATCAGCCAAAGCACTGCTGTACAGATCATAGCCCAGCATGTCACCGTCAGATTCAGTGGGAGACAAGTGTCCTGCAACACAAACACTGTGCTATACAACTTTGCTCTAAGAAAGCTCTCCAGTATGACAATTTTCATACATAAATCATGCCACGTTCACCCATATTTGTACATATACTCCTGCCCTAAAACAGCTGTTGTTCTTTGTACATTTCTGTTCCAAGGAATTTTAAATCATCCACATGAATGATAGATAATTATCACAACTATTAAAGCCTACTACAAGACTCAAGATCCCAAACCACAGGAAGTCAAAAAGTAATTCCCACACAAGCAAGATCCAAATAGAAACAAAGGGATGAACAGAAGTCACGTAGTATCTAATATCTAAAGTCAAAATAAAAGGTTATTTTACCTCTGCCAGGCTTTTAAGAGTGATGGGAGTTTTTCCCAACTGCTTACTTTTAAGCCTTCCTGTTAGGTGTAACATTAAAACATTAAAAGATCTGTAGTTGCCTTTCAATACATAATTGAATACACTGGATTGTCAATATGTGAGTGATTAAAAAAAAAGAATACTTATACTTACTGGCACCAAATATCTGTGTTAAAATACTCTTCTGGTGGCTACAGTCAATATTGTAAGGGGTTTCTCCTGCCTTGTTGGGTCTATAAAGCAATCGACCATCTTTTGGGTTTCTTAAGAGTAATTCAGCAAGTTTACGGCTTCTTCCACGAATAGCAATGTGAAGTGGAGTATCTCCTTTCTGCAATTAAGTGAAAAGATAGTAATAGCTAACATGAATTCCTAAGACTATAGACAGACTAAATGTTCAACACTGTTTCAGAAGCATTATTTCCTTGAAATAAATCTTAGGGCACTTTCAAAAGCATCAGTGCCTTACAGTAAGCATTTCTGCCCTTGAAAAAGCATTACAAATGCTTCAGAGAAGACATGTGAAAAAGCAGTTCTCAGAATGCTAAACCTCAGACACTGCCTTCTTTCTTAAATGCTTATTAATATCTTAAAGTTCATGAAAACTGTAGTCTGTGTAGAAACAAATGTCTACAGGCAAACTTAGAGACTTTTGGAACAACAGATAGTGCTTGTTAGAATTGTTTCAATGTCTGCTCAGACTTCCCCAAAAACTTCTCAGTAAAAGCTTTCTTATTGCATCAAATCAATATAATCACTTATTTGCCCTAAACAAGAAATTATAAAAGCAGCAAATATATGTTCCTGAATTTAAGAGGTCTGCAATCAAAGTAGGTAATGCATAAGAACCAATACATCAAGAAATACAGCAATAATCAGCTGTATTTGTCCTTGGCATCCTTTAGTTTCATGTCTATTAATCAAAAACTAACATTAGTGACAAATGACAACCATTCTTTATGCTCTTCTTAAAGTGTACTAAGAATTAGCTGTTTTATATGTTAAAGTTTTATTCCTCACCTGGATTTTTTTTCAAGTAATTAAGAGCACCTTAATACAAAACAAACCAAAACCCAACAATATAGTAGTGGTGGAAACAAATTTCCATTTAAGTGTTCCAATCTATTATTAAACATATGGGAGACTAAGCATTTAAGTCTTATTGTCTATTTAATTATTAACCATACGAGAAGCTCTCTTTCTGTATTAGCCTTGACAGCTCTCTCCAAAACCCTGATGCAAAACTAAAATTATTAAATATACTATAGTAAAGACCAAATATTCTTTACCTTGTCTACAGCAGAGACCTTAGCTCCTTTATCCAGAAGAAGCTCTACTATTTCAATATTTCTCATCTTGGTTGCCTTTATAAGTGGTGTTTCTCCATCCTAAAATGGAAAAGAAGGATGAATGCAAAGATCTCCATATACCCAAAACCAGGAAAAAGAAACAGTGATTGGGAAACAAATTAAACCAAAAAAATTTAAGATAATTAAAATTAAATGTGCTACTGTGCAAGCAACAACACTTTAGCACCTAGGTCTGTGAAAAAGTATCCCAGACCCAATTTTCTAGATTGATTAGTAACAAATTAAACCAAAAAATGTTAAGATAATTGAATGTGCTACTGTGCAAGCAACAACACTTTCACCTAGGTCTGTGAAAAAGTATCCCAGACCCAATTTTCTAGATTGATTAGAATCAAAGAACAAAATACATTTCTGTCAATAACAGTATCAAATAAAGAAAGACAAAATCCAGATATAATACAAGATATTTGAAAATATTTCAATGCTGTGCCAACTACTTCTCTTATTTTTTTCCTTACTGCTGCACATTCCTGAACTCAGGCCTAGCAATATCAGAGATCTCTTTCCTCAGTGTCCAGTAGCACTTACTCTTTACTTCTTATTGCTGGTCATGTCAAGGATGCTGAGGTAAAGAATCCACATGCTCCCTGCTATCCCTGTTTGCTATTTAACAGCAAATCATATTTATCAACACAGGGAACATGACTATTGCTGAGAAGCCTTATTTCACAAAAAAAAATTAACAGTGTTCAACGTACCAACACTTCACAAAAACTGAATGTGGTGTGATCTTCACATCACACAAGAACTGAGAAAAGAACTGATATTAAAAAAAGCAATTCAATTAAAATTCTAATTGTTACCTTGGTACATGTCTCAGTATCAGGGTTGCATTGCAAGATATCTCTCACCATTGTAGCATTTCCTTTCTCAACTGCCCAATATAAAGCAGTTTTATTATCCTAAAAATTAAAAAAGAGTATTAAACACTAATAGTACTTTCATTTGAACAGTATTTAAAGTACAACCATTTATATTGAAAATTGCAATAATACAGCAATTTTTAGCACAGCTGAAGGCAAAGGTCAACAAATAAAATTGGCACAGCTGAAGAATTTAGAGGGTAGGATGCAAATTTGGCTAAGGAATATATACCCATTTTGAAAACCTTTGTGAAATATGTTAAGAGCTTTAACAATCCAAGTAGACTTAACCTATCTTGAAAAAGTTTCTGAAACTACATGAAGGTATTCAGTTCTAACTCAAATATACAAATTATCTAATGAAATAAACCAACTTTTTTTCAGAGGTCCTGGAAGCTAGGAAGCTATAAAAGCAGATGGACAAGAAAGTCAACACAAAGTACCAGAATGCTGATCAGCCAGACATTTTATCAGTAAACCTGGGGGAAGGTTCATAGCCACAAATCTGCTTCTGTCATCTGTTTTTCCTCCCAGTGATGTGTGGATGCGTGCTACCCGAAGTCTTCACATATGGGAAGACTTTCACAATCTTTCTGTAGACTAGTGACTGCATCATGACTCTTTCTGTTTGATGCATATTTGTGTAGAGACATTTAAGAACAGCCTCTGAACACACACCTGCTTCTAAGCAGGAATGTCAAAGTGCCCCTTGCAGCCTTCTACCTTGCCTGCTTCTTTCATTTGCAGCTCTTTCTCTTCCACTCACGGGCTTCAGAGCAAACTGAGTTAAAAACCTTTCTCAACAGTTTAACAAGCCCAGTCACTAAGAATTCTTTCCTCTCCAATCACTTGAGTTTCATCTTCTCTGTCCTTCAGTGAGCTTCAGACATCAGCCTGAGCTGTACATCAGCTACACAGCCAGGTGCTCCCAGCTGGGTCCTTCCCCCTCCCAGAAGAGCTGAGGAAAACCCTACCTGAGCCCTCACCTGCCCCAACACCCACTCTCAATGGCCTTTCAGTCCTGTTTTATCTGCTGAAGGTATCTGCCAGCTAGTGACTGTATGAATGCATGATCGGCAAGGAACACTGCTGCTGGAAGGCTGCTCAAGACTCAGCAATATTTCTGAAACATCACAAATTTGAGCAGTCAACACACCTCCCCAGAACAGCCCAGCAGGCAGGTTCTGCACTGCCAAACAGCAGGGAAGTTGCTCCCAGCAGGGAAGTAACACTCATCTCCAATTTTGATACTGCTGGACCTAAACTATGATCTGAAGTGCAGAGCCAAAATGTCGCTCTGCTGGTACTGACTCCTGCTGTGCCTCCTGCTGTGCCACAGAGCATTCTCTAGATAACCACTGCAAATTGCCACTCAAGCAGCCTCACACTGCCAGAAGTCACAAGCTCCCCTGCTACCAAAGGTGTTGCATCCTCCGGCTGTTTCTGTATTGCTTCAGTCACAGCAAGATGTTTTAAAGCTTCAGATTTTAAACCCACGTCACAGCCAGAAGCTGAGACACAGGGGTTGCCAATGTCAGGTTAGAGGAAGAGATTCAAATGCTACTTTTTCTTGAGAATAAAAACTTGTTGGCTTCTCAGAGACACTCTGCAGCAGCAGCAGGCATTGAACCTTTGCAGCTCTCAGTGACTAGTTAGTTTTGTGTACCAACTTGGCAGAACCCAGGTGCCAACAAAGCAGAGTGATTTGAACAGCTTCAAGCAAAAGAAAGCAAGTTGAATGTAACAAACACAAGTACCATGCTGAATGAGAGAGCTTTCAGTAGAAGAGTAAAACTAATACCTTAATCAAAGGACAAAAAACAAAGAAGGGGTAGGTAGAAAACATGGAAATCACTAACAGTGTTTAACAGAATGCAACACAGAAAATTGGTCAAGATAAGAACCAACCAAACACAGTGACAGAATTGCTCTGATAATAGATATTATCTCTGGTGCATCACATTTGATTAATATTCTATTTAAAATATGATTAAAATCATTATATTAAGTGTCTTTTAAAGTATGTCATTATTCTAAATCTGTTCAGTAGTGCAGATGAAGTTCAGTTTACATCTTTTGCTTTTCAACCATTATACAATTAAATTAAAAAACTGTGCTTAACAAGCCATTACAATTACATGTATTTTATATCTTAAAACTTGCACAGCAACATGTGTATTTTACTGTTTGATGGAATTTGAATTTCTTACAGAGTAGACAGAGCAAACTTTAAAGCCCTGTTTTCAGGAAAACAGTATAATTATTTGGTAGACATTCACATCCTATTGAAGAAGTACTCTAACATTTACACTGTTGAACTTACCTGACCTCTGATATCTATATCAGCATATTTATGGAGCAGAGCCCTCACAATTTCAACATGACCACCTCTAACAGCCCCAATCAACACTGTATCTCCACTCTAAAAAAAAATTGTGAAAGAATAATGAACATGAATTAACATTATTTACCAACAAGAAATGCAACAGAGAATGAATTATAGCTTCCAAATATGCATGACGCCTATTTACATGAAGAAATCTCCACTCATTTTAAAAACGAAAGATACAGAAAACAGAAGTAGTTCTGAAAAAATGGGTATAATAGAAAAAATTCTTGACTTTTTTTTTAATTGTTCAGGAAAGCAAATACTCCATAAATAGGTCTAGCTTAAACCACTATCTTAAAAACCCAGCATAAATTAATAATAAATATGAAAAAAGCCAAACAGGGAGACCACACACTCATAGTAATAACCTACTTACAATCAAACAAGATTGTCTGTCTCTCTGAGATGTTTCATAGCTGACAAAAGTTCCTCAAGAATTTTAAATAAATTTATGCCTTTATTTTTCTGCAGATTTGACTGCTATCTTGTTCATATACCATGCTATTATAAAGAAAAAAGCAAAAGGCTAATTTCATCTCAGATCAAAATAAAAAAAATTGTTGCGGCAAATGGAGTTGTACATACATAAAACAAAGTTACAGTTGTGCTTAAGGCTTCTGATTTTAACACACTGTAAGAATTTCAGAAATTACTTTATATTCCTGAAACTACCTAGTACTCTTTTTAGGATGAAATAAAAATAAATAAATAAAAGCATAGCAAAATCACAGGTGTGGAACTCAGAGAACTCAGCAGCAGGAAATGCTCCATTAATCAGTCATTACATACTTGGCTGCAAACCAAGAAATTTTCTTTATCAAAACCTACTCTAGCATCTGGAACTAAGAGCACTCATTGTTAGGTGTATTTTTGGAATACAGTCAGCTGTGCTGAAAGCTGTAATTTCTCCTTCCTGAAAGCACAGAAATGCAGATCGTTGTAGAACACTGTGGCAAAAGAGGTGCTAAGAGGCACTGCAATGTATTTTCTTAAATATTTTAAGTTTGCTTTTGTATGTGCCCTGAGGTAAAATTTGTTGTGACATGCCTGTAGGTCAGTACACAGCCATCTAAGAAATGCACTGACACTTGAAATACAGGAAAATGCATCCAAAACAATTTTAAATTTATGAGGCAAATATTAGAAAGCTTTCCTCTATTCTCTGCAACTCCAAGCAATCCAACTAATGCAATGTCAAAAACATATTACCCCTCTGAACTAAGTCACTGACCCTGACAGAGACATCTAAGTTCAGGTATCTGACCAACTACAGCCTCGAGGCTGCAGTGCTTGACCTGTCTCTGACACTTCAGAAACACCTTCCTGTCAAGAGGGCACTGCAGAGAGTCCAAAGCACCTGTGTAAATAACCAAATAAAATCCTGAGCTGCCAGCAAGCACATTCACACTGTGGGCACTGCTCATGTCACATCTCTACTGAGTAATGCACCTATGGTCAGGTATCCAGCATTACATTTACATCTCTTAACCCAAAGCTGAAGTCTCCCTCTCATATATGCAAGTTTTCTAGTAAAAAGTTTCATTGTAAAAGATAAAGGTACATGCTGAATACATTCTTTTTTACAGAATCCACAATTTACAGTTTTAGCAGCACTACCTCACCCCAAACCTACAGATTAGTTCAGTATTAGTCTTAAGTTACAGACATGTCAGATTCCCTCTGTTCTCAATTCAAGCATCTCAAAGAAAAAGAGTAGTTTCAGGAGTTTATCCTTTACCTTCACATGGCAACATTTAGCACTTAACGTACTTGTAAAAGAGCAATACACAAAAACACCCCTAGATGGCAGAAAAATTAGAAAGCCAGAAAAATCACATATTTACAAATCTGCATACACTGGTATTTAAACATAAACTATATATATATATTTGTAAAATGACAATTATGATGAAAATTGACTCACTCTGTCAGGAATGTTCACATAAGTCCCAGCATCAAGAAGATCCTGCACAATTTCAGTATGTCCCTCCTTTGATGCAATCATCAAAGCTGTATTTCCGTCTTTATCTGTTAGGTTTACATTTGGGTTCCTTTTCAGTATTTCTTTTACTGAGTCAGTATAGCCACCCTTCACTGCTACAATAAGTGCAGTCATGGAATTCTTTAAATAAAACGGAAAGATTTTATTGTACAGTGGATATAGCAATCATCATTATATCAGCAGTTCAAATAAGAGAACAATGACATCACTCTCTTAATCACCCAAATGCTACTTCAGTTTTGTCTTTTAAAAGTGCACCAAAAACAGGCTTTTTAAAAACAAAGAAATAAACTAAGAGCAATAGTAAAGAAAACTTCAAATGCAAAAAGTAAAGTTCAGATCAGTTTATTCTATCTCCTGAATGCCACACATTACAAATTTTCTTGTCACATGGGAACATAATATTATCAAAGCACCCAGGTCTACCAATACTGTTCAAAAAGAGGACTTTTGAAGAACTTCACAAATAATCATATAAATAACAAAAGTTTTCCTAACCTTCCACTTAATTTTAAATGTACTGTGTTTTTGTTTTGACAAGCAATTTAAATGTAATCTGTTTTATTTAAAACCAATATGCAGCTGAAACTTCTGAAAAAAAATTCAATTTCTGAAAAGTTGCAGTTACCATTATTCTTTTCAAAAGATGATTTGTGTTTGATTTATTTTTCAAATGAGGAATAAGATATTTGATGTATCAGGCATGGATACTGAATGAATTTTGACAGCATTAACCTTCAGACAACAATTAATTATCAGATAAATTAATTTATGGCCATTAAAATTAAAACTTAACATAGCGGTGTGTGTGTACTCTCAATACAACTCCCTAGTTACATCACAGTTTTCTTAAAAGGCACAAAGAAATTTCAGTAACTCTCACATGCAGTCAGCAAATAGCTGAAAAGCAAACACTCCAACACCAACATTTCATCTTGTCTCATGTATTTCTTGGTATTTGTTTTATTAAAAAACCCAAACAGGACACACAGATGTACTTGTCACTGGAAAATGCAGTTACTTACAGCTCCTTCTTGGTCAACATCAGCTCCCATCTGCAGCAGGTATTTCACACACTCCAAATGCCCCTTCCTTGCTGCCCAAACCAGTGGGGTGGTTCCATACTGAAAAATTCACAACATTTTATCATACTGTTTTCTGTATTTAGTATCCCATACAATCTAGTATTTATCCTATACTTCATTGCTTTAGTTTTTACAAAAATATAATTTGGTCTTGCAAATTAACACAAGCATTTGAAAAGCCACTTCCATTTTTCTTTTGTAGACAGCTGTAAGAATTATTTTTCTATACAACCTAGGATAGCAAGGTTGCCAATAGCTCTGAAAACAGAAATATGTTCACAACCATCTTGAGCATACTATGGAAAAATCTTTTTCAAGCATAACACCTTAGTCTAGCATGCTTACTCTAATGTCATGGTTAAAATATAACAGCAAGTGTTTTTCTAATCAAGAACTCAGATTTCCTTTCACAAGAAATTCATCAAACATTACAGAAATTAAATATTATATAGGTATAACTTACTTTGTCAGAGCAGTTCACTTTAGCTCCATGCTGCAGTAAGAGATGGACTATATCTGAGTGGCCACGTCCTGCTGCCCAAATGATTGGATAAACACTGTATTGCTTAGAATTAAAAAAAAAAAATAAATAGTCTTAAGCATTTTCATTATTTTACATCAACAAAACAAGTCTCAAGAGAAGTTAAACACATAGAAGAATGAATATACAGAAATAAATCCAACTACATTACCAATAATAGTTATCTAGTACATTACCTAGATGATATCTAGGAAGATGTCCACTGTTTTGAACCAGTTTTGCTTTATAACTCTTTAAACAAGGTTTGTAAATTCACACCCTTGTCTTAATAGGAACAGTTGTAAGGCAGAAAGGAAGCCATAGACAGCTGTGTAATACCCCTAAGTAATGAGGACTACAGAGGAGTTGTGCCATGCACACAGACACTGCATATATAAACATGAGAAAATCAACCATCACAAAGGTTGTTCTGGCCACTGGGGTTCTTCCTTCATTGTTCATTGCCTCAAAGTGCAGAGAACTGTCAGTATAAAGAAATTCTTCAGTGCCTACACTTCTGTAGAAAATGCTTACAAATGAACTAAATCTCAAAATCTTAGGTTTTTTTAATTCTCCAACATGAATGATATATGTTCATATAATCTAAATTATTATGGAACAATTAAAGCAAATTATGGTTTCTACATTGCACACATTAGTTACTCCATTAACTTCTACAGATGCAGAAAAATGACAGTTGTTACACAAGTAACATTAGATACACTACTTATCTTTTCCATTAATTCCTCTCCTGATAATTTGAATCTCAGTATGAGCTATACACTCATTTGCTTCAATTAAAAAAATTCAAAATTATTAAAAAAGCCAGTGGCAATCACACAGATTATTAAAGTAAGCTCATTATAAAGGACAGTAAAAAATGTCATACTGCAAAAAAATACAAAATATTTGATCCAGATAATGAGATGAGTGTACAATTCAGGACTTCAAACACTTGGGAGAAGGAGATGTTTAAACTAAAACTTACCATGCCTGTGATGTTTGGATTTGCTCCTTTCTCAAGCAGCAGTTTAGCCACTTCAGTACGGCCTTTGTATGATGCCCACATCAGGGCAGTCCATCCTCCCTAGCAAACAGAATTGTAAAAACTGAAAAATACATAGAAATATAACTAATGACTTTTATTTCATTTTGTATTTGTCCTAAGACTATTCTGCAAATTCTAAATATAGTAAGGACTGACCACACAATGTTGTAATCCTATTTATTCAGAATAAATAATAACCTCCTGCATGGAAGTACCAATTTCCTGTTATATGCAAAACCTGGGAAAACATCATGTTCTTAATGCTGCTGAACACTGAATTCAGATTTCAAATGCATACAAATCCAACCACTGGATTAAAAAAAAAACAAAAAAAACCCAATAAACACATAAATATCTTAAAACAAAGTCTAGATTGGAAATCAATTAACATGCAAAGTTTACTTTTGATTTTTGTATCAGGGAGTAATAAGAGCAATTAATTTCAAACTACACTGGTGTGCTCATTTAAGTTTGTAAGCTAGGAGACAATGAGGTTTCACTGCCTAAGGCATTTGACAGGTCAGGTAAACAAATATAATTTTTAAATAACAGTATGCCTCCAATAACTGTAAGCACAGTTTTTATTTATTTCTTAATAATACACTTTTGGAGATGTGAAAGATCCCTCTGATTGGCAGAGGTCTAGAAATCAAGCACTTGGCCATGCGAATGTGCTTAATGTTAACCAAAACATCTTGGTTAGTGAACATGCTTCAGCTTTCAGACAGAGTGCAACTTCAATGAAAGGAAGCACTTGAACTCATCCCTAGTGGTTTTTCACATTTTAACTTAAGCAGAACAAAATTAGTCCTCACAGATACCTACTTCCATCTTCTGTCAATGGGGACAGTTGACATCTTCTGTCAATGGCTCTTCAGGGCCAGCTAACCTCACACTCATGTCAGCAGCTTTTATAACTCTTTAGATGGACTGGACTGTAGTGCCCACTTTCCCAGAGTAAAAGTCTCCAACTCACAGAACTGTTTTTCTATTTTATTTTTACACTAAGCCAACACATACCAAATCCCGATGCTCCAAACTGACATTATAATTGAGTAGCTCTGCTACAATAGCTGCATGTCCTTCTTTAGCTGCTGAAATAAGAGCTGTCCAGTTATCCTAGAAGAAAAGGAAAAAATGTTATAAAGTATTATTCAATATTTCAATACAAGTAACCTCGTTTTCCAAATGTTCAATCCACAACAGGAAATACATACAGAAGCCCTTAAAATAGCTGTTCTTTTAAAAAATAAGAATAGTACTAATAAACTCACAGCATGCCAGTCATACACACAGAAATACAGAGCAACTACTCCAAATCTCCCCTCCAGTTATGTCCTCTCCTACCCAATATCTAGCCCTTTCCACTCCTCAGTTCACTGCAGGAGGAAGCACATACAAAGGATTAGAAAATGAGGTCAAGGTATTAAAAACTGCTGAGAGGGAACGAGATGCTAACCAAGACCACAGAAAACAGTGGCACTAAGTCTCCACATATAGTGTGTGACAGCACTCAAGGGACTGATATGCAGGGTAATCCAGACCACAGCTTTTCACACTTCTGATCACTTCAGGAAGATGTATTTCCCTTTGCATTATGCTTATTTCCCTCTCACTGCTCAAAGCTCATCCAGGTGTGGATTGATTTTTTATATGCTACACACTTGTAAAATATAGCAACAGTTCATAAGGTAGCTGTTCTTCCTAGAAGTATAGAAATTGTGGCATTTACTGCAACTGTAATAAAATGTCTCATAACAATAGACACTTAGTTGGTTGGTAGGTTGTGGTTGATTTGGATTTTTTAGGTGACAGATTCCACAGAAGACCTTTCCTGGATATCCATGCCGCTACACTTAAACTAAGTGCAGAAGTAAAAAAAACAAGTAATATCCTTTTCCTGGTTATCACTCCTCACTGGAATAAACTGATCTTTCAAAACTTTCTAACAATATCTCTGTTCTATTCACCCCTTTTGAGCATCTTTCATCTGGAGTCAACCTCTTTTGCTGAGGCACAAAGACAATTCACAAATGTGAAACCCCTCTGCCACTGTTCTGAAATAAACCTTTAAACTAAATTCTCTCTAGGTATTTACTGGAAAAACATCAAAACCAAATTAAAGAACACCAAACAAATAAAAATTCAACCCACTGACATTCCTCAACAACACTGAGATCAGCAAAATCACTTGGACCTCATCTTTGATGCTGTATTTCTCTATTCTGATTTCCCAGAAGAAACACCAGCAAATGCAGCAGAGATCAAGATGTTTAAAGCATCGGAGGAATATCCCTGCTCTTCATGAGGGCCAGAGAAATACAAGAGCTAAGCAATTTTGTATAAAATGTCTCTTATATGTCATCATTTTCCACCCGCTTTTTCCCCCCCCGAGCTCAACACTAACCTAAATTCCCTCTCTTTGCCTGCCTCTTGAAATTTCTTGTTCTTCCACTGTTAGGTGCCATCCCATAAAACACTAATACTTACTGCATCTTCCAAGTTGCAATTAGCTCCCTTCTTGAGAAGCTCCTGGACAATTTCTAAATTGCCTTGCTCAGCAGCCAACATAAGTGGAGTCTGGCCATTCTGAAATCAAAGTGACAGGAAAATAGATGCATTGGGAAATGATGACAATGACACACATACCCACACAATAAAACCTAGAAACTACAGAGCAACATTGTTTCCATTTTTAATTGCCACTGAGAAGTAGTAAGGAGTGGTGTTGAAACCACATGGCATACTTGCAATAAAAATGGAGAATATCCTGTCCATGGGAGATTATCAAATAAACACAAAAAATCCCTAACATTTCAGACATTAAAAAGGGCTACTAAAAGGAAAAAAGTTACATTATTAAATATGTACCTTTTTGAATGATCTCCTCGCTGAAGACATCTCTACAACTTGGAATAACTCATTCACATTGTAAAAAAATTAATAAAGAAATATATCTACCTTAAAAACCACAATGGAGATTAAAACATGCACACTGATTCAGAGGAGCAGTTGCTAAAACCTTACAAAAAATAGTCAGGTTATATACCCCACTTTTATCTCACAGCCCAGGAAATACAGACATCACTCCTGTCCTCTGCAACACGGGTTCTTAGCAGACAGTCTCATCTCAGGGAAGATGAAAGAAAGAAAATCCGGTTTATTTGCCTTCAGAAGTATTTTTAAAGTCAGTTAGAATCTGTCACCCTTCCATCAGCCTACTTTTTTGTCAGCAAATTTCTGAGATGCAATTGTTCTGTATGCTGAAAAGTAAAACTTGCTAAATTTTACAGTAAATTTATTAATTACAAGTTTAAAAATTAAGAGTTTTCCTGACCTTGTTTCTGTTTTTAATCTCCACCATATAGAAAACTCAAATTAACTAGTTTTTTAATAATGCAAATGCTACATGTTAGGAGCTATATACCAGCAGTTCCCCTGGAAAGAATAAAAATCAATGCAGAATCACAATCCAGTAATACCACTAATCTCCATAATTGAAACTATTAACACACGATTATTAAAGATACTTGATGACTCTTTCTGCTCTTTACACACACAAAATCACAGAAATGTATGGATTCTTTCAAAAATGCTTTCTGGCCCACCAGCTGTTCCTTATGTAATTACATTTTTAAGGTAATTTTTCACAAAGAAAAATTATGCCCTCATGTAAGTTTATGTTATAACTGTACATTGTATACATTCAAAAGGACACCGTTGCTTTTAGATCCTAAATTATATTTTGTATTAACAAGAAGTAGTTTTAGGTCTGGTCATTAAAAAAAAGGAATTAAAATGTTCAAAAAAATCAAGAGAAAATAAGATGCTACTTTTTAGAAAAGAACAGCTCTCTTTGGAGGAGAAAACAGAAATCCTGACTGACCACTCTTCGTTCTGTGACAACATCACTGGTCAGTGCAGGCAGAGCTGAGACATTGTTTATGCCATATCTAGCAAGGATTTCAACACTGTCTCCCACAACAACACTTAATGAAGAACAAGCTAGACACATGGATAGTGAGGTGGACTGAAAGTGGCTGCAGTGCTGAGCTCAGAGCACTGGGATCAGCAGTACAAAGTCCAGCTGGAGGCCAGTCACTAGTGCAGGGAATCAATAGTGGGATCCTATTTAACCCTTTCATGAAGGACTGGGGCAATGGCACAGAGTGCACCCGCAGCACCTTGGCAGCCTGGACAAAGCTGGGAGGGGCTGAGAGCAGCTTGTGCTGCCATGCAGAGGGCACTGACAGGCTGGGCAGACAGAACCTTACT
The DNA here is from genome assembly GCF_014805655.1 of Passer montanus. Taxonomy (NCBI): domain Eukaryota; kingdom Metazoa; phylum Chordata; class Aves; order Passeriformes; family Passeridae; genus Passer; species Passer montanus. The sequence continues at coordinate 7,290,599 of NW_024368152.1, forward strand.
GCTCTGAGTACTGGTGTCTGGTTGGGATGTCCAGAGGGAACTGCACTGAATCTTTGTGAAGAGAGGCTGGGACTGTCCTGCACCAGACACAAGCAATTCCAGCTGGCTCCAGCCAACCCACCTCAGGACACAGGACTAGGTAATTTCCCAGGATTCCTTCCAAGCAGTGCTTTGACAAAACAGATAAAACTCCCTATTTTAGCCTGACCATTCTTCTCACCTCAACAGTTACTATTGCTATCACTCTGATTGTCTTCCACAAGTGGGTAACACAAAAAGATAATACATTCCAAATAAAAGTATGTCTGGATAAGAAGAGGCTATGGATGGTAAAATTATTCCCTTCTGTAAGAAGTGTCATACAGCTGCAGACTGGCTTTAGTTTTCTGAAACAGATGTAAAATTTTCTTTAGGGGTACTGAAAACATCCTTCTCTTTTTGTTAGAAGACTCCCAAATGTAAGTATAATGTTATAAGGTTTTAGCAACCATCACAAAGATTTCACCAATACAGAAACAAAAGACAATTATTGTATCTGTGACCTCCAGATTAATTCTCAAAAGTTGTCCAAGAATCTAGACACTCCACAACAACTAAAAGCTCATATTTCTCTCACACATCAAGTACTGTCTATCTGTACATCACAGCTCAGTGTAAGTGCTGGAATAACCAAATTATAAAGGAGCACATCTGCATCTTTTTGAGGAAACCAATTAGTAGCATCACCTCACAGGTCAGCAGTCTCACAACCCGTGAGAGAACAGAAAATTCAGAATTAAACATGCAGAAGCTCCTTCAGTACCAAGAGCAGAAAGAAAGGCACATCAAGGGAAAGTGGAGGCTGTTAGGATCAAACTGCATCACACAAAGCAAGCATCTATCATTAGTTGTTAATTCATGTGTCTGGTATGAGAGAGAAAAAATCTCACAAGCAGAAGGATGTGCAGAGAAAAGGCAGAGAGGCTGAGACTTGCTCCACTTAACTGAAACTGGTGGTGTTAATGCAATAAAACTATTCATACACAAACTGACTGGGACATCCCAGCTTTTCTGGCAACTGACCACAGTGGAGATTAAAAGGGTTGGTAACAATGTGGGTGATCCGACCAAGTCACAAGTCACTGCAGCCTGGGAGGTCCTGGCATTAGCAAACCTTAGCTTGCCAGCAATCTTTTTAGATCTCCAAAGGCACTCTCCTTTTGGTATGTTCCTTTAACCCAAGAAGAAAAGATGTCTTGGCAGGTCCAAAAATGGAAACTAAACAGCACTCAAAGCCACTGATTTCCAAGGAAGAGCTATCATTTAAACAAAAATCCTCTTATTATACATACAGAGCATGCCCGCAAGGGGTCTGAAACTGATGCAAACCACACGTCTGACTGCAGAAATTACCTCCTCCAATGCAACAGATAAGAAGACTGAAAACAATAGGTATCAGGGAAATGATCTCTGCAAAAAAGGCAGCTAATGAAACCCAGAACTACATTTAGTCCCACCAAAAAGTGAAGAAAAATTTAGAAAAGAAGGTGAAGGCAGTGACACTTGATAAAATCAATACGATCTGTCTGATTTCGGCCATGTTGCTGAAAGGAACTGCCAGCAGAGGAAACAGACATTCCCCTTCTCAGATATGCTACATGCCAGGTGGTGAGGTTCATGTGTATGCTCTGAATCTTAAAATTTCTCCCATCTGAAATGCCTCAGCGTATGTGCACACACAGCATGGAACGAATGTGCCAACAATGAAAGAAAACTGTCTTAACTGAAACCAGATCTAACAATGACAGTAAGGCTAAATTCTGTACATTGTTTTCACACTTGCATGATGCTTTTTGGGTTTGAGTAACATACACTATTGGACTTCTTTCCAAAAAAATATTCTTTCCATCTTATGCAGATTTGAAATATTATCAAAAAAACAGATTCTGAATAACTGCCATATATACTCCCTATTGTGTATCACAAATTTTGTGTACTCCTGGTAAACTCTAGACTTGCTTCTTGGATACCTATTTTTTTCATCTAGATGAGCATATGCTCATCTAAGTTGCAATACAAGTTCTTAATTTAGATTGTATAACAAAGTATCTCTTGACTGAAAACCATGATGTGAGGCAAGGGTTATCATCATACCAGGTTTCACCACAACATGAACAGGGCATATGCAGCTGGATCTGTGAGCTAAGAAACAATTCTTAGCCAGAGAAATACAGGTATGAACTCCATTCACAAAGTAAGGATAGACTGCATTTTCCAGCTCAGAACACTCTAGAAAGCAGATACTATGAAAGATGCTTGAGGAGCTGTCAGAGACTAAACACGCAGTGTTCAGGTTATGCATAGGTAAGCAATCACTTCAAAACAAAACTGAAATTTGTATATTAAATAACCAGTGTGATCTCACTGATTATTCATTCTATAGTTAATAAACAGCAATGTGAAACGGACCTTTTCAAAAATCATCTTACCTCATTTCTCTCATCAACATCCCTGCATTTCTCAAGAAGTGCTTTCAGAGCAGGAACATTTCCTTCTTCTACGTAGGTCAACAGACTCTGACTCATCAGACTCGCCATCTTCACACACTATTTAAAGGGCTTCTAGATAACAAAGCTTGCCTGTATTTCAGGAAAGAGAAAAAACAACAAAGCATAAGTAACAGCTATGACATTTGACATTAGAAAGCAGGAATTGCATATGCTAATAAGTTATTGGCTGGGTACAAACACCTGCCATTCTCTTCAACAAAACACTTTGGAGATGTGCATTAAAAGGCACTACGTTTCCATGAAAACTCTTAACTCTCTCTAATTCTTAGAAAATTACAGAAATTATTCTACCTGTTTTGTGCTGTCTAAATAAATATTTTGAATGGAATGCACATAAATATATACAACATTATAGGAATATCTGTTTATGCTACATACTTTATATATACTATTTAAATATAATCCTTATCCTTGATGTGTGTAAGCAGAGCATTGAGACTAATCAGCATTACAAAATACAGTGATGCTATCTAATCTGCAGCCATATGGAACTCTGAGAAACACGACTTACTAATCAGTTATCACCAACTTTATGCAGACATGACTGCATGTGATGGCACGTTGTTAACTCAAGAGTCAAATGTAACATTGCTTCTGTTAACTGATTGTGTTTTTAACTTCTAATATGCAAGACAGCAAAGGTTTTTCTTTCTTAAGGCAGACCACTAAGAACCATTTCAGACTTCCTAAAAAGCTGTGCCCAATAAGTTCACAGCACCAGTAGTACTACCGTGCCAAATTTACACACACACAGGGACAGAAGCTGAGTCAAAATTTAAGTTTCACTGGAGGCAGAAGAGGTCATGGGGCTCCACCATCCTTACATACCTTTCTCCTCACCAGTGGCTGACACGATCATGCACTCTGCCTTTTTCTTGTAACAGCAGAGGAAAACCTCCAGTTTAGTGTTAGCTAAAGCCCACTGCTTAGGCTATTCTCTCCCAGGGAGAAGCCAAAGACTAGTGGATTCCCAGGAAAATATTCTTACTTTTATTTTCAAATCAAAGCAGACAATGAATTTTTCTGTGCTTCCAACTGAAGTGGGAAAAAAGAGATGAGAGGAAGCCAGCAAGAACTTCCATGTGCTTAGCACAGAGAAGTAAGTTTAGATTTGAAGATTTAAATCAAATAATCCAGCTCTACCTTAAACTGCTTACATAGTCTGCAACACCATCCCTTCTCCTTCACCAAGTAAGGATATATAGTCATACACACTGTTGTGAAGGTATGTTAGATACTACCTGAGCTCACCTACAGCACTGCAGCCATCAGATGACTCATATACAGAAAGGCCTTGTTCAAAATAAGGCCAGTTAATATCCCAGTTAAGATGACAGCAGCTCTCTGTACATGCAAATGAAATTCAAGTGCACATGAATGCCCAATGACAAAAGAAACTACAGACATTGTTTAAAACCCACACCTAAAACCAGTATAGATTTGATACATAAAGCCCAGCTGCAGTTTTCCTAGGCACTGCCCAAGCAGCCAGTCTGTCCCACAGCAAAGCTATAAATAAACTAAGAACACAAAAGGTCTGCCACATTTACCATACAGTTAAATTACCATCAAAGGGGGTGAGCAGCACAACTGTGGTGCTATTATTTTTGTCTCCATTTTTTTCAGTAGGAGGAAGAGCCAATTGAGAGGTTGCAAACTTAAAAACAGAAAACCCACTAATCCACACAAAATACGAAAGGTTTGAAAAGAAATGGCAATTTTACTGACTCAGGGTGGACACACTGGCTCCTACTGCCATTTCAGACACTAAAAATACCAGGAAAGTTAGCATCTTGCCTGGCATCCAGCTGCCAGCCCAGGACAGCCCACCTCCCTTACAGCCTACAGCAACATCTTACAGCCTTATGCAGGTGTCTCAGACATTCTCAGGCACCTAAAATTACAATAGATATTCACATACACCTGTATTCCTCCCATTATTTTTACATATGACAACAGAAATCCATGAAATGTGGTTTGCTGCTAGCTCCACTGCCACCACAGGCATTTTTTGCTTTTCCTGTGTTATCTCCTAGCTTCTCTCCTGTAGTTTTACCTTCAATCCCCATGCTATTTTCCATACCAAATATTAAATTTGAAAATTGTATTAAGAAAATCCCCAAAGCATGACTAAAAATGTCTCACCAAATGATTTACACTCTGCAGTTGCTATCCAAACTTCACCAATTAATTCTTCGCTAGTGTGAAAAGAAAGAAAGTATTCAGCATTGCTTTTTCCTCAAAGTAAGATTCTTCCCTTGATGTTCCCTATGGGCATATTTCCAAAAGGCAGAGGCAGCCCTGCTGCACTGTAGATAAGCATCCTGCTTCAGAAATCCCAGCTGGGAACTGCAGCTTCTGCTTCCATGCAGAGCTGAATCCTTAGGGACAGCTTAAACCTCTGACTAACAGCAAAACACCTGATGTCAGTGAACACATCCAGAGATGTGTTTATAAACTCCATGTTAATATTACCTTTATAAATAATAAAAGATTTGTACCAGTGCAACAGGTCCAAAAATATTAATATTTCTTGTCCCCTATGATTCACTGTCACAAAACATCCCCTTCTTAGAATGAGTAACAGTCTATTTGATAAAAACAAGAATCACAAGATCAAATACTGTAATTATGCATTTTAAACACTCATGCTTTTATTTGCCCTTTTTCAGGCAAGCTTCTTAGAGCATCCTAAAGATTAACATCACTGGAGGGCATTAGGAAAGCACAGTTTAGGGACAACAAGCACCACCAAACAAACAAAATTCTCCCCACCATTCCAGAAACAAAGTTACATTTAAAAATGGTAGTATTAAGGTTAGTGGAAACTTTGCTTTCTTCCCCACCGAGAACAAAGAACATGCCTGAAATAAGCCTGACTGGGTCTGTTCATGATACACTCATGACAGCAACTCAACATCAGCTGAATACAGTCACAGTCCACCTTTTCATTAAACAAAATGTACCTTACTATGTTATGAAAATTAGGCATTGTACTCAAAGTTCACAGGAGTGCTTTTCTTCCAACGCTTCAGATTTCTTTTAAGTAATCATAAAATCTGAAGCAAGTCTCTGAGGAACAGTCTCTGGCTAGAGAAGTAATTCTACTCTGGTCCCTGTAATGAAAAAAGCTCCTGAAATATATATTGATACAGTTTCCAAACAACCCCAGAATAAAAAGAAAACTAAGGCTTACTCTTGACCAAACTAAAGGATGAGAACTTAATCCCTGACAAACTTCAGAAATACAGTGCAAAACCAGTATCATTCAAGAACATCCTATACATAAATGGTCCTTAATTGCTCAATTCACACATTTACTTTCTTTGACACAGCAGAAGTATTTTCACAACCTATAACAAAAATTTAAGTTAAAACCAGGATTCTATTTGGAAACCAATCCCCTTTCCAATAAGGATAAATGCTGTTATTTTTCTCTCCCACCTAAGTGAGCTAATTTCCAGTGCAAAAACCTGCTCTTCATCCACAATCCAAACTTTCAAGCTTGAAAATCTCACCATGCCCTTGCGCAGCAAATCCTGGTACTTTACAAAACTAACAACACACCAAGAACTATGAAATCATATGAAGTGCACAAATGCTCAGGTGAAGGCAATGTTTGCACAGGATTAACCTGTTTTTGTAAGGCTCTTGCATCCTGAGCTGAAGCAGACAAACATTATCACAGTTTTGGAAAGACTGCAAGAATTTGTCAATTTAAAAAAAATAGTTTCTCTCAACAGCACCAATATTGCCAGCAGAGGTCCTGACAACTCAAATCTGCAGGTATTTTACGTATTCTCAGAACCTCTTAGCAGTTCCTAACCATATAAGAAATATTACTCACTAAATTTCCCAACTATCACAATTTTTCATAGATCTTCTGCATGTTTTTTTTTAATTGTGCAAACAGTGATCTTTTATGAATAAATGTCAAAACTGGTCAACAACTCTAGCATTATTGAGAATACCTACTGAAAACAAAAGAAAAAGTCAAGATAGTAATGACATTAAATTCGTACTTTTTTATTGTACAATGAAAAAACTGTTGTCTACTTTTTAATTCCTCCTTCCTTTTCCAGACACAAAAGCCACCTTCCCAACATGCAACACTGTGGCAGATCTTTCAGCTAACTATAAAAGGAAATAATTACTATGCTGCTGAAATCTGAGCACGTACAACTCCAATGTGTGAATGCACAGCATTTCACCCTTAAGAACTGGAAATGCCATCTTTTCAAATTAAAATTTAAAAAAAAAGTAAAACGTAAGAATTGTACACATTAAATTTATTATAAAAAACTAGCATAAGCCAGTTTCATTTTCTCACACATTTTTATGCTTTATGATGGTATAAAGGAATTAATACCATGCTGAAACATCACCTGTACTTACAGCACACAGCATCCACTCACACAAGCCTTTACGACACCTCATTGTAATACCTTCCTAAACTGATATTGTAATACCTCCTAAACATGAAGAGATCAAAAGTCATGCATCACACAAAGTGGCAAATATTTTAAAATATTCTTTCTATTGGGACTGAGTCAACCAGGATTCTGTTTAAAGAAGAAATTTTCAGAACAGCTGAAATGAGTCTCTAAAAATATTAATTGCTGGTGTCCAGAGTCAGAGAGAAATAACAAATCTAAGTTTCCATAAGTAGTCTACACCCACACTTCTCCTCCAGTGTCAGAAATTCCAGTGTGACTAATGACCTTATGCTGCATTTCTGCTTTTCCCTATATATCTGGGAACATTTATTCTACTTCTCTTAACCACATTTCTGTTATCCAGGTGAGAAGACTTTTTTTAAATGACCTTATTTTTTGTTACTTTATCACAAAGAACAAAATTGTGTAACTCTAAAATATCAAAAGACACAGAAACTACAGCTAGACAGACATTCTTCTTTTGAAACCTGAAACTAATATAACTTTTAAAAATTTGCATAAAAGGAGGTCTCTACTGTAACCATCAAAACTGCATACAGTAAGAAGTAGGAGAAATTGGAAATACAAAAGTCCTTCTTTTCTACCTTATGCACTCAAGGCAACGGCCATTTCCAGATATTGCAGTGATGGATTTTTTTGTTAGTTTTAATAAAACAAAAGAGGCTGGGGATTACACATAAAAGACTAGAAAAATGTAAATCTACATTTAAAATGCAGGGCTGGTTGTCAGATGATAGCAACTATCAGACATGCCTATGTTCCACCCTGATTAAGAAAATCAGTTAAAATAATGTGTGAAGTAGCTGACAACAGATTTATACTTTATCAGAGGAATCTGTCCACCTTTGAGACAAAATTTAAATATGGTCAATGAACAGTAACATATTGCTAAGAACATCTGAATTCCAAGACAAAATTCAATTCTTAAACAAAATACAAGGTGCTCAGTCCTACAAAACATTATTTCAGGTTTTAAATACATCAGATAAAAGAAAGTAAACAGAAAGTTACCAATATTAAGGGGTTTCTTAAAATTAAGCCAACCAACACAAATCAATTGTCTAAACCTGTATAAAATACACAAAAAGCATAAGAAAGTCTGCAATGTCATCTTACACAGTCTCATATGGCCAACACGTTTCTCTGTATCATAAATCCAAGGGTACGTGTAACAGACACAAGTTACACTACCAAAAAAAAAATCTAACTTTTGGAGTGTTTCCACTTAAAAAGAGTGAATGCTGTGATGTGGAACTTCAAACTAATATGGCACCATTTCATAAGCTGTGGTCACACAGAATTTCAAGCAGATATTAATTTCTGAATAACCAATTTCTTTTAAATAAACACTGTGGCAGAACAAAGAATAGATGGCTATCTAGTAGACAAAAAGATGGGTTTTCTTAAATGTTCTGATCTCAGAAAAATATCTTCTGTTTTTCTGTGCATGTCTTTACTACTTGATGGGGGGAAGGAGTGGCAGGTAATTAATCAGGTAACAATTTAAACACTTTTCAAGCAAAAGACATGTTACTACATTATTCCATCATTAATCCTTTACCAAAAGTTATCGAGAGGTAACCGAATTTTAAGCATATATGTGAAGTGGAAGCCCCCACTACCTTTAAGACTGTGATATCCTGTGGCAGGACCTAAAGCAATGGGCAGAAACTGAAACACAGAATCAATTAAGCTGGAAAAGACCTCTGAGAAATCATTGAGTCTAACCTGCGATTGAACACCACTTTGTCACCTAGACCATGGCACTAAGTGGTCTTGCCTTAACCACCTCCAGGGTCAGTGGAGCAGCATCCAGCAGACTCCAGCATCCCCCTGGGCAGTCCATTGCAATGTCTAACCACTCTTTCTGAGAAGAAATTCTTCCCAATATCCAACCCAAACGTCCTCCTACACAGCTTGAGGCTACATTCTCTCATCCTACCACTTGTTACCTGGGAGAAGAGGCTGATCCCCCCTTGGCTACAGCCTCCTTTCATGCGTTTATAGAGAGTGGTAAGGTCACCCCCGAGCCTCCTTCTCTTCCAGGATAAACACCCCCCGCACTCCCTCGGCCTCTCCTCACAGGACTTGTGCCCCTCACCAGCTTCGCTGCCCTCCTCTGCATTCAAAGGAGTCTCTGACCGAACATCAGGAAACACTTTGTTACTGGGGGCGACCCAGCACTGCCACACCAAAGCCCTCCGGGCACGGTCCGGAGAGCCACTCTTGCTGTCCCCATTCGAGAAGGACTGGACCCTCTGACCAGGGGAGGTCCCTCCCACCCTCAGTCCTTCTGTCATTCTTTACCTTAGAAACTAAATGTCAAAAACTTTCCTGACGAGTCGAACCCTTATCTACCTTTCCAAGCCAGCGAGAGAGAAACACGGTACAAGAGGCTCCTCCACCCCCGGGACAGGGGGGACACGGACGCCAGGCCGTGCCCGCGGCACCTGCGGAACGCTTCACCCACGGGGCGGTGCCCCCGACACCGCACAGCGAGCCCGGTCGTAGCCCCGGGATACGCAGGGCAGGGCAGAGCGGAGCGGGCGCGCCGCCGCTCCCGACCCGCGGCCCTGCACTGAGGGGGCCGGGGCATGAGGGGAGCGGGCCCGCGAGCCACGGCGGCCCGAGCGCAGCGCTCCGCCGGGCCCCGCCGGAGCGGCCCCGCGGCGCCCTTTGTTTGGCAGCGGGAGCGCCGCCTCCCCCACAGCCCGTGCCCTTCCCCTGCCCTTCCGCGGCCGGCCCGTGTCCCCCGCCTTCCTGCCGCTACCTACCCCACGGCCGGGCGGACGCGGCCCCTGCGGCGGCTGCCCGGGCCCAGCAGGAGCCTGACACGGAGCGAGGCGGCGACGGCGAGCGCTGCTCAGCTGGGCCCGGCGGCGCCCGCCATCTTCCGCCTCGGCACTCCGCACCGCCGGCCGGGCACAGCGGCCCAGAGCGGGCCCGGCTGAGCCGGAGCGCAGCGCAGGGCAGCCCAGAGGGTGGCACCGCCCTGGAGAGCCACCAGCATCCCCCCCCGGGTGCTTTCTGATAGAAAAGAAGGGGGGAAAGGGTATGAGAAATTGGTGCTTGATGTACGGACGGACTGGGGAACGAGAGGCTGCAAAGCAGCGCCGCGGAAAGGGACCTCGCCTTGAGCCCTGGGGGCAGTTTTGGGCACCACGGTATAAGAAAGACATTGAGCTGCTAGAGAGCGTCCAAAGGAGGGCAACGAGGGTTCTGAAGGGCCTTGAGCCGAGGAAATGCGAGGAGTGGCTGAGGTCACTTGCCGTGTTCAGTCTGGAGAAGAGTGAGGAGAGGCCTCATTCAGTTACAGCTGCCTCATGTGGGAAAGAGGAGGAGCAGGCACTGATCTCTTCTCTTGGTGACAGTCACAGGACCTGAGGGAAAGCATGAAGCTGAGTCGGGAGGTTGAGGCTGAACGTTAGAAAAAGGTTCTTCACCCAGAGGGTGGTTGGCACTGGAACCAACTCTCCAGGGAAGTTGTCAGCACCAAGGCTGACAGAGTTCAAGAAGTGTTTGGGCAATGCTCTCAGGCCCATGGTGTGACTCTTGGGGCTGTCTAGCCAGGACTTGAATTTGATAATTCCAATGGGTCTCTTCCAACTCAAAACATTTTATGTTTCTGTGGTTTAGTATCTCACTTCATAATCTCCCACCACCCAAATCCTCATTCCCCATATCATAGTGTTCCCACCCATCAAGTGTTAGCTGTGTTCTCACCATGTAGTTACAAATTTCAGAGAGAAACAGTAGCTCCTTCCCTCCTGCATAAAAAGAACTGTCCAAACACAGTGAAGGACCTTACAGAAAACTACCTTTTCTGCCTCCATATTCACAATCACCCACTTTTGCTAGAGATGGATCCAGCTTCTGACATCCTTGTGCTCTTCTAAATTTTACCCTATGCTTGGATTAGGAGCAACACTTTCCCACCAGTGACTAATTCACATAGGCAGTGAAACATGGTGCAATGGTTACTTATTCAGTTTGGAAAGATCATATGCAGCCTCCATGGAGAAATAACTCCTTTGCTTCTATATATGACCACCTTAGGAAGAGCTGTGGTTGCCAAACTCTGGACAGATCTCCAACTCTCACCTAGTAATTAGGTTGAAGAATCTCCCCCTAGAACTACTTCTGTATTCTATACTGAAACATCCTGCATGTTATCAGGAATTACTGAAATAGAACTAAAGTAGTTACAGGCACAAAAAAACATCTGCTGGGTCCAGAATGTTCTCAATTATGACTCCTTCTGTGCAGCAACTTAACAATTTAACTTAATAGCAGAAAGCTGTGTTTTATTCTCTTCAAATTAGTTTTTCACTAAATGCAGCAATGTTTAGTTCATGAGGACACTTCATACTCCTGACTGACTCTGTTGTGAATGTGTATTTGAGAAGGCAATTTCCATTGCAGACTAACTTCTGGTTAAAATAACACCAGACCTAAAATTCTATCTGTAGTCCTTTGTGTTGGAATGGCAAGTATTTTCATCTCCTGTGATACTGCTTGCTGAAAGAGCATTCAAAACACAAAGAGAAAATTATTCAGAGTGAGATAGGAAGTGATGGAAATAGCCCCTCTTTAGTAGTGACACCTAATATCTCTTACATTCTCCAACAATCTAAGCTCACACAATAAAAACCTGCAGGCTCAGGATCTCAGCCAGCTTTGACATACTGTCACCAGCCAACAGAAACTGCCTTATCAGAGTCCTGGTAGCTGAGTTGCAAAAACAAAACAAAATAAAACAAAACAAAAAACAAATTAAAAAAAAAAAAGCAAGTATGGTACACATTTAGCCCTGGTTCTTTGGAGCCAGCAATTAAAGCAACACCTTCTTCAAAGCACCAAATTTGATTTCTCAGTTATGAGGTTTCCATTTCTCAAACTAAAAACACCACAGTTGTCACATCCAGAAGCAGTGCTCATCAGGTAGCAATGTGCTCTGAGATGGAGGGTTTAAATTGCTTAAGCACCTTTCCCAAGTAACAAGAGGCTAGACTCAAAATTCTGTTTACTAGCTCTACTGAAAAATAATTATATACATATACTTGTATATAAGCTCTAGAAAGCAATCTAAATAAATGCAATTTTGAACTAGAACACTCTAAATAACAGTGTAAATGCATGCAATGTATATTTAGCAATCGAAAAGGAGAAACTGCATTAAAATAATTTTGTTCTTCACCACTCATTAAAGACAGTACAGAAATTAGAAAAACAAGTTCACTTTTTTTTAAACTACAGTTTAATCAGATTTAAAGACACAAATTAGAAAAGAACATTTATAGGCAAGTTAAAAACACCTTTAAAACATAACAGCATGCTGCTTCTGCAGCACTGCTGAGACAAATTAGAAATAAGTAATTATTAAAATATCACAATCACAGTGTAACTAACAGTGGTATTTTAATTTTACCATACACCAACACTTAGTTTATGGATCTGTTGAAAAATAACACTTTTTAAAAAATATATATTTTGGAATAATAAAAATGAAATTCACTGACAATGTATTATAATCTGAACCAGGAAAGGCAAATTTAGGAATACTGTAGCTATCCACTTTTAGGGGTGTTCTCTCACCTTAACATACGGGTGGTTGGAGGCATAACTACTTCTGCATTGAGGTAAAACTATTCCTTTGAATGTGTAACCAAGGCAGGAAAGAATAAAGTTCCATATTTTAAATTCTTAAATCGAATAACTTATTACAACATCTTTGAATAATGCTATATTACCCATCTTACACTATTTTTCATCCAATACATTTTGAATGTTCTCTTCTAACTGATCTAGAACACATCTGAGGTCTGGGATTTAAGAGTAACTACCTAATTACTATTGTAGCATTTTGACACCTTTGTCACAGTAAGACACACCAGCAGATTCTCCACAGAAATAGTCAACATCACTGGACAAAAGAAGGTACAAAGAAAAGATGTAAAGAGAACTGAAAAACACAGAGAAAGGCAAAAGATGCATAGGCAAATGCTCCTTAACTTATTGTAGTAATTGTTGCACCTTTAATAAGCAGTGTTGCACTTTCTGATTACCAATCTCTAGGCACCCCATTTTCTCTATTTTTTTGTTTCAGATTACACTGTCCCAGTTTTCAAGTCTGATCTAGCTAGACCATGGACCCCAGCTACCTATTCATATGACATATTATAGTGAAACCTAAATGAAACTCCAACCTGGGGTTCCTCCCCCTCAGAGAACAAAAGGAAGGAAGAAGATTGTGCAGAGGTCTCTTTTGCCAAGAGGTTTGTTTGGAATAAGGTGCTGGACTGAGTCACTAGCAAGACAAAAACCTTCCTCCAGAAGTAGCCCTACCTCAGATCTCGGTCTGAAGTCACACAGCTTTTCAATTAAAAATTTATGCAATGTTTATATGGATATGCACATGGGTTCAGAAAATCTAAAACCATCTACAACCAAGACCAGGTCTAAGTCACTGGACACACAGCTAATGCACAAATGATGATAAAGTGGCAACATTTGCTTTTGCACATTTGTACACCTAAAGTGAGCAAAACTGTGGTTTAAATATTTAATGTGATGAAAATTGATACATTTGAGATCAGGTTTTGTATAAAACCTACAAAAAGCCCCTTCTGAAATAAGTTTTTAAGAAATCTTTTTTTCATTTAGCTTTCACCATAACAAACAAGTGTTGCGGTACTTGTAACTGTAACTTTGCAGGGTGAGTTTGTGGATGCCTGGATTTCATGGTGTTTGCAAAAAGTCTAGATTAAGCCAGCAAACATGTCAAAAATCCAGCCAGATGTAGTATAGAGCAGCTGCAGCCTGGGTCACAAGCAAGCAGAACCTCTGCCAAGCTCTGCACACAGGGTTAGCTCCCTGTGGGAACTGTGGCAAACCCCTCCAGGCACAGATGGGACACGTTCTGACCAGAGACTCCTCCACTGCCATCCTTTTCCACCAAGACTCTGAGGATGAAGATCGACAGCACAAACGAGCTGAGATGCAGACAGACCTGGTAATCTTATGAGAGTAGGCTCAATTCACTAGCATGCCTGCTTGCTTATTTAGAGTAGCATTTAAATACTTATTGAAGTACTTATTGTCAATTGATTTTTAAACAGGAAAATTAAAAAATACACCAAGTGCAGTTCAGAGTATTATTTGACCTAAATAAATACATAAAGGTCAATAATGTAGTGAAATGCTGTCATGAATCAGCACATAATTAATGTGTATTTTTTTTATACATAGTCTGCATAATTTTAAAATCCTTAAATTTATTTCCATCTGTTTTTCTAGCACTGATCACTTTTCTACATAGATGGTAGGATTTCAAAATTTTCAATGAAAATTAAATTCTCAAGCCCAATTTCAGAATTCAATGAGAATTACAAAGTGAAAGAATTAAAGATAAGGGAAATGAAAGCCCAAATTATAGTAACTTGTGCTTTTAAATTTCTTTATCTTTGAAGGCCAACTTATGAAGTTGAACATGTGAAAGTTTACATATATGCAAGTTACATATTTTTATGCAAACATGAAGACACATTTGACCACATATTTAAACAAATTGTCAACAATTTGTTTGCAAAGCTTCTGAGAGCAAAAAAAAAAAAAATCTAGATTTTGTTAAAATTACTTTTGATATGAATTAGACAGGAGGTGATGATCTCAAACATCTCCTCTGCATCAGAAGACATTTTACCACTGTCCAGATCAATGCCATCAAAAGAGGCAAAACTACCTAGTGTGCATCCTGTCATACAAGCCTAGCATTTATATTAGTATTACTTATTCCCCTGGGGGAAACAGAACAAGTTCTTCAAGTGTAAAATTCCCCTAATAAATAATTTACTATATTGGTAAAACTTATACCATAAGTCAATGTAGAGCAGGGAATATACCAAGGTCTCTTCATGGCCTTCTCACTAAAGTGTGATTTGTAATCAAGAGCATATTGAAATGCATACCAATATTTTTACATGTAATACATCTTCAAATGTCACCAATTACTGAAATCTTGTCTACATGTCAACTTAAGGAATGGCCAGGGAAGAGTAAGTTTCCTGAATAAGAAGGGCATATCTGTAACTGCAAAGCTAATAAAGCCTTTTTGATTACAACAGTAGTGGGCACCACTGAAAGTATTATTTAAATATGTAATATATATCTCTCTCATTAATACAGAATCATAAAAGTTAAAACATGCTAAGCAAGCAAATAGTTACTATTGGGGTGACTACATTTAGTAACCAACATTAAGTGCCTGAATGAACTGTTCACAATAGGCAAATATCTGCAAAGCACCGTAAAATTATGAATGATATGTTGCATTTACTTTTCATAGTGTGCTGATCTGCAATACAGGAAACACTTTTACCTTTTGGATATACATTATTTAATAAGTGAAAGAATACTTTTAAAACCATGTTTCCTTCATGTCCAAAACATTTATAGGAAATATACTTTCTACAATTTTTGTCAGGAAGAGCAATAAAAATCACTGCCATCCTTTCAAATTCAGTATTATCAAATGATGTGCGTAAAATCTAAAAATTATCTAAAGCATTAGGGCTGGCTGCTCTTGACTTTCTGACTGAATGGATAAAAAGGATCCAGTGTGAGAGGAAGGTAGAAATTAGTTAAGCAGAGGGAAAGAAACATCAAAACCCCAGTCTGACTAAAATCAGGGTGCTGCCATTAAAATAAAACAGTTCTTTCCATAGTCCTCAAGAGAATTCATTCTTGTTAAGAGCAGATGTTTGTTCAAAGTACTTTTATATTTAACAATGGCATTTAAAGGGTAAATTCTAGGACACTATACTTAAATTCTGTGTAGAATTAATTAATTGTCATAATTGTCTTGCAATTATTTAATGAGTTCAAATCATAAAGAAAAAAGTCATGTCCAATTTTGAAACCTGTATTTTGCCACCTGTGCTCAATGAAAGTATTCATGTACTTTCTTAGTTGTTTCAACTTCCCTACATACAGAAGTTCTGAACAAAACTGTACCTCTGAATTCACTCATGTTGAAGTACCAGTCTACCCTAAACCTTATTTTCTGAGAGCCTTTACAGCTGTTTCCATATTTCATTAAGAAGACTTAGTTAGCCTCCACAGCACACATGCCAAAACAGTAAATCAAGAGTATGAGAACATAAATAGGAAAACAGCACATTGTACTGGCATCCAAAAGTGGTTTTTTAAAATAAATTTGGAGACTGCACCAACAAGAAGAATTTTAAGTTCCAGAGTAACAAATGCTGAAAGAATCAACCCTATTTCTACTTACCCACCCAGAAATGTGGAAATATTTTTCTGTTGTTTTATGTAAATGTCCCTTCAAGTACAGAATGCAAAAAAATGTCTTTCCTGATTCTGTGTCTAACAAGGATGATCAAACAAACTAGCATACCCTTACTTTATCAACAAAAAGAAAACCATAATGTGGTGTCAAAGAAGTGTGTGACAACCACAACCTTATGTAAGGGGAAGTCTACCTGGGCAATCAAAGTAAGGATTTAGAAGTCAGATAATTTTATTTTGAAGATAATACAGCTGTCACTGAAACAATGAACATCCCTCCTCACCTAAACAGACTCATCCACTCTCATTTGTATTCAGCTCCCCCTTTCTGAGTACATTAATTAGTGCTAACCTACATATATGGGAAGTTATCTTCTCTTCCTCCTGGAGTTTTAGGCGAGGAGCCAAGGGCCAGAGAATTATGACAGCAAGGAAACCACTCTGACCTAACTTATGGTCTGGTTCTTCAGGGAGTACTGTGATGATTTTTACGTGGCAATATCCCCAAAGCTGAGGACCATCATTGCACTTCTGGCAGTAAGAATACTCATCCAACTGGAGCTAGATATTTGATTAAAACTTTAGGTTTCAAAATATTATGACAAAATTTTCTCAATCATTTGTTAGTTATTAATCAACCAGCTGCATTATTTTTCTCTGGTATTATTTTGTATCTGGTTTAAAATTAAGAATAAACCCCACATGGATAAACATGTTGTGTTTACTTTAAAATATTATATGAAAATACAGAATATATGCAATTAAAATGTAGCCCTTTAACAGTAGTACTTTAGCACTAACCATCATCACGATGAATGATTGGAAATAGATATAACCACTACATTGTTTCCTTGACACACTTCCATAATTCAGACAGTCAGATATTCTGAAGGATTTCTTTCTTTCATTCTGTTACCCAGAAATATGACATGAAATTTGCATCTAAAATTCTAATTCAAAGAAAAAGCTTTTCCTCAAATTCACACACTTCTTTGGATAAAGATTTATCAATTATCAAGAATACAGAAATTGGTTGTGATAGTCATTTCATGTTTGACTACCCATGTGCTGGAGCTTCAAGGTAATTTTTCTATTTTATACTGAAAGCATCATCAACTAACTGATGCCTGAAAATTCAAAATAACTTTAAGTATTAAAAATTACTTTTTGTAAAACAGTTCTATTCTAGAACAAGTATTTATGGTATTTAAGGGCAAAACTGCACTTTCATTGAAATCCCAGTGCTTGCACATTGTCTTCTGTGCCTTGTGGCTGTCTTTCCCCCTTTGGCTGCAAAGCCCACTTGGCAGTGTATTATTGGGTTTAGGTACTTTAAAAGAAACATACACTAGAGCTATCAATCCATGGAAAAGGTAACTCTTCAGGTGTTTTTAATCCATTCAGAAGGGCCATTTAAATCCATTCAGAGTAATGATACTCTTTATCAAAGAAACCTAACTATAATTTGGCATCAATGTTTACAGTTCTGTAATGTACTCTAATAGTTTGAGATAAGAAAACCCTCCAAATACTGAGATGCTTATTGCAATTCCCTTTAAAAGACTCCGAAGTCTTCTAGACTTTGCATTTCCTCTCATTATCTTCTTTATAGCACATAGTGTTATATATTTGAAATACTTTTCACATAAAATCACACTTGAAATACCCACTTAGAAACAATATTTCAGTAAATAGAGGGTTTAAGGCAAGTCATTCAGTTGGAAAAATTAATTTCCATTTGTTAATCCTAGACTGACACAATTTTATTCCACCCCATCAGTGCCTTGGGATACACAACGTACATTCAGCAAAGGGCACACATATGACCCTATGGACATACGTTGCAAGTCCTGAGTGCCCATTGAAATAATGGTAATATCTTCATATAAGGCGTGACCCACAGGGACATGGCATGGGAGGGGTTAATTTGTTTTGTTTCCAGTCTTGCTATTGTATGTGATTTTCCTAGGTAATGCATTCTTTTCTTACTAAGTATCTTTGCAAACAAATACAAACCCCTTTAAAAGGTGCTAAAAATGGGTTTCTGAAAACATACAAAATATATTCATCATAGTATTTCCTCAATCACTGTTTTAATGCTTGATATCTGCAGGTTATTTCTTCTTTCTGACTGAAACTATTATTTGTTGTGGAATAATTGTTCTTTTGCAAAAGACTTTCTTCTTCTAGTTTTCTGGACCACACAGGCTGGACACTTTCATGCTTTTTGCTTCCTTTTTGAGTTCTTTTCAATGGAAATACCAACAACACCAGGATGCTGGCAATATGAAGACAGAAATAGCAGGAGCTAAAAAAAAACAAATAATAAATCAATGAAACTCTAACCACTCTAACAGATATACTTTGCACATAAGATATGAAAACATTAGTATTTTATTTAAGAAAAGCAAAATAAGGAGAAAATTATAAATTAAGTCTTCCCTCACATTACTTAGAACTGTAATAATGTAAAAAGTGAACAAAAGTCTGCTTTCAACTTTTTTCACAGGCTGTTTCTGGGAAGTCAATATCTAGTCTGGTATAAAATAGTTCAAGGGCAAATAGTAATTTCAAAGGTATCCTCTGGTTTTGTTTTTGGCTGGGTTTTTTCCCTTGCCTCCTGAAAAATAAGTCTGTTATGACAGGAAAATGTGAGCAGCACAAGACACACCATTCAAGCACTAGAAATACAGTTCACTCAGCTACAAATCAATCTTAGAATTGTATCACTAGAATAGCTTTAGAAATCGTCTGAGACCGAAAACACTTCTATTCCAAGTGAAAGAAAAGGAAACAGGTAGAACTTGCTTACCTGTAAAAGGTGAAAGAGGGTTTTACAGAGAGCAGTACAAATGGCACAACTGTGTAACTTATTGCTGCTTGAGTTGCCATCCATGTTACAATATCATAACACAGTTTAACAGCAGGAGATTCAACAAAATAGTGTCTGATATTGTTTCTTATCTGAAAAAGCAGGTAATACAAGTTAGCTGAGGAATAAACTCTGAGAGCTCAATTTGTTGCATTGACACAAAAGTCATAGGATGAATTTACGTGCTACAGTTTGGTCAAATATCTTTGAACTATTCAAAATGCCTATCAACTTCAAGAAGATTGGCTCAAATTCCCTGCAATTCATTGAGCATGGGAATTTAAACATTTATTAATTTAGACAGAATTTAAGTAAATTAATCCTATACTAAATCCAATGCAAATTTGCACTGCTTGTCTGAATGAGGAAGACATTGTATTCTATCAAGCCATTCTGTAAATATAGAGGGTTGGAGTAAGTGAAGGCCAGAATGTTTCTGACAAAAGCTTCTACATAGTAAGTCATTTTCATACACTAGTTAATAATATATATTTTAAGGATAGTAGGATATATATCAGAATATACAAAATATCAGTTCTAATTATATATTTCAGGAGTCTTAACTTCAAGTTAAGTGGGATCAATCAAGTGGGATTACTACAAAATTACTCAAATTTCTAAGCTGAATCTTCTTTTGTTCTAAAATTCTGCTCAAAAGATTTAATACCAGAAGTATTTAAAAGACCCAATTCCAAATCCCACATAGGGTTGGGTTCAGTTTTATTTAAGTCTATAATTGTAAAGACATCAGTAAATCTTTGCCTCTCTTTCCTCTGACTGAACTGTTATCCTTGCTCACACTCTTACATGCTGACAAACCAAGATGGGCTCAACTCAGCCTTTGACACCAACCTGATACCACAGTTGCCACCTCCCAGTCACCTGCACTGAAGCAGTGCTCTCTGTAAAAAAGCTGCACACCAGAGTACATTGTTCAGCTTCCTTAACCCTCAGTTTCTTTAGAACTCCTCGTTCCAAGGAACATATCCATAGCTAGATCCTGCTGATTTAATTGTTTACATTAAAAACCCTTTTTGACCCTCCTAGTTCTTCTTCTTCTTAATTGCCCTGTAGATACCACATTCCCACTCAGTCTTTTCTCAGTTAAGCTAAGTCAAACAAGTAATTCTAGCTACATACCCTTCATTCTGCCATCCCCCTCTAGTTATTCCTATGGTCACATGCAAGGACTTGTTCCTGAGTTCTGTAGAACCCAGATGAAGCTTCACAAAATTTCTTGTAATCTTGTATTTTAGGACTTGGAGAACAACTTTTAACACAAATCTATGGCTGCCACTAGTAAACACCCGGTTATGAAATCTGTAATGATTAAAGGCAGTAAAATAAGTTGGGTACATGCTTAGGCATAGCAGAAAGTGTGGATCACTGTTGCCAAACTTTGCAGTTAAAGGCTAGTAGAGTTAAATAACAAATATGCTCTAACATATCTTAGTTAATATTAAGTACCTGTTGGTACAGAAACTGAAAACATTTTTTTACTAGCCTATTGATAGATACATAGGAAACATGAATACAATATAGTCTAGCCCGGGATGAAGGGCAGTCAGCACTCCAATTTACTGGACTCATCTCACTAAGTAAACAACTTTTATCTGTGAACTGTCCCAGAACCTTGGCTTTTGCTCCAGCCCCTGGCTGACAAATGTAAAAAGTTCCCTGTGATAGATCTGGAAGTAGAAGAAAGCTGTATCTATTGTAAAGAAAGGAGTCAGTTCTGTCAAACTAGGACTATACCCATATCTTGTGAAAAAAAGAGAAGCATTTGTTTTATTGATGTAGTAGCAATCTAAATCTGAAGCACTACCTTCCCCTAGCTATTACAGCAACCACAGAGCAGTCTGCTTCATTTCTCACCCCCCTGGTTCTTTCAACAAAAAAATGTTGTTATGTTGCTCTGCTCTGATGTGCAATTTGCTCCTCTTTTCCACTGACTGACTGATAAACCTGTCTCTGTTCTTACACAGCTTTCTCAGGCAGAACAGCGAGAGATTTCTTGGCAGATTTGCTGTCTCCATATGGTTGTGAATAGCAACTGCAAAAGCTTGCTAATGTGACTGCACTACTGGCTGGCCAACTTGAAATAGTAACTGCACTAGAGATTTTTATGTGCTGCTTGGGGGGAAACATTCTTTAGTTATCATCCTTACAATAGTACTGGAGAGAAATTAGGGATGAGGCAGACCCTAGAAATATATAGCATTGATACCCAAATGTTAAGCTACTCATCGTCACTGATTTTTTCAAAATTATTTTAGATAACATCAACCTGTTCAGCATGCTACAGTACCATGCTAACAGTTAATACAGAGGAAGAGCTTCCACAAAAGATACAAAGGTCCTACAAAAATGTCATAGGCTGTGTATAGTCTTGTTTGTTTCCACCAATCAAACCCTCCTTTCCACTAATCATTGCCATTGTTCTCCTAAGTAAAAAAAGTAAACACCACTATCAGACAGATTGTGTATCGACAGTAAAGGGCATTCATGGAGCAATGAACATGATTAATTTGCTTTTACAAAACTTACTATTTAAGAAGATACTTGGTTGGTACTTACAGCTCGTGCTGCTAATGTCATTAGTACTCCTGTTAAAAATGTTAAATAATATCCTGGATAAACCCCATGCCAGATGGCAGAAAGAATGAAGGTTTGGATCGTTGGGCTGAAGGTGGCTCGCTCATAGCACACTCTAGCAAGTCAGAAACAATTCAAGATAAGTAACATGAAACAAATCACCCAGTCTTCCCAGCTATCATTTATACTTTTACCAGTTTCATCTCCAACAAAGAAATTTCAATGCAATTGCAGTTTTCTATTATTTAATAATGTTGTCACTGTATTATGGCTTACAAAAAATACTTAAAGGCATGCACAGCTCCTGATTCCAGCCCTCAGTGCTAAACTTGTGCTCAGTGCCATCACACATTGTCCTTATTCCTAATGAAGTGATGCACAAGCATCCAAAGATGAGTTTTGGCATTAATAAGGGATCTTGAGCCATCAAAGAATGTGTTTGAAAAGCTGCACTGGAAGGCACAAACCACCGCCAGATTCTTGGGATGAGTCAGGTATGTTTTCCATAAAATAAGAGCAGCTTATAGGAACAGGGGAAAACAAATAACTACCTTCAATTTTGAATAATAAAGAAACTACAGTTGAAAAGGTGTCTGTGTGACACAATTAGCTGAACATGACAATGAAATTGTAATAAATTTTCTAGTGCTGAGAGAGTATTAAATAAGGAGAATGCTGAACTCTGTGTTATTTTAAAATTGAGACTCTGAATTACTAGGCAAGGTCCTATAATAAGGAATTCTAGAAGGAAGAAGGGAAAAAGGAATCCAAGAAAGGTGGTTTCTAGAAGACAACATTATATGACACAATGACAAACCATCATGATGTGGAAGAATGATAGGAAACATGGTAAAGTCCTGATATGGCTTCATCAAGAGTTCTTTAAGGCCTTTAATGATCTGAAAACCAAAAAAGCAATAGGAAATATGGAAACAGATACAAACTAACAAAGCAAAAATAAACACCACTAGCATACATGAGCACAAATCTATGGCTAACATACAAGAATGAGTTTTAACTAAAAAGGCTATAGACATGAATACGTAAAAAGGTTTTGTAACCACACAGCAAGTAACAGAGAAAGAGAAGAGAATGCACATCTGTTATTCAAGATGACAAGCTAATAATACCAAGAGCCACAACATCCACTACCAATCTAACTACTTTACTGCAACTTCTACATAAAGATTACTGAAACCTACTCATGTAGTCCATGTTGAAGAACAGAAGGTAAAAAGACAGGATCTGAATAGGGAAAGATTAAAAGTGTAATTTTCTAATTTATTTTAGTCAAATAGATGTGGTAAGTTTTATCTTATGAGGTCTTCAGTGGGAGATGTGCACAACCCCTTCTTACTAAAGGGCTTCACTCACAGTGGCAATTAAGATGAGAACATGGGGCTGGCCTAATACTTAAAACTGTCTGGGGTCATTTCCCAGAACAGGTCACATTAAAGAGGAAACCAACATTGGCCAGGCTGAATAGTAAATAGAGATATTTTTGACAAAGAATCTATCAGCCTCAGGAGTAGCAAAGCATTGGGAAAATGTGCGCTGAGTCAGAGAGACATCTTAGAGCAAAATACTTTTCATCAAAACCTCATCTGACACTGCCAGAAGTCACCCCACCAACACAATGACCTCTGTCTTGGCCCAGACAGAGCATCCCTGGCAGACACAGAGTAGCTGCATCCAGACAGGGGCCTGTCAGTGCAGTGCACCATGCCAGGGAGCAGTGTCTCATCCCTGTCAGCTGCAGGCACATGGATTTGTGCCAGGCTTTCCTAGGGGGTATGTGAAATCACCAGATTCACACCAAGCTGGAGCACCCACATCTCCCACAGGCAGTGCATGCAAGCAGGGTTTTGTATCCCATCCATGCTCAGGAGAGGAGGTGCAGTTTGCATGTAATTGTGTACCTACATGTGTGCTTTTTAATCTGCTTGAGATTAGTTGCAGAAGAGTGTTTAATGTTTATTACACCAAAGCACTACAGACATATGAAATGTTATGTGTTCTAATACTGCTATTATTTCTTAATGTATATGACTGTTGGCTAATTACATCTCATTAATAAAGTGATACAAGTCCTCAATCTTTATTTGATTTAAAGTACTGAAATTATCCCTGGAAAGCATTCAGGAGCAAACAAAACTTACTAAATTAACTAACTAAATTTCAGTTGTATTAATGCAAGTGAGGCAAAACAGAACAAAAAAATTCCTCACATTTCAATTTCAAAGAGTAAAAGTAAACTTAAATGCTTCCATGGATTTAGCAATAATAAATCAAGTTCAAATGCTTCATTTGACAATCCTAGAAACAAATGAAGGAAATACGGTCATCACAACAGGTTGAGAAAATCTTTTCAAATATAGGTGGTTCAGGTTATCCATAATGCTCTAAAAGTGGGAAGATGCATCAACTGTTCAGCAAGGTACTGTCTTCAGTCTGGTTCTATGATTTCTTTACTAACTTAGGTGGTAGACTGAGAAGTATTTCTTCCACCTTGTCTTCCCTTCCTTTTTGAGGTGGAAGGTGGGATGGACAAGATGGCATTGTTTTCTTAGTAGAGAGCACTAGAATCCAAAATGATCTTGGCAAACTTGAAGGATGTTCTGAAATCAACAAGATGAAGTCCAAAGCATAGAACATCTAACAAGAGAAGTGGAAGACACAAACCAGTACCATTCCTGTAACATTACTCAAAAAGGGTAGCTGAGTATGAATATGGATCAACAGTATGAAACACTGAATATCAGCTAAGCATGAATCAACAGTAGATTGCTGCTGTAAAAAGGACAGATAACACCCTTTCTAATACATCACCGTATTATCCAAAGAAAATAATTATAATTAATCCACTCAAATTAATCTTCTCTGCCTCTAAAAAGCCAGGGAAAAATCTTGAAGGTCTTAGCGGAAGTACTACATCTACTCTAAGAAGACAGGAGGTTTGGAAAGATGCCAGAACTGAAAAACAAGAACCACAAAGGTTTTGCAAACATGACCAAAGACAAATGGGATGAGATAGTTTCTTTGGAAAAGAGAAAGAACGGGCTGAGAGGAACATAACAGCTTTCCCAGCCAGGAAACATTTTAATGCTATATATTGTTGATATATGCTACTATGTAAATATCTATTTTAACTCACATGCTTGTAACAATAATGCCTTTAAATTGCTGTATACCATGATCTACATTAAATATTTATTAAACCTATCTGTGATCTGTAGCTCCATTAACTGTGTTTTTTACAAGTTTGTTTTTACACACAATCAGGCTTTAACTGATGGTTCTGTTTCTATGATTTTCAGAAAAGAACAGAACAAATGCTAATGTCTGGTATTTCATGTGAGATAAATAGCTGAAGTTTTAGGTACTTCTATAAAGGGTAAAAAAAAGGGAGTTATTAAAAGTGGATGTTTAAAGTAATCCGTGAGTTTGTCCTCTATGCAAATTGTTGGAGCATTGCAACTAACCAAATGATTAGTAACAAAATATACATTCAACAAATATATAATATATTAGTAACAAAATATACATTCTCTACCACTATTTATGGACCTATTTTACTGGCAACAAAACTTTCACAGAACATCCACCTTTCACTTTGATAGAATCAATTTACACCATCCCCAAGGATTCCTTTATTATTGTTTTAAAAAACACTTATTAAAAGAGATGCTTTAATTTTTCTTCAATCTTTTTTTATCATCACCCCAAGCAATTGACTTTTTTTTCTTTCAATTTTTAACAGAAATATTATGGTTCTTCACTAATAATTTTTGTTTAGAATCATGTTTAGGAGATCGAAATTTTGCTGAAATATAACCTTTTCCTATTATGTTTTAATACTGTAAACTTCTGTTCTCTAAATCAAAACAGCTAAATCACATATTTGGTTTCTGAAATGCTACATTTCAATACCTGCAAATATTCAATTTTTTGTTGACTGCCCTAGCAATAGATTCCATTGACTATTAAGCCAACCAGAATAATCACACAAAATTCAATTTCTATTTTAAACTGGGTGAGCAAAATATTTAGGGATGAAATTATGGAAGAAAGAGAAAATACTATGAAGAAATTTGATGCAAGAGACATCCAGTTGCCAGCTATCCTAGAATAAGAGGTAAGTTCCAAGACAGGGTCTCAGTTAAACTTGTACTTGTGGATTGGAGATCAACTCAACAGTCTGACTGGAAGAAGGGAAACAACACCCATGAGCTACTCAAGAACACTTCTATTTTCTCCTTACCACAAAGAAGCAGGATGATGTAATTCCCAGGGCACTGTACCTGTTCCCCAGGCAAGGAAAAAGAGTGCAGCTGAGAGAGAGTAATTTGGAACTTTTGCTGACAGCACATTGTAGGGTTTGATGCCTGTCATACACTCACAATGGAAGGAGCAAAGAAAGTTCTCTCACAGAACATATGGAAATTCCTGTATCACTCTGTGGCTCAAAGTCATGCAGAGCCTTCACAGGCTGAGATGGACACTTTGCCTGCTGCTCTCAGCAACGTGCACTGGCTGAATGCTAAGGGAGGGAAAAAAGACACCTCCACAGATTAACAGTTCTAGGTTCCCTATGGCATGTGAAGAAAAACAGATTCTATCATAACCTCATAGTTTACACTTAGAGAGAAGTCCTAAACTCAGAGGCTTTACTTCAAGTATTACAAGAAGAATCTCCTGCACAGTTGCTAAACAAGTGATGGTTTGTGGGAGTTAGCTTCAAATGTTATACCATCTTCAAAGAAATACTTATCTCAGAAACTTCAGAAAAAAAAAATTCCTTTAAGAAACAAATACCTTTTGAGCCAAAGAGCTGTTTGGATATTCCAGTTATCAAGAAACATCTTGAAACTTGTGGAAAACTGTAAAGTAAAACAAACTAATTATTTCCATAATTGCGGAGTATCACAATGTGTTTCATAATTCTTGTGAATAAATTATAAACCCTCCCACCCACATTTGTGATGAGTTGAATAAATTATTTACTCAACTACTTCTAACCACAGAATAGTTTGGAAGTCAATTGACAAGTAGAACATGGTCAAAACAGACTATTTCCCACCCTTTTATAAAGGTGTGAACACAATTTTTTACTTAGAAAATATTCACTATCTAAAGGAACAAATGTGTAGGAAAAGTTACTGAAATTAAGAGGAACTACCTACATGGGCATGTGGGGTTTTTTTTAAAGAACCAGAAACAAACCTCTATTTGCTGGATTCTCAGATTTGATATTAGATCCCAACGTGTACCTCCATTTTTATCGTAGCCTCTAAAACCAAATCCCGCTGCATTATTAATTGCATCTGCTGCAATGAGACAAGAAGAAACAAATTAATTATAAACTGTATTACAAATTGTGCATCACACAACATGTAGTTTGTTAAAAACATTTATCGCGTTTTAAAGAATAAGTTTATTTTTTCTTTTAAATACTGAGGATCACTTGAATAAACAGAAAACAATCCAAGCAACACTAGCTTCCAATTCAAAAACTCACACAAAAGCATAAGAATGAGAGGTAGCACTAGCTACTTCACAGTACAGATGTTCCCTGTCTCCCATACCACCTACTTAGACTTGCTTGAGCAATCAGACAGAAAAACAAACTCAATGAGATGTATCAAGACTACAAAAGCTGGTTGTAATGATTTGAAACAGCAGCTCAATGTTCATATGCATGTCTTTGGTCTTCATTATGCAGCAACAGTGATGCTTAAAGCATAAAGATTAAATTGTGTGATTCCCTCCATGCAGGTGCACATTCACAGCACCCCATGGAGAGCAGCACAAACCTCACAGACAAAACCAGTGATTTTCTAAGGAATGCAGAGCTCGTCAAACTTCCACTAATGACACAAGGCCACTGTTACAACACCTTTGAATGTGAAGTATTTACAGTTCATGTCAAAGGTCAGATGTTCCAAGCAAACAATATTTTTCCCAAGGAGAAAAAGCTGCTACTGTCATCTGGACTATGCAGGAAAATACAACGGACCTCTACTGCCTGTCAGTGTCACTCATCAGCTTTGTCTGAGCTTTGTTAGCTCAGACACTAACATTTCCTCAACTGTATTTTCCAAGTTAGGATGGCCACACACAAGGAAATTACATGTCTTTAATTTGTAATATATTTACTTCCTTATGAAATTTCTTTTAAAAACATGTTTGAAAGTAACAAAATTTGCTGCCTTACATCTGATGTTGCTATGCCAACTTCAAATACTGGGCAATAGTTTCACCCTCAATTAGAAACAGCTGGAGACACAAACTCCATAATCTTTTGCAAGCTAGAATGCAAAGACTGTAACTAAAGTACTCATTAACTAGCATTTTAGTATTCATTTTAAGCAATTAATTT
Organism: Passer montanus; assembly: GCF_014805655.1. NCBI lineage: Eukaryota > Metazoa > Chordata > Aves > Passeriformes > Passeridae > Passer > Passer montanus. The sequence continues at coordinate 7,318,757 of NW_024368152.1, forward strand.
CATTAACACTTTTTTTTTTAAGTGTAAAGAATAGTAATGTACAACTCAAAGATGTCACATCCAGTAAAACTGTTGAAGCCCCTCACATTCTACTCCTACCATTATAAGTCTAGATGAGACAAAGTGGAAGGAAGAAGACTAACAAACTAGAAGTACAGAGTTGGCATAGTTTATTTTCTTTGGTATTTACCAGAGGAATGCTAACTCTACACTGCTAGCAAGTGCACAAAGAGGAATCCACCTGAAGTATTAAAGGTAAAAAAAAGCCCAACTGAAATTATTCGCTTTTCAGATGACAACTACTATTTATAGATGATGATATGGCTGTATAAGAACATAATATTCAAAAGTATTTCCACAACAAGCCTCAGAACTACTATACCCAGACAAGCTGAAAGCATTTAATTCATTGACCAGGAATTAAACCAGCAGCTGTAAATGAGTCATGCTGCTCTGCTACCCTAAAGCTTTCTTTACTGCATTGTTCCCACAGATTTTCTCTCAAAAGAACTATCAGACAAATATGTAAAACTGGAGAGGAGGAGGAAGCTGATGAAATCTGTTGTGTGAGCCACTTTCAAGATGTCAGCTTACTGAAATAAAGCATCTTCCTGTTGTACAAGTTGTTTTTTTACAAGTAACATGAAGGGAAATGCAAAATATTCTTTAAACTGTATAATCTGTTCAAGTGTCTTAAATAAGTTACGAAGCATGTTATCCCACCAGTCATTCAAACTTTTAGTAAACAAAGGCTAAAACTGAAGTGTCACTCATCAAATTCTGAAAATGCCACCTACTATTACAACAGTATCGTGTACCTGAATTCCAAATTATTAATTTTCCTTTGCAATTGAATAACATCAAGCAAATTACTGATAACTAACCACAGAAAGAGGTTAAAATTAACTTTCAAGATATGCCAAAAATAAAGGTACCAAAATAAATTTTTAAAAAACACAAACAGAAGGATTGTACATCAGACTAGATGTACTACTATTTTTTTTCTTTTTTTAAAGTTACTGTTCCTTGAAACACTATCACCCACCAAAAAGAGAGTGATCACTTCTCAAAAAGAGAGATACTATTCAATGTACTGAATACTTTGAAAGACTTAAATGCAATCACGTCTTCCTAAAGCCTCAAGAGGGCACTGGCACTTTTTAATACACACTTAAGTGTGCACATCTCAGATGACTCTCAGTACTCTCACATACTCATCAATGCTCCTTCTTTTATTATTATATTTTTAAACATATACTTACCTAAAGTCCATGCAAAATAATACTTGGGTCTGGCAGCCATAAGAGACACATACAGGTAGAAAAACCTTACAGGCCATGATGCTGTAGCTCTGAAGTTATCATCAATGTTGTATTCCACAGGCAAAGTTTTTGTAATAGTCATGTGGAAGAGTAAGGACAGTCCACAGATCAAGAGCTTCTGTGCCACAGCTATCTGAAAATTTAAGGGAGATTCTGTAAGCTTCATTTTTTTATCTTTTGGAAACAAAGGAAAGTTATAATCTTCCTTCCCTATACAGACATATACATACATTAATTTTTCAGTAATATATACTGGCAACTTTAAAATAGGTTATTAAAAAAATCTCTGTTTTACAGAGACTCAAGGAATATTGTTATATTGATCAAGTTGTGAGCATCACTTCCCATGGCCAGCACAATAAATCCAGTCTGAGTACAGTGAGTCTCTAAAAGCCAGAGGACCTTTTTCAAGTCACTTTGTTTTTCTTATTTTCTTGTCAAATTACTGAAGCAATTAAATTGCCAAGACATCATAACACAAAACATAATCTAGGACAAAGTAAGATTATTACTGCAGAGAATCCAGAACAATGGCAAAACTTCAGTTTCTTTTCAGGACCCTTTGGCATAATGCAGGTGTTCAATTTCTGCCCAACTCAATACATCAATCATCTCTGTTACATTATCATTTAAATTTTAAACCAACTAAAATACTGAAATGATTTATGAATTTCAGCCAATCAGTTCTAGATAGACCTGTTTTCCCAATCAGAGTAATCAAGCTACAGTGGTACAAATAATATGCTCACAGATATGTCCAAGTGTGTTGTTCAGACAGGACCTACTCAAATTCTCTCAAAACTCAGCTTTGCTATAACCACCACAGCAAAGAGCAGGTATCTTAGTAGAACTTTTCAAAGGTTCTGTTATAAAATGCACAGAGCAATATATGCCTGACACTGGCTGCTCTAAGCCACCAGTCTGATTCACATCTGAAGGGCAGACACCATGTTTTGTGAAAGATCCCAGTAACACACTAAAGCAAGCACCAACAAGAGCAGCTTGAGAGCTAATTCATTGAAATGTAATTTTCAAGCTTTTATTTTATGTAATCTCAATATTTAAACATTATTGTTTGAATTTACATTACAATGATACAGATAGTAAACTCGACAAGATAACAACCAATATATTTTGTTTGAAGCATCTGAACAAAAATATAACCAGAATCTGTCTGTGCTGCTTCCAGTACACCCATCCACTAAAGTCGACAAGATAACAACCAATATACTTTTGTTTGAAGCATATGAACAAAAATATAACCAGAATCTGTCTGTGCTGCTTCCAGTACACCCACCCAAGCTTTTAAAGATAACATCCTGCTTCACTGAGAGTTCAGCTCAACACCTAGTTCCAAAATAAAGGGCAATTTTTTTCCATGATACAGAATGGGGCAGTAAATGCCCAACTGAAAGCACACACTTTGGCAAGACACAGAGTATCGAAGATTCACCCACTTGCACAGATGTAAGAAGTGGTACAACTTGATCAAAGAATTAGACTTGGAAAAGCTGTAAAACAGTGAGGGTATTTTTGGATATTGCATATATTTCACTTGGCTCATCTCAGAGAGGATCAGGAATCCCAGCGATTTAAAATGAAACATCAGCCAGATAATTCAGAAGGCAACTACCTATTAATGGTTAAAGCTGGTGCTTAATTATTTGTTTCTACTTGCTTTCTAATTAACTTCATTTTAATACTTTATTCTATTACAAGAGTTTAATGTGAAGAGCATTAATTTTCTAAAAGCATTCCTTTGTTATTCCAGAACTATTAATAATCTCTCTCTTTGCTACAGCAGCAGGAAAGTTCAGTTGGCTTAACACCTTCAGCATCTTCAATAGAAATGTATGTTCATAAAATCAGTTGCTACTAACAGTAATGAATCTTTAATTCTGGTATGCAGTATCTGACAAATGCAAAAGTCTGATATCTGTAAGTATCAGAAGGCACCACCCCATGTTCTGAAGACATTTGCAAGGATTTAATTTTAAGGCCTAAGAAATAATTGCAAGTCATGTTCAATTCTGCAAGAGAAACAATACTTATAAGCTGGTAACAGTAACATGCAAGTTAAAACAGAAGTATGAATATATAAAATACGTTCTTTCCAACTGAACATGACCACAAAGTCTCAAAAAATGTTTTGGCCACTTATGATGTTATCTCTGTTCAAAGACCTGCTTTGTGCCACTGCCTCTATTTGCCAATTTTTCTGTTAGCAAACAGATGGCACTCACCTGCCTATTCAACACCAAATATGCTTTGTATTTCTCTGAAGGTTCTTAACTAAATTGTGGAGGTGAAAATACCTATTTTTTACAAAAGAGCATCAAGGTTTCAAGAAAATTTATTTTAAGAAAAAATAATGAACTCATACAGTACTCTGCCATAAACACAACTTTTTAATTTTTTTTAATTGCACTACTTCACTCAATAATTATAAATCCCAGCATGCTGACAGCACTTACAGGGATCAGAATCAGGGATAACAGTGTCCTTGGAAAGCTGTGGTGGAAATAAATCTCCCACCTCTACAAAGCTGGGAAGCTGCTGTTTCCAGACTGGTTTAAGCAGAGTTTCTGAAGGCCAAGCCAAACACAGGCTGCAATGCAAAGGAGTCCTGCCCTCCCTCCACTCCTTCCCTGCAGATTTGGCTCCTGCTCCTTAGGCTGACTCAGATTAGAGAAACAAATCAGATCAAAACCTAAATTTTTGGCATTTTGTGGGGAGGCATCTGTTGTAGAAAGGTGTGGTGGTATGTTTGGTAGGCTTTGGTGGTTTTTTGTTTTTTCATGACAAGTTATTTTCAGTCAAATCAAATTATCTGACTCAAACTACAACACTGTGCACTGAAACCAACAAAATCATTGTTCAATTTTTTAATTACCTGAAATTTACTGAAATGCATTTGGTAAAACATTCATTCACTTCCTATTACTTAACCTTCCATTGCCAAGGCATAGATGGGAAATCACTGAATTGCACAGTCACATAGGAGGGTTGGTCAATTTTTACAAGGATTAAGTAATTTGAAGTTTCATTTCATTTACTCTTTTAAGTTTTCAACATAGCAAAATAACTGTTTTGCTAAGGAATTAAAAGACAGTAAGATGCAAGATAACTTTGACCTCAGAAGAAGCACAAAAACCAAATTATTTTACAACAAAAAGGTAAAAAGACCTGTCTCATCCAGTTTTGATAAACAACTGGGCATACCTGTACAAAAATATGAAACATCATCAACATTGGGAAAGGAAGGAGGTACTTAAGCTAGAAGACAGTGCCAGGACAAAACTAGATGTGCATAAATTAGATGGGAATATAATTAGGTTGAAAGCTAGATACCTAATTGGAGAAAGGGGTTCAGAAGCAGCATTCTAATTGAAGAAATAAATGTAAAACACTCACAGAGCTCAGAAATTTTACCAATAAATTACTGCATAAACATGTGTAACATTTAAAAATAGATTTTAAAAAGTAGAGAGGAATCTTCAAAAATTTTATTTGAATGAACTTGTTCTTGATTTGATAAAAATCAGTACATAATACACAATATTGAACAGTATTAAAGCACATTATTCTGGAGAGGTTGGTACCTCAGACAAAAACTACAGATATTTAAGCAAGAACATTATAACCTGTAGGAAGATTCTGCATAATAAGCAAGAAAGCAGATATCTGCTGACAGGAATCTTGTATTTTAAGGGTAGCCATAATAAAAAGAAACTTACAAAGACAGATATTAATTTCTGAGAGTTGACACCACTTTGAGCACCAACAACTGATAGCTTGCAAAAAGGCACAATAGGAGGGATATAAGAAGTAAGTTTTAATATGGTGACTTGATTCATTTAACATGCAATGAACACAGCAAAAGTACTAATCCAAGTTAACATCATGCAGTCAACACACAGTATAGAGGAGGAGGCTGGCATGAACTACTTCAGTTATGTAATTGTATTTAACAAGAAATGAAACTTACTGTAACTCAGCTCAAGAATTCTTTTTTATTTATGACATTAACATTTGCTGATCCTCACTACATTTCAAATTTTTTTGAGTTACCTAAAAATTTATTATTCTTGAAATAATAACAATTTTAAAGTATTAATATAAAGTTAATGGTATTTAAACATACTTCTAGAACAAGACAAAGATTATTTTAATTGATACAGCAAATGCAGTAAAATTGTGTCATTCATCTTTCTCCAAAAGCACACAATACTCACTGGTGTTATAAAATGCAGCCAGATTTCTCTAACACCAGTTGGGAGATGAAGTATCAGGAGCATAAACAGCTTCTCTTTGTTTTTATGTCAAAAGCTAATGCAGCATAAATTGCAAAAGTTTCAAGCATCTTAAGAGCAAATAATTTTAAGGAAAACCACTTACCTGAAAGAAGAAACCGTCATAGGTTTATATTTATTTCTATTGATCTTGTCCATATTACTAGCAAGATTATGTGGTAAAAAGCCAGGAAGTCCTATCAGGCAATCAGTGGGTGTGTGTCCATTAGTACTGATACAGGCAGGTTTGGTTTACCTCCATTCATTTGCAATAATTTTACTACATAACAGTTTTCTGCAGAAATAGGATTTTAGTACACAAGACTTTACTGGGCCAAAACAATGTTTAGAAACAGGAGTGCCTGTGACTTTGTCAATACAACACATCAAAGCAGAGCATGGGCCCTGTGATGCTGATCTACACAAGGGATTCTCCGTGTCTTTCACCCTTCCTAACGTGTTCCACAGCTCAAGTGTGTGAGCTCATGTGCTCTGTCCATTTGTGGAGCTCCTTCAAGCGTCTTCATCCTCCAGCCACGAGTTTAGATTCCAGTTGTGCAAGTTACTGCAATCACACAGGATGAGTAGAACGGAACATGCAAAGAGTCCTCACCCACTTTCCAAGGATGGAAGTGGTTGGAGATGCCCCAAGTGGTTGGGATGCACTCCTGCTGGCCCAGCTGTGGGGCCATGACCTCTGATGGTAGGACAGGACAAGCAGATACATGTGGGAACGTCTCCATCTGCTCCAGCAACAGCTGGTCTCACAAGAGAAGCAGAACAACGGCAACTGGTGCTGGAATTAGCAAAAGCCATCCATGTGAAGTGTTCCAATTGACCCCATGATAATTCTGCCTCTTATGTGAAGTAAGAATTATCTTAGGCACATGTAAATTTAAATGCCTGATACATTACTATTTACGACAATATGAAAAGAGTGAAAAAATAATATTCAATACTCTAGGCATTAACCTAATTGGACTAAATTTTAAAAGTAACAAGTTTGTGAGCTTTTGATTTAAATTTAGGTCATACAATCTCTCCTGTAAGGCATGATCAACTGGATTATCTTCTCTATGTATTTGGTCTCTTCTCCAATAACAGACCAAAGGGAAAAAAAAAAAGACTTACGTGTCTTGAAGTACTGTTCACAGTGTTATGGCTAGTACATCTTTTGCTACACCTTCAGATCAAAATCCTTCTTTAATACCTCACTACATGACTGCAAACATGAAAAATGAAACTATTTATATTACTTTTTCAATTTGTTACATATGACTGGTTTTTTATGCACAGTATATGCTTTGAAGTGAACATGCATGAACAGTTTTAATTTAAAGATGGCTTTTTACCATATAAGCTTGTTAGAAAGCTCCAAATTAATCTGCTTTTATCCACAAGATCCAGACTGGAAACCATGGAGAAAATCTGCCTTTAAAAAATAAGCATATAACTTTTTGAACAGGGACCTATTCCGATGATGAATGAACTCCAGATTCAGCTCAGCAGTTATGCCTGTAAATGAAGAGTGCAAACCAAGCTTTCCATGCAATGATTCCATAAGCATCAGCACTGCAAGAGTCATACAGCTTACATTTGGGGAAGGATCCGTTTGTTCATACTTTGTATCTTCCTTCCCATTTGCTTCAGACTGTTGCAGTTGGTATGATCTGCCTTCAATGAAAGTAATATAGTCTTTGTAAGAGCATAACGGGCCTGCCAGGATACCCATGAAATTACAGTTGTAACTTAAATACTCCAGTAGACTTGGCATGCGTCTGTAATTCAAAGACAAGCAACTCGTGAGATGGATTGTGTAGTTCTTCAGGATTTGCACAGTAGGAAAAGTCATACCCCATGCTATTGCTCCCTCTAACTGCAGTAAATAGCACATGGACAAGAGCAGTTTGTCTTTTGTTATCACAGCTTGAAACATTCTGCACACAGCATTTCTTTCCAGTCCATACTGGGCATTTTGAGACAGACCTCCTGAACTCTACTGAGTCTCTCCTTGCCCAGTAGAGGTGTTTGACTGAAGCTGAGCCCAAGGAAGGAAAGGGAAGGCTGTTTTCCTAAGTGCTTGTTCAACTGTATAAAGTTCTCTATTTTTCCTTCAACAATTGAATCAATAAACAAAGGTTTGGGTTAACTGGCAATAATTTCAATTAAAGCAAATGTCTCAACATTCTCTTACCCAAAGCAACATACTATTTTCAAGTGTCCTGGATAACAAACTGAGAAAAGCCAAGTTAAATACTGAAAACCAGAATTTAACAATGTTTCTTCACCAGCTACTTCATATGTGTACGACCTGTTTACTAGCCTCCTATCCAATATGGCATTCATTTGCATAGACTGCATAGAACTTAGAATGTTTTTTTTAAATAACTATAAAATCTACTCCTAGTGATATTTTTCAGACAAACAGGTGTACAACTTAAACTAAAAATATATAAAAACATGGATCTATTTTATATGAGCTTGTAAACTCTGTCTTGAACCTGAGCTGTAGAAACTGCACAGAGCACTAAGAAAATACACAAAACATCCCCAAAGCAGAATGTCTGAAAGCCTACCTTACAGCCAAACACCTCTGTGATGGAGTCAAGTCTTCATTTTTCCGAAACATTCCTAGGGAAGAGGACAAGAAAAAGAAAAAAATAAAGAAAAGCTAAATCCCCCCACATTTTACTCAGCAGAACAAACCTCATGCTGTAATGTAATTTCTTAATGCCTCAAGCAATTTCAGAGCTATTATGTCACATAACATTTTTGCTGGAGTTAGATCAAACAATTCTTACTGAGAAAATTACAAACTTTCATATGTTCAGTTATATCCAGCGGTGCCTAAACGTGAAATCACGTGGATTTCAGGAAAGCATTAAGACAACTTGAAGAAAGTGTTAACAAAAACAATTCTCCTACATTAACTGAGACTTCAAAGTCTACAGGTTTTAAAATCCTTTATTTCCAATTCTGGAAACAGGACAAGCCCCAAAACATAGCCATTGTCATAGCCATAGTCACTGCAGTTTCAATGCATAAAAATATCACAGTCCAAGAGAGATTTCAGCAATTGGAAACTTACAGCAGACCTCAAGAACAGCTTTGCACTGCAAGTAAAGGCTGTGACCAGGCTCCAGTGAAGCAGGCAAGGCAGTAAAGGGTGCCACAGCCTTTTTCCTGAGCACTAACAAGAAGCTCTAACCCCTGCTAGCAGAAGGGGGCAGTCCAAGGCTAAGTTCAGCATCCAGAGTGAGTTTACCTTCTTGCCATATGTGGCTATTTCTGAAATGCTGGCAACCTATCCCTAAAAAATAGTCTTCAAAATCTGTACTCTCGTGAAAGAGAAAAGGAAAAAATAAGACTTTCAACATTTTCATTTATTATGAAATACACTAATTCAGGGAAACAAAAAAGTAAGCTCTCTCCTTCTGACAGCCCTGGCTAATACCAGCCAGTCCTGCCTGCCACAATGACCACTTCAGCTCCTCCTGCAGCTTTCTCTAGTGGCTCAGACATGCCCATGTGCAGCCATTTCCTGCTGTTCATATGTGCATTTTTTCTTTGCCAATGCAAGTACTAAAAACTTCATCCACATAGCTTCCTAAAGCAAATCAAATGCATGGGATCACACTTCAATTATCTTCCTCCATAGCAGTGCTTAAACCCAGCAGCCAATTTCTAATCAAGTTTGACAAAAGAGCAGGGCAATATAAATATGAAATCCTAATGTGCTTTACAAAAATAGGTGTTTCTATAGAAGATAGTCCTCCTGTCATAGAAAGGTTTCTTTCAGTCCCATTCCTTGATGCTAGTAAATCCACAGAGGGGAGCCCTTATACTTGATCCAAGGTAAGTTTCAACTGGAGCCAGGTTTTTTTTTAGATATCAAAATCAGTCAGCCTTATGACAAAAAAAAAAAAAAAGATTGAGGAGCTGAGGGGAAGTAAAAGCTAATTTAATTCTATGACTCATGGAAACACTTGTTGTCTACAAAGAAGGAAATTCTGTTGTCTTAGTGTGTGACTCCAGTGTGGCCATGATCTACACACACTTATGACTTCAAAACCACACTTTAAGTCTTCAACAAAGCTGAGAATACACAGGGAGTTACCAACTTGCCACCTCCTCTCTTTCAATATGGCCTGGGAAAATGCCTTCCTTGGTCCTGATCCATCACAGTCAAAAGTTATCTCCATTCACACTCATTCAAGGCAAGAAACAGAAGAACAAATTATCACTCCCTAACTTCATGCACACCTTTGATGCCTGAGGTTTTAGCTTTTATATTTTCCAGATTCTGTGCTGCTTTAGTGTGTGGGTCTGGGCTTCATATTAGGGGATGGTGAACTCTCTTCACAGAGTAGAGGGACAAAACAATTCCTTCTCTAGGAAGGAATCTTAGGCCCGAGAGCATAAACAGTGGACTGAAGAGAGAAAAACATGAAGGGACTTCATGGGCTAAAGCTGTAATTGAACAATTAGCTCCAATATGCAAAACTGGACCAGAACTTATAAAAGTGTGAGACCCCGTGCCTGGTCTCCCATTTGTGTGACCATTTTGGGTTCATCTTGGGTGTAGCCCTGGTTGGGCTCTTGTGCTGCCCAGGGTGTAACCATTGAGGCCTCCTAATAAATCCCTGCTTCATTCTTTAGCTCTGTCTAGCCTCTGTTCCAGGTCAGCCTTCACAAGGCATCACCTTCTCTTCCTTATCATTACATTTTCAAATCTTCTCCTTGGTTCTGTAGCAACAACTTTTATGCTGATAAAGGTACTGAATAAAAAATGTGGAAGAAGCATTTTGAAAGATTCTGTAACCTGTAAGGCCATAATATTACAGTTCTCTGGTAGTGAATCTCTGAATTTAATACAAACAGAAATTTAACACAAAGACACCTATGGATGGATGTAGATCCCACCACATAGCTAGTGAATTGTCTCATACAGAGCCTTCAGCCTCTCACAGCCCACACAATGTAAACTGACTGGAGCAGGAGCCTCCTTTGCCATTATATTCCACATAAGTATTTTATCCTGAAGTCAGAAAGAGGAAACGATCCAAATGAACTTGCATAAAGCCAGATGGGTCATTAAATAAAGGTAATTAGTCAAATGAAATATTTCATGCTACAAACATGTGACAAAAAACGGAGGAAAGAACCTCAAACCTGAAACAGAAGAATCTAACCACTGAAATATGATCTGTGGTTTTGGAGAGAAAGAGGGAAAGAAATGGCCTACTTAAAACAGGTTTTAGTTATATACATACATATGAAGTCATTAAGGCCCAAATTGTGAGCAATGCACTTGCTGTGTAAAACATACTGCATCCAAGTAAGTACTGCACCCACCACTACTTTTTCATTTCCCTATCTCACCAAGGTTTCCCTCCAGCCAGCAGATTCTTTGAGGTCAGGTTAGTGGATTTCCCTGTTTTGTTGGGTTTTTTTTTAAATGCCTTCTCAGTGCCTTGAAGGCCCATTTATCATCTTAGCACAGCATGCAAGAACATGATGATCTCTGTCATACTCTTGAAAGCTTTCAGGAAGCTACCATTAAGATTTTTTAAATTACAGAAAAAAAACATGGAAACGGTGCTCTTATATGGCTGCTTATTCAATATGAGATGAATTAATAAATACAGATTGACTACTTCCCAGGCCATGGGAACACAGACCAGATGCTCTTATATGGCTGCTTATTCGATATGAATTAATAAATACACATTGACTACTTCCCAGGCCATGGGAACACAGACCTGATAAACCACAGCTGTTCTCTACCTACTACACACTGGAGATGAAGAACTCCCACTTCAGCAGCACACTGCTGCTAGGGAACTCACGAGGTTTTGTAGCCTTCCTCTGGGGATTTTAAGAATTGCTTTCTTCTGTCCTAAAGCAAGAGACTACCACAACAACTGCAGCTCCTTCTTACTACCAAATCACACAGCAGAGATTAGAGAAAATGTATTTTATTGAACATCTGTTAGAGAGGTGAAACAATTTGGTCACTCAGCAACTGTAACTCATCATCTCATCTGTAAAGCAGGAAATACTCCTATGTTCCTTCCTTGGTAAAAGAATTATGTAAATCACCAGTAAAAAAATTTCCCAAGTGGTCTACATAATGAGGAAGTTCAGACTTTACATTGCTTCTCCAGAGCCCATACGCTAATGGAAACAAACCCAACACCCTTAGGCACACACCACTGTCCTGCCACACAGATTATATTATAGGATATCATGACTGCTTCTGAGCTCTCACTACAACAGTGTTTACAAATACATCACCCCAGCTTATCCACTTTTGTATTTGTATGGAAATCTGGCTAATCAGTAACTAAAAATGCCTAGACATAGGGTTACATATTAATAATAAACATAGATCCTATCACACGCACTGTTGCAATTACAGTAAATTTTTGTAGTTCTGAAATGAATCACCGGCTGAGCCCAAATGCTTGTTGTTATTAAAACATTTTAAGATCCAAAGACAGACAATAACAGTTTTAGTTGTTATTACCACACTGGCAACAACAAAGGCAAATAGGTAGAATGCCCACTGAGTAAAATTGAAAAAAAAAACCACCAAAAAAGCAAGAAAATTTACAAGTCTTCATATCCAGAGAGCCATACAAGCAAAACACAGGCACAAAACTATACTTGGAAACTTAGAAGGGGAAAAATACAATATAATTCCTTTAACCACTAAGTACACATACTATAAACAAAATAATTTGGTAACTGATACTGAAATAATTAATCACCATACTGTCACTATCATAACAGAGAGCACATTAAAAAAACAAATAAAAATCAAGAGGTAAATGGAGACAGAGCATTAAAAGGAAATCCTAACCATCATAAGAAAGCAACAAGTTACCAAATAAAAACTCCAAAACAGCACCACACCATGGCAGTTTCACTGATATAATTAACAGAAATATTAGAAAGCAAAGTTTTTTGTTAAACAGCTGCAAATTTTTTGTTCTAATAAAAACTCCTTTTTGTCCCTTAACTCTGTTATTTGCCTGAAATGTCACCTAAATAAATCTAAATCTTCACATAAAGAATTAATATGGGCATCAACAGTTTCCAAATTACATAAAAACACTTTTGCCTTTAGAATATACATGTGAGATGCCAGGGGTAATCAGCAAAAGATACAAAGCAAATGTTAACACACTGACTACTCATTTTTGGCATTGCTCATTTGAGTGACAAGGAACTGCAAGGTCAGAACTATCAAAGACTGAAGTTCAAAATGTAGATCAGAATACATGAAAGGCATACTCCAAATCTCTTCAGGTGTAAGTCTGTGATCCATGCAAACTTCTGGAATGTTTGTATTATACAGCAAGCTTAAAGTACAGTACCACAGAATAGGCTGAATTGGAAGGGACCCCCAAGGATCATCAAGTCCAAATTGAATGCAATTTGCATTTTATTTCCCTGCTTAAAAAAATCCCTCACAGTAAAAGCATAAGGGTTTAACAGTTATAGAGGTAGCTGTTCTTTGTGTTAGGGATTCCATACAAGTTTTCAGCTTGGAATCAAGCACATCCACTTAGCTAGGCAGACACTTGGATATGCAGCACGAGTGAGCGGCCTTTGTGGCTACACTCACTTCACTCCAGGACCTTCAAATGAAACCAGCTGAAGACAACAAACTGGCTGCCATGGAAAGATCAAGTCCAGAAGGCTGGCCTTTACCAAAAGTCAACCTAGCTACTTAGCCAACCTGGAATCTTGATGTTTACCAGCAACTTCCAACACAGCAACATTTTTTTCCAGCTGTTTATTTTCATTACACTCCTTGGATGTACTGGTAAAAAATGAGGAAAGAAAATAAAGTAACTGGTGTTTAATATAGCCAAGCTGATGTGACTAGAGGCTCAGAGTGCCATTAATCACTTAAAATTATTTGCAACATTATCTCCTCTCCTGTCCTTAGATCTCTAAGTAATTTCCAGTGGAAGCATGCACTTTTGTAGAGTGAACAAAAGCCCACTGACAGCAGGGCTTGTTTTCATTAATTTTTCATGAAGGATCCTTTTTAGGTTGTCTAAGATTAAAAAATTTTGCTTTAATGCAATCTTAAGTCTCCCCTGCACATATTTTCTTATCATGTCATGACACCAGAGTATCAACTGCTTCTGAACTCACACTGGTCACATCAACTTTTGAAAGTCATGTTCACAGCTGCAACTGTGACCATCCAACTCGAGGAATCTGCTAAACTGCAGACACAACCAGAGAAATTCTTCCAGTATACTGTTAGTTACTACTCAAGGGCTGACAAAGAATTTAGAGGTCAACGAGGAACAAAATGTCAAGACTTACACTAAAAAATCAGTGTATAAAGCAATCCAGAAGAAAATACAATCTGAATTAATTTAAGTAGGAAAAAATCGAGTCTAGTTCATGATGAAAGTTAAGAATAGAGCTGACTAAATGAAACATTGGTCTCACAATTGCCAGGAACACTCACATGCTTGTTCCATACCACCACTCCACTATTTGCGCATGATGTCAGCAAATTCAGAATAGCTCTTTCCCCTAGCAAAATAATAGTAAGAGGAAGCATTCATGCTTGATACTAGAACTATTACTTCCTTATAATAACCTGCTTCCAGTAACTTGTGTATTCTGTACTTCAGTTGATTATAGATTGCAAAATTACTGCTTCTGAATATATTTTCTCTGGAAGGTGAACATCAATGTCTTTGACCAACTAAATAATTATTTATTTTCATTCATACAAAAATACTTAAAAAAGGTCTTTTCCCAACTTTTCATATTCCTGAAAGTTTTTCCCCACAGGCTTCTCTAGACAGTGCCACTTAACAAGAAGAGAAAAATAAATTAAACACCAAGAGCACTAAAGCCAGGATGCATATGAGACAGAACCACATTGAACTTCATGCACAGTGTTAATAAGCAATATCAGAACAGCAGGTGGCTTGATCCAGGTGTCTACACTCCCAAACCTTCAACTGACATCTGTAGCTCCAAGTGATTCAAGCTAATTGGACAGATTTATGAGATGACATTTTCAAACTCTAAAATGAAAATTCCTCCTTTGAATTTTGAGGTAACTAAAAACCCAGCTATCCTACCCATGAAAGCCAACATTAGGATTCATTGCCACAACTAGGGCCCTCTTATCTGATGGATACATCTGACAGAAGTCATAAACATAATTAGATAATCTCCACAGCAATCTGTTAGCTGTGAGTGTAATTATGATACTAAACAAAATGAAACACATCAAGGTTTTATAAAAATCAGCATATATGGCACAAACTAGGGAAGTGCTCAAGAATTAGCATTTTAAAACAAAAGGTGCTCAACATCTGAAATTACATGTGCTTTTTCTATCCATCTGTCAGCAACAGAGGTCTCTGAATCTGGAAGTTCTTTAGTTAACTCTCACAGTCAATACCCCAGCCCAAAAGAATACCATTGCTCTTTAGACACGGACTCCAGAAGCATCACTGGACATCTGGTAAGTCCTATCTTCCACACAGTGTCAGCATTTTTAGAGCTTCTGTAGAGTCCAAGCAACATTTCTTAATACTTTCATTAATAAGCATCAATGAAACAACTGAGACATAGGAATTTATTTTGCCTTGAAACACAGAATTGGTCCAAAGTAATTCACTGACTCACAATGAGTTTTGGTAAAATTTATTTTGTATGGAAATTAAACATAAGTAAAGAAATCTTACCATCATGAATCTCAAATGCCAAACTAGTGATCTTCTGTGTAATTATCATCATTGGACTGTCAAAAAAAAGGGAAGAAGAACAATTTAGATACAAATTCAGGATTTTCTTTCACTTATAAATACCTGGGGAAGTTTATATTAGGAGTCCAGGTTACTGGACATCTGGAATACTTCTGGAATACTGGAACATCTTCAATGCAAGAACAAATTGTTTAGTTTATTCACTCAAACCATTGCAGAGTTTTCAATGCAATGAGAAGAATTTAAGCCTTAAATGCAGTATTTGATAACACCTGTCTTTTATTGCTGCATTAGATTCCACAAATACAGCTGAAATGTTTCTTATCTATTTTTTACTAACATAGTTTTTTTTTTTACAGGGAGAAGAGTAAAGAAGAAAGGACAAAGCAATTATATTCATTAAAAGATACAGCAGCAGTAAGCAAAGGACAAGGAAATTATAACAAAGTTGAATATTAAACTTTTTGAAAATTAAAATAAGTTATTTAGCTATGCAGACCACTTCCATGGTTTCTACTAACAACTGACCCTATCTTTGATTTTTCCATCAAGAGTTATTATTTGCTCCAAGTAAACATACCTGGCAAAACAAAAATCCAGCATAATTATGCTGGCTCAAACAGAGTTCACTTTGTTCTGAATTTAGAACACTTGAGTGAATCTTCAACTGTCCAAGAAATATCCTGCCCTGGCTAGCCACGTCAGTTTTGTACTGGGAAATTATATCATTTTCATAGTATCTAAGAGCTCTTGCCTGATGTGAATCTCAACATTATGAACCCCCTCCCCGGGGCAGGGAAGCAACGGGGAACGCGTAAAGTAAACTACTACCATTTAGAAATTTAATTTGGAAATCAGATCTCAAAAAACACAACAGGGGTTGAATTTATCTAGAAGTATCTGAGCTGGAGACAAAAAAAACCCCAACCAAACAACCAACAAAAACCAAAAAACCCTCACAATAAAACAATAATGCTGTACAATGGACACTTAATTTTGTTCACATCTTGAGTGCACTTGGCATTTTTATAATACATTAAGTCGGCACAAAACACAAATCCAAAAGCCATCAAGTCCCCCTTCCTTAATAGGGCTACACCAGTATTTTGCCATATGGTTCAGTCCATCTAATTGATTTTCCTTTTAGGTAATGACTAAAATGGTTTCAAAGCATACAATTATTTCCAGTCCTCAAAATGCAATCAGGGGAAAAAAAATTCTGCGGTACTACCAGTGCCCCAAAATCCTGATATCAAGACTAGAGTGACACATGAGGGTCATAAAGGAAGAAGACTAAACAGGAACAGATAGTCTTCAACCAAACAACCAACAAAAACCCTCACAATAAAACAATAATGCTGTACAATGGACACTTAATTTTGTTCACATCTTGAGTGCACTTGGCATTTTTATAATACATTAAGTCGGCACAAAACACAAATCCAAAAGCCATCAAGTCCTCCTTCCTTAATAGGGCTACACCAGTATTTTGCCATATGGTTCAGTCCATCTAATTGATTTTCCTTTTAGGTAATGACTAAAATGGTTTCAAAGCACACAATTATCAAAATGCAATCGGGGAAAAAGATTCTGCGGTACTACCAGTGCCCCAAAATCCTGATATCAAGACTAGAGTGACACACAGGTAATGACTAAAATGGTTTCAAAGCATACAATTATTTCCAGTCCTCAAAATGCAATCAGGGGAAAAAAAATTCTGCGGTACTACCAGTGCCCCAAAATCCTGATATCAAGACTAGAGTGACACATGAGGGTCATAAAGGAAGAAGACTAAACAGGAACAGATAGTCTGGTAAACCCCTCATACATTTTTCTAGCATTTAATCTGTAGGCCTGCCTGGTGCTGGCAGAAATCCCCAACTGACTCTAAACATAATGGGTTTTGCTTCTGTAAGCAGACATGTGACAGCACGGGTCCTGCCTGGTGGAAGGATGGAGTCCAGGAGGAACTCAGTCAGCCCTTACATTAATTCCAGCTGATAAATCTGTCATTGTTATCATAGCAGACCCTGGTATTCTATTTCTTTTTTCTCCTGAAGTGGCTATTCCAGTATCATCAAATATTTGGCTGAGAAGCAAAAATCTAGAGACTAAAAGAGGAAGAGTCCTTCCTGGCACAGTGAGGCTGTGAAGCAGGATTTTAACAATCCCTTTTAGGAGCTGGCAGAAAGGCAAAGGAGGCAGCTGGGATCTGTTAGTACTGCAGCCAGGACCACACAGCTCTGCACAAGCAATTGCATCTCAACCATGAGGTGTCCCAGCTTTCTCCACTGTCAGTGCACTGAGACCTTCCTTCAAATTTCGAGCAGATTTTCTCAGCTTGGCCACCTCAGGCAAACACTGCATGCTAGGAGAAATATCTAGGTAAACACACATTAAAGCTCTTTTGGGGCTAACCACTATACAAATTGATTCCAACATCTTTAGAAGAACTTGCTCATACTGGAGCTCAGCAGCTAGTTAGACAACTTTAGGGGTTTTTTTGAGCTTACTCTCTTCCCCCAGAACCAGAGAAAGTTTTTTTTCTCTCCTGTTTTGGAAGTAATCTCTGTCTCGCATCAAGGGAGTATATCCAGTGTATGCCAAAGATTTAATGTGATATACATACATCAAGCTTCCAAATTGGTACATGAAAGAGTGGTTTAAATCTACCATCTCAAACATACAACCAGAGAGTTGGATCTAGGCTTCAGAACAGTTCTGTCCAGAGCACAGAGCTCATAAATCATAGAATGGTTTGGGTTGGAAAGGACCTTGAAAATCATCTACCTCCATCATCCCTGCCCTGAGCAGACACCTTCAATTAGATCAGGTTGCCTCATCCAATCTGGCCTTAAACTTCTCCAGGGATGGAATGTGGGAATATTTGGATGTGTTTAGGCCTAACAGAAATCTCTGAGCTACCACAAACCATCAGAGCCACTTCTGAAAGCAGTACAGTCCCATCTGAGCAATGGTGTGCACAAGCTCTACTAATTGCTTTGAGAATGAGAACAACAAAGTGCAATTACACAGTCAGTTTAGAACTTTGATCACTGCCAGGGTTGTACACTCTGGCCCTACAGTGAACTGGAAGGGACAGCACCTGGATTACAGTTTCACTAGTAATGGTGAAATTAAGTTCAACATCAGTAAATCCAGTGTCTTTATGCATATGACTGTGCTGCAAGCTCTCATTATAGTCAGTGGAGGTGCAGTCCAGAGTCAGGGGCATCTGCCAAGTGACCCAGTTCACGCTCAGGTGGACACTCAGAGGTGGGGCAGCCGAAACGCCCTCCAGCCCCTACTGTCCACACCGATCACATCTCTGCTGACTACAGCTGCAACTTGGATATCTGGCTTGAAGGCAGACACTTGGATGTAAGACAAATGTAGAAAGATGTTTTAGAAGGTAAGAAGATAAAGATGACAGAAAAGATGAACTCAACCATAAAAGCTTTTGGCTTCAGCCTACAAGTTAATTTTCTGGACTACATGCCTGTTACCAATAAAGACTGAGAAGTAACAAGGCTAACAAGTACAATTCCATCACAGGTTATGCTAAACTACAAAGACCACTGCCACTCACAGTATCCCTGGAAAGGACTTAATGCATTATTTTAAGCAGACTACCAAATACTCCTCGTCTCTTTTTTTTTTCTCCCCATCTCTTATATACACTCTCCTTTAAATCAACAAAAGCACTATCACAGCAGCAAACTTGTTTTTAAGAAATGTTGCACTTCACTTCTCTGCATCTGCAGCAGAAAGAATTGCCAATATGGTTTATTTTTTTAATTCTGTCTTGTTCCTAGACAGTTCAAGTTGAATATAGGTATAAGTTCATTATATAATATGAAGGCACACAGAGACAAAACTTTGTTTCCAAGGTCTCTGTGACTACCTCAACACCCAGGTACCTGTCTCCTTAGTTTTCTCGTTCTGGAACATCTAACATAAAAAGAAAAAAAGAATGAAGCTAAAAGTTAAATTCCATAAAACATTCAGATTTTCCTCAAAAAGTGGTATCAGACTATGCCAGGCAAGTAAGTACACCAGACACAATTCAAGGTTCATCGTGTCTCAAGGATGGTACAGACACTTTAATGGAAAAATCAAAGAGAAAAAATTGCCATGGCCACCAAATCCTTTATGCCATTTAGACAGGAACAAGAGGCAACAGATAACACATTGGTGGTTCTAACAAGAACAACTGTTCACAAAAATTCTCAGTTTGTATGATTAAAACACAATTACTCATGTATTGCATGTGTACCAACATGCACATACATGCTCAGCTTTCTCCCAAAGTTTTAAAGATTGACACAATATTGGGCAACCAATAAAAAATCCCCAACAACAACAGATAGAGTATCACTTAGGAGGAAAAGATAGGAAGATTATTTTTTCCTTACCCAGAAAAATCAGCAGAATACTGTCCATAATCAAAGATATAGACCCTAGTAATTTGGCACACAGTGAGGTATCCTAAAGCGAAAACAAAGCAATACCTGGAAAGAAAATGGGAAAAAAATTCAATTAAAAATCATAAACATTTCTCCACTGAATAAAGTACCATTTCAATAGAGTTTAATCTCCAATTATTTCTACGAAATATTACATAATAGGAATCTGTAACATTTCTCCACTGAATAAAGTACCATTGCAATAGAGTTTAATCTCCAATTATTTCTACGAAATATTACATAATAGGAATCTGTAATTACACTTTTATTTATTGCCTGAAGGGTTTTTTTGCAATGTTTATTCTATGCAAGCACATACTTTTTTATTTGAAACCATATAAATTCTATTGTCAGTAGCCAGAATACTTATTCACATAAATAAAGCCTAGAATTTACAATTGTAAGCACCACTGTAAAAACTGAAAGTCCTATAAAGAGAAAATTAATCTGTTAAGGTTGATTTTTTTTCTCTTTTTTGTAGTTCAGAGCTAATTTTTGTCTCTATGAACACAGAAGCTTGGAAAATGATACATCAAATACTTTCCATTGCATGTACTGCTATGTATTCAAAATTCAGTACCACCAATTGTATTGCTGCTGTTTTCAAAGGAACTGAAAAAGGCAAGTAATTTTCAAATACACATATTAAAACATAGCTGAGTGTAAAAGGAACAGGACACCTTTTGTCTTCTACTAAGCTGATCTGAGCAAAGGTAAGAAAAAACATATATGAACTACAAAAGTGTTATAACCTTATAACTAGATGAAGTATGAAAGTGCTATATGTATAACACTTTCATATAGAACATGATACAATTAGTTTTACATACTATTTTCTCAAGAACACACTAGTGAGAACTGATTTGCCAATACACCTCACAAAATCTGCCAGATATTCTTTGAAATCCAAATGGACAGTGAATGCCAGCAGGAACTTAACTAATCCTTTAGGAGTTTAATGTATGAACTGTACAACCTTTATTTCATGTTCACAAGACTGATGTGCAATCCCTGCTGCAGATTGTACAATGCATCCAAAACTCAATTAAAATGAAAATATTCATTCAACAAACTGATAATCACAGCCAGGACTGGATTTAGGTGAACTAGTGAGGGACACTGCAAGACAATTTTGGAACATGACTTTCTTTTCCAGGTAAGTATTTTGCAAAAATTTGTAACGGAAGTCTAAGGTCTTATAAATTCCTCTTCAATCTGACACTTGCTACATAGAACATGTGCAGTTTAACCTTTAGCTGAAAAATGTGCTATATATAAACCATTTGTATTTTAAAGCTTCCAACTTTGAAAATACAGATTACCTTATATACCATTAAATTACAAGTGTTTTGGTGAAAAAAAAATAAAAATTAGAGGGTCTGTTTTAGTGATAGTTTATTTTCTGTTTTCATTAACATTCATAATCCAGAAACAGTTTTATACTGGGAGACGAAGTGGTAGAAAAGTGCTTACAAAGAATACACTGGCACAGGCTGCCCAGAGCGGTGAGAGATGCCCCATCCCTGGAAACATTCACTGTCAGGTTGAATAGGGCTCTGAACAACCTGATCTAGTTGAAGATGTTCCTTGCAGGGTGGACTAGATGTCCTTTAAAATTCAATTCAAACTAATCCACAATTCTATGAAATAAACAATTGTCATCAATGATGAACATGGTAGGGGTTCCTCACAGCATTCAGTTAATACCCATACTGAAGTTAAAGAAAGAGAAGAAAGAAAAACAAAACACCTTAAACTTCTTGATTTGATTCCAAATTTCAGTCTAAAACAAAAGCTGTCTTCTGACAGAGCAGTGTAATTTGCTGCTGTTGCACTCATACACAATTATGAATCTTAACTAACTTCCAGCTATGTCAGCCACAGTTCCAAGTTACACACAGATTGGAAGACTGAAAATTTTTAATTGATGAGGAAAACGTAGGAACTTGCAACCCATACAATGCTTTTCAACTTCCAACTGCATCTCTGAACATTAGTCATGCCACATCACATCCCTTGTTTGTGAGAAATGTCATTTCACCAGGCAAAGTGCAGCAACATATTCTCCCCTAAAGAAACTTTAAAAGATTTATGACAGCTTGCATCATTCCTGTTGTTTCTTCTGCAGGTTTGTAGTGCAACTTACTTACACTAATTCTCATGTAAATCCATCTTTAGTTTAAAAAAAATCAGGTAAGATCTGCAAATGTTTTGAGAACTTTCTAAAGTATTCTTACTACATATTTCCTACTCTCTTCAATGATTCATTCACCAATCCTTAGATCAGAAAATTGAGTGAAGTTTTGCAGAGCTCAACCACATCAAGTTTTACCCAACTATAAAGCTAATTACAAGCTGAACACAAATGCAACAGCTTTACCCAAGTTTCTCCACCTATAGAAAGCAATTGGTCTTAAAAGTCAATGTTACTCCATACTTGCTTCTCACTGTATAATGTTCCTGTGAGCAGAAAGATGAAAGTATTTCACACTGAACATGAACAGCTACAAGCAAGTCACAACATGGTTATTATTACAAGTAACTTTTAGACAAACTGACCTGCAATGAACATTGTGTTACATAACAAAGACACAAAAACATTAATTTAAAATATCTGAGACTAATTCCCAGGATCTTGGTCAATACAACCTTACTTTATCTATCAACAGATACACCATATTCAGACATATCTGGGAGACACTGTAGCACATACCAGAAAGTAGAACACCGTGATATTTTTAACTCCTGATTAAAAGTTTTTAAAAAAAAGAAAGAAATTAAGCAAACAATACTGGATAGCCTATTATACAGAAGGGCTTTACTTGTACAGATATTTAATATAATATTTCAATTCCTTGCAATTTTTAACATTTCAGAACACTAGAAACAGTATGCAATATGTTTTACCCATAAAATTGTATCTTTCCTTTAAAAATAAATGTATCAAGTAAACTACCCAATGTTTTTTAGAAGTATATTCTAGCATATTATAAATGAAGTACCTTAACTATACCCATAAATATTACAATATATAGAAAATTCTAAGTAAGCAGCCTCTCCATGTACTTCTTTACAGAAGATGTTCATCAAGAGAACATCTGTTTAATTCTATTTTTTTAAAAAGGCAAGTTAATCTCCTATTAGCAAATAAAATACATCGTCCTATTCATTATTTTTTGTCAAGTCATGTTTTGACAACTAACACTAAGCAACATACATATCAGGAATTTTCACCTGCATGTATATATAAAACCAAAAAGCATCATTGTATCTCTACGTGTGTGTAAATATACATAGATACATATACAGATATAGGTATATATATAGATATATGTATACACACACACAGATATACAGATATAACTTTCTTCTAGGCTCCAAACATCCTGATGGAATTTGATACACATTTCCTATTACACTTTCTGTTGCTAACATTACACAGAATGACTCCTTAAACACCATTTCTGCTAATGCAGAGAACTTCAATCTCCTCCCTGTACCCCTTTTTTATTGTCCTCACAAGTTTAGCACAGCCAACACAACATTCACAACAGCACTGCTCACTTCAGTGTAAAGTGGTTGGATTTCGTTTGAACAGTTGATTTTTTTTTCCTACAGGCACCAGTGTCACCTTACAATTTCCCTCCACATGACAGCATTGTGGTCTCACTCCAGCTGGCAGCCACTCCCTCACTGCTTCCACCACACACCCACCACCCACTGCGAAAGGGGGGAGTAGAAAGCAAAGGTGAAGCTCATGGGCTGAGATAAGCACAATTTATTAAGTGCAACTAGATAACATAATAATAAATATGCTAATACTGATGATAATAATTGAAATTACAAGGAGAGGAAAAACAAGTAATAGAATCCAAGAAAAAAGAGATGCACAGTACAACTTTTCATCACCTGCTTACTGAGGTCCTGAGGACTGACCTGATCAGTCCCTTTCCAGGTAACTCCCCCCAGTTTATACAGTGACCATGTCACTCTATGGCACAGAATATCCCCTTGGCCAGCTCAGCTCAGCTGTCCTGGCCATGCCTCCTCACAGCTTCTTGTGCAGCTTCTCACTGGCAGAGCATGGGAAACTGGCATGCATCTGACTTACAGCAAGCAACACACTGGCATTTTGGTTGTGGCTAGGTGATATCAACACCATTCTCATACCAAATCCCAAGCATGGCAAAGCACCAGCTACTAAAAAGAAAATAACACTGTCCCAGTCAAAAGCAGGACATCCAGCAGCCATCCTGCCCAGCACATCCCGTGTAACAGGAGGACATAAGGCTCAGACAAAGTGTCCATCTAGGCCAGGATCCAGAACTGTGTCCTCCCCACAGCAGGAGCTCACAGATGCCCAGGAATGCAGATGAGCAGAGCAAACACAAAAGTTGCTTCCCAGTGTTCTCCCACACTCAAACCATCAGCACAGACCCAAAGTCAAACAGATTACCCACGTGTTTAATAACACTCAGCATACTACGCCTCTATCAACTTCTGGCTCCAAAGCACACCCTCACCTTTATCACCCTCTGTTGCTCCAAATACACTTGAGAAAGAGCTGCTAATCTCAACATCTTCAGCATAACCACACACAAATTTGGTAGAAATTAATGAGACAGCAGAACCCACTTATATAAAGCTGCCACACGTTTAAGAATATAAAGATTACATATGTGGTTTAAAGGTAGAACCCCCATATTTTACCTGTGTTCCTCAGAAATTTTGGGTTGCTAGTCAAGAAAGAACATGCACAGGTTAATTCTAGAGCATTGTCTCTGCTGATGAGCACGCTGAGCAGCACACAGATCCAGGCTAACAATCAGCCAATGTATGTTATATTTATGCATAACAAAGTGTGGGAGTTGCATTTTCATTTTACACTTTTGGGGGACTCAGCATCTTAGTTATAAAATGTACATTCCTACTGTACCTATCTCTGTTTGCACAAAATGCAGCAAAAATAGAACTGTGACCTTGACAAAGGCAGGCTTTGAGAGATGTCATAACAGTTTCTGTTATTTCAGGCTCTTCTCACGCAGTAGAAGGACAACAGCACAATATGCTATTTTGCTAGAAGAAAGTTAAATAAACCAATCAACACAGGGTGCTTTTTTACCATCTAGTTGGCACATACTACAGATTTCAGCCTTGGAATAAAGGCTTCATGTCCAGTCAAGATCTACTTCTTCCACTATGCTAAGGAAAAGTACTTTTTTTTTCTTTAAGTATGTAATTATTCCATTTCAAAAGGCAGGCCTAGACACCACGTAACATTATACTGCATTGATTTTTAGAAAAGGTGACAGAATAGCCTCTGAGTTTTCCCAAGCCCTGTGCTGAAAGCTGCTGCATGGGTTTGCTTGTTTTTCTACAGAATATGCCAAATTAAAAAAAAAAAAAAAAAAAGAAAAAAAAAAAAAAAGAAAAAAAAAAAAAAAGAAAAAAAAAAAAAAAGAAAAAAAAAAAAAAAGAAAAAAAAAAAAAAAGAAAAAAAAAAAAAAACAAACAAAAAAAACTAAAAGAAAAATTAAATTCTTTCCTCTAGGGTCAGAACTGAATTCTTATTAAAATCCAGCTATATTAATTTTTAAATTCTAATGATCATAATCAGTTTGCATTGTTCACATAGATAAATGCAATTCTGTGCAATTAGAACATACAATATTTGCTTAAAAAACTTCAAAGAGAAAAATGTACATTAAAAAAAAGTCCAAACTGTCAAAGCTAAACATCTAATTCTGCAATCATCCATCACAAGCCAACAGAAATACTGGTTAGAATTAGCTTAGTTTTGACTATCTGAAAGCCTCAAGGTAAGCTACTCTGCTCAATCTGCTTTTTTTACACCAAAAAGAGTTGCCTATTTCTAATTTTTTAATGTATGTGTTATTGACATACATAATTGGTATTTCTTAGGAAACAGATCTGTTTTATGATGTAAACAATAACAGCCTCAGAGTGTGTGTGCCTCTAAAATACAAGCAATAATAATCATTTGCCCACTCAGAAGCTTCTGATTCACACACTAATCTGTCCCTTGTGATTACTTCAAGTGGAGATCCAAAATGCATTGAAATAAACAACAAATAAGAAGACAAAAGCAGGCTGCCTATGAGCCCATTTCCAGAAAAGCATTCATACCATCATGCTTTGGTAATACGCAATTTGACTATCACATTCCACCCATTTCCAACTCTCAGATGTAGATTTTTGGGTCTGGCAGCCATTTTAAAGCAGATTTAACAAGTGGACAGAGTTCTCCAACATTCAGATGCACCAGCAGCCCGACACCACCCACGGCAGGAGAGCTGCCCCAGCCCCAGCCTGCCTGTCCCAGGGCCCTCGGTGGGTTTTCCTCAGCCACAGGGCAAACCCCACCCAGCCCCTCATCCAGACAGGCACACCAGGCTGGGCACACGAGCATTCATAGCTCA
The DNA here is from genome assembly GCF_014805655.1 of Passer montanus. NCBI lineage: Eukaryota > Metazoa > Chordata > Aves > Passeriformes > Passeridae > Passer > Passer montanus. The sequence continues at coordinate 7,345,035 of NW_024368152.1, forward strand.
ATTCTCCCAGAACCTCTGGTGGTGGCTTGGCTGTTTGTTTACTGCAGATCCGCTGCTGACATTATCACTCGACTAATGTATTTTGATGTTTTGCTACATAATGGCAACATAATGGTTTGGTAAAGTAAATCTTTACCAAGCTAAATTAAATGATCATTCCAGTAATAGCTGCAGGCCATATTCCAAATGCAACATTAATACATGATAAATGGAACACAGATATTCTTGTCAAAAATGCATGCAAAACTACTTTGGATCTTCCACGCGCTCCCTAATGTTACATTCTCTTGCTCTCCCCTTGCTCCCTTCAATTCTGGAACATCTCAAGGACAAGGAGACCAGCTTCAGACTTAATAAATGAGAGAAACATCATCTAAAAGAGAAGACAGGCAGGAGGGAGGGTGCTTTCATGTCTTCCCTGGAATGGAAGGCACATATTGTGTGATTCATTCTTCCTGTAAGACTCCAAAAGGAACACTGAATTAGGAAAGTGGGAATAAAAAAATATTTGTCCCCCTAAAAAACTCAAAGCTGAGAGCTGATAGTTGACTATGTCCAAAATTTAATGTTAAACTGAGATGAGACCTGAGGGGTCACCTAAGTTCTCTCTCACTTGAAAAACCATATCGTGTCATATCAACCCCTATTTCTGCAATCACTTGAAAGTATAACAGTAAACAATGCAGATAAGAGCACCAAGTCTGACCTTTGCATTTCAAAGAGTTGACAATAATATAGAGCACTTAAAAACAAAAAGAAGAAAGCATACCAGCTTCACAACACAAAATCTGTAAAGGCAGAACTCCAGGATGCTGGAATCTGCCTTACAAAACCCTGATGAAGGAAGTAGAATCTTGAGATCTTCTGACATAAATGAGTACTCATAATTCAGAAAACAAATAGCTGACATGCTGTGAATTTTCATCTGTTCTCCTAGCTTTACAATGTTTCAGCATCACAGCATGCAAGTAATTTTATGCTTCCTCTTTCTTCTATGTGATACACAAGGAATTTTTCTGCAAACACCAGAACTGCTCCCAGTATCATTAATTTTGCAAACCAGCAGAAACCCATACACCACAGAGTCAGAAAACAGTCTCCTATTAGGAGTGTGGTAGCAAAACAACTTCTCAGAGTATTTTTAATGAAATAAAAATGTCATTACAGAACACTGACAATAATGGGACTACTGCAAGTGCTATTTTAAAGAACAGCCCTAATAGTCACAATGGTTGAGAAATTATAAACTAGAACTGCTAAGTACAAAATATTTTGTAATAATTCTATTTCATTAAACCAGTGTGCTTTATACAAGAACTCACAGGTAGTTTAACAGAACAATTTTCTGATGGCAAAACAATAGCAAGGTCAATCATTAAACCCATCACTGCTGTTAACTCGGCATTTGGCAAGTATCATCTTGGATGAAGATAAGAGGGAGCTGTTATTTCCATTCACCCACTCACCACTCTGCTCCAGCCACACACCCCCTCGTGCCCCATGCACATGCTCACGTTCCGTGGGGAAGGAGCAGAATCCCAGCAATTCTCAGCCCTTCAATCCCTGCTGCAGCCCCACACCTTCGCCTTGAGACACCACTGAGGCACAGAACTGGTGTGGCTGCAACACTGCCAGGAGAGAGAGGCCAGGTTTGCTCAGCCATGAGGTGATGCCAGCTGGAATTTGTGTTCAGCCAGCCAGGAGACATTTTCTGCATGTGTTAAGGATGGCAGCAGCTGGGGAACACACGGGCTATGATTTGCTGAGAAGGTGGTTGTGCAGCCAGAATCAGTGCACAGGGCAGCCAGCAGATTAATAAACAACCCAGCTCCCTGCATGCAGCATGCAAAACAAAAGGCCACAGGAATCAGATTTAGTTACAAAAACCAAGTATTTTAATGATTCCAAGACCAAAGGAAGGCCAGCAGTTTGTGCTAACAACCTAACGCAGCTGCATTTTCTTTTAAATTATTTCTCAAAACAAAATGCCCTACAGAGGTATTTATATTTCCCATCCTATTTCTTGCTTTGCCTATAGGAAGGAATCAAACAATTCTGGTTTCAGCAGGGTACTGAATCAAGTGCAAGCCCCACAGCTGCTCAGACCTGCACCAACAGTGCAGCCCTATACCTTGCTGAGCTATTGACACCATCTTGCAATCAGACATGTCTCAAACAGCATAATGGCTGCAATAAATCACTTTTGAAACAAATAAAACCATTTCTGAAAAATACAGTTTGCTTAAAACATAGCATAAATGAAACACCTGCTTTTCTCCAATGTTTAACATTCCTCTAACCTGGAAAGACCTATCCCTTCAGATGACTTGTTTCATTTCTGTCCAACCCCCATCCCCCAGCTAAGTTAAAGCACTGCTACAATGTCCTATCTTCGGCATCCTTTAATCAATGCATGCCGATGTATATAACATTCACATGATGCATCAGCGTCACCACTGTCACAGTGTTTGTCATATGGTCCTACAGAAACACACGCAGAGACCCAAATCAGCTGTTTCCTGCTCTCAGACAGGAGAAAACCTGTGGGTAGCTCCATTTTCTTTGCTCAATGATGAAGCCTGACACAGGAATAGATGATGGCAACTTCTATTTTCGTGTAGATTTTTCTCCCGCATGTGAGAAACACTAATGACTATTTCCAGGGATGAATTTGAGATACGCCACAAAAAACAATGATACACAAGGAACCCCATTATGAAAAAGCCTTGCATTTATTTATTTTATTAAAAGCCTTTGCATTTATTTATTTTTCATGCTTCCAGTTAGTAACAGAAAACCAAAAACAAAACCCCTCAACAAACAAACACCACACCAAAAAAAAACCCACAGCAAAATAAACACCTACTCAATGACAGTCCAAGTCATGGCACAATCACTTATGACCTACTTCAACCCCAGGCAAACAATATTACACAAAGATGTATTTATGATATTTAAATTAGAAAGTAACTATGTTGCCCAAGTATGCATGTACCTATTACATATAGTTGTATTTATATAACCCATACCTTTTTATATTTTTGATTTATTGGAATAATGTCTTGATCCTATTTCATGCATATCTAAACTTGGCAGCACTTCTGGCTACCATAGCCACTAAACTGCTTGCACTATGGTTTGTCACCTGCCTGCTCTTCAGTGGAGACAAACAAATCACGCACATTCATCATTTTCTAATACGCTTCAAACATTTCCCTTTAAATGCCCAGTGCAATCAAATTATCTCACAATTTATTTTTAATAAGAGAAATTTAAAAATTAGAATGGCTCAGGTTATTGCAGACAAATTAATCATATGACCTGGCCTTCACAGTAAGTTGTATGAAGTCAATACAACTAATAGATACTTTTGGGTAGATTTAATCACAGTATATGCTAGCAGAAGAGGCTACATTTCTGTAAAAATGCAGTCATCATGTCAATGCTAATAAGGAACTTCAGGTTGTTAATCAATTATCCTTTGAGATATGGGATTAAAACAATGAATTATTCACCTATATGTACACCCATATTACTGCCATTTGTCTATCACTTTTCATCAAGGTGTTCCATTACCTTCCTGAGTTATTTTCTCTTATATATTCTAATGTAAAAACTCACTAGTATACCTCAGCTTTCAATTCACTGAATTTACATAACAGAGAAAAGCCATTTAAGATTCTCTGAAGAAAATAAATAATCATCAACTTTACTTCAACAATTTATTTCTCCCAGCATTCAAACACTTTTCATACTCACTATCTGGAAATTTCTCATACTAATGGTTTCTTCTGTTTTGTACAAGTAGGGATATGACCAAACACAATGAGCCATTCTTTATGCAGGTTAAGACCTTTCTTTCTTCATCACAAACAGGGTGTCCAAACAAATGAACTTCTCACTACCAAATCTTTTGCAACACCTATTTACCAATGAAAAAAATCTGCTGCTGCTAGGAGGACTGCCTAGAGACAGTAAGTTACACACGAAGAAGGCATCTGCAATCGTTTTGCCAGCTCAAAGCGTCCTTTGTGAAAATTTTTATTACCTGAGTTCTTTTATCTACAGGTAGCACAAAAGTCACAAGAGAATTCTAAAGAGACATGTATGAATTTTAAACCTAAACTACAAAAAAGAGACTAAGAAGGGAGTTAATCTTGAGTTGTACTTTTCATAACTGGTACTATTCAGCATTAGGAAATACACTCAAATTTTTTCATCATTATTGGAGCCATTATACAATGAAAAATTTAGTACTTATTAAAAGCCAAATATTATCAATTCAAAGTCTGTTAAACTCAGAGCAATAGTTAAAAGAGTCGTTTATAAGAAATAGCTTACACCTTTTTGTTCATAGCAAGAAATACACATTACATAGATATAGAAGTTGTTTACTATGGTTACAATTGCAAAGGTCCCACTGCACATCAGACAATTCACCACACCACCGCTGAACAGCCAGCACAGAAAGGCAGAATCAAGGAAGATAAATGGACTCCAGCAGCCTGGGAAACCCATCACAGACTCATAATATGATTACAAACAGGTGGTTAAAACCAAGATCCACAAATGCAGTGTTCCTCTTTATACAGCTGTTCTCTAGGCATTCAAATTCCCATTGTATGGATCCATAGAACCTTGGTATTTACTTGCTAAATTTACAGAGCTATTTCAATCCCTCTGACTGCCCCATCTATATAGCACCTACAGAAACACCTGGTGTACAAGAGCATTCTGTGAGCAATGGTGTTATAGATTACAATTCACTGAACTGAATTACAGGATCACAGAATACCAGATTAGAACTACCTGATCCAACCTTTCCTGGAAAAAGCACAGTCTAGACAAATAGCCCAGCACCCTGTCCAGCTAAATCTTGAAAGTGTCCAATATTAGGGAATCCACCACTACATTGGAGAAATTATTCTAATGCTTGATTGTTTTCACTGTGAAAAATTTTCTTCTTATGTCTAATTGGAATCTTCCAAGGAGTAACTTGTACCCATTACAAGTCATTTTTTCCCTTTTTTTCCAAAAGGAACCATATGAAGTCTCCATTTTCTCTGTAGCCACCCTTTAAAATCTGGAACATGGTGATAAGGTCTTCCCTGACTTTCTTTTCTCAAGACTGAACAAACCCAGTTCTCTCAGCCTTTCCTCATATGGCAGGCTGCCCGGTCCTTTTACCTTTTCTGTGCCCCTCTCTGGATCCCCTCCAGCCTGTCCACATCCTTTTCTGCAGGGCAGGGACCAAAACTGAACACAGTGTTCCAGATGAGGCCTGACAATCACTGAATAGACTGGGACAATGACTTATTTCTCTCTGCTGATGATGTCCCTGACCAGCATCCTGTTGGTTTCCTTTGCTGCAGCAGCACAATGCTCACCCTTGAGCTGTTGTCGCTCAGGACCCTTTCCCAGAGCTGCTCCCCAGACAGGCAGATGCCAGCCTGTGCTGCACTCCTGGGCTCTGCTCTCACGGGACCTTACACTTGCCCTTGTTGAACTTCACAAGGTTCTTGTCAGCTCATTCTTCCAGCCTATCCAGGTCTTTCTGCAGGAAGACAGTCTCTTCCAAAGTGTCCACTTCTCCTTTGTTTCATCTCATCTTGCCAATTACATTTGAAGATATTAAAATGCAGTGAGCCCAATATCAAGCCCTGGGGGAATCAATTTGGGACAGGATGCCAGTTTGAAGAGGAGGCATCTATCACCACATGGCTGAGAGTGCAGTTTCTCAGCCACTTCCCCACCCACTGCACAAATGGCTTGTCTAGGCCATCACACATCAGTTTCTCTAGGAAAAGGCCACAAAAAATGGTATTGAAAGCCCTGGAGAAATCCAGGTAGATAACATCCACCCTTCACTCCCCACCAACCAAGCAGGCTGTTTTGTCATAGAAGGCAATCAGGTTTGTCAAGCATCATTGCTCTTGGGGAATCCATGCTGGCTTTTCCCAACCATATACTTCATCTGACTTATGATAATCTGCAGTAGGAAGAGATATTTTGCTTTCCTAAATGCATCTCTGCACACCCTGGCAACATCCTTGTATTTTTCAACAGGTGTGCAATCACTTTTCCATCTCTGTTACAATTCTCTTTTGGTTTTGAACACACTCAGAAGCTCACAGTTAAGCCAAGGGGACCTCTTTCTCTGCTTACTTCCCTCACCTTTGAGGGGGATGAACTGCTTTTGTGCTTCCAGGAAAAAATCCTTGAAAAACACCCAGCACTCACTAGCTCCTTTATCCTCCATGGATCCCTCCCAGCTGAGCTCTGAGTGAGCTGAAGTGTGCTCTTCTAAACTCCAAAGTTTTGTTTCAGTACTGCCTTCAGCATGCTCAGCCAGATCCCAAACACCACAATATTGTGATCACTGCCACCGAGGCCACGACTAACTGAGCTATTGCAAAATAGGTTTTGTCCATTTTTGAGCAGTGCCTCACTCCTGGTTGGCACATCTAACATTTGTATGAGAAGCAGTTCCCTGTGCCTTCCAGAAACTTGATGAATGACACATCAACTGCTGTATGGTTCTTCCAACAAATGTCTGGATAGTTGAATCTGCCCATAAGAACCAGGTTCTGCTGATCTGAACTTTGCTTAAGTGCCCCAATATTGATTCACTGGCCCTATCATCTTGGTTTGGAGGAAAATGGCAGATATCTACTGTAAGACTCGCCATGAGGACAACTACTCTGAGCTTGGCCCAAAGCATTCAAAAGGGCCTCCATGATCACCACAGATGGCTATTACACATTCAAGACTCTCCTTAAGATAGAGCACAACAACTCCTCCTCTTCTTCCCCTACCTATCTTTATAAAATAGGTCACAGCTGTCCACCACAGCTCTCCAGACACATGACCTGGCCCACCATGTTTTAGTTATTTCTATGATATAGCAACTTTGTGGCTGCACAAGGAGCTCCAGCTCCTCCTGTGCCCCAGCTGGATGTGATGATGTGAGCATTGCCACTTTGGACCCAAACCCTCAAGTCCTTCACTTGAAAACCAGCCTCACCCAACTGGTCAGCCTGCTGTCAAAGATCCCCTCACCTCTTCCACACTGGTGGATCGCACCCCTCCATAACAGACTACAGTCATCAAAGAATACCCCATTGTCATAAAGCCCAAACCCTCATCATGGCTTCAGCCACAAAGTGAGAAGTTATCTCACACCATACATCTATTTCTGGCTGCACCCTTTTCTCCAACCATCAAAACAGAAGAAAAAGACACCAATACTTTTCATTTGGACACCCAGGGCTCTGTAGTTTTCCCAGATTTTAGTTTATGCTGAACTGCTTTATGGTCACTATTACAAGAACACCTAAACACTAAACTTGTCTACTCTCCAAAACAAGTTTTTAATTGAAAGGGTTTAACATATTTATAAATTGTGTTCACATTAATCAAAATCACTAATTCTCGGATAGAACTTTTAATTTTATTCTAAGCATGTGAAACTGTACACTGCAAGCCTTCAAGACTAAAAATAGTGTGATTGCCAGTCAGCCAGAAATTTAGAATGCATCCAGAAGCTCCTACGCTGCACTTGCCAGGAATGTCAAGACTTTGAAAAATCACATACGTTGTAACAGTCAAGACAAACTAATCTGTAACACAAGCACACAGAACACTCTGATTTTTCATTATTGTGAAGCCTGGCAGTATCACTGCAGTTCAGCATCCTTCTGTATTTTCATTATAAACCAAATCTGAAGAAATGTTTCAGCTAAATGTGCTTGTCCTGGTCTACATGCCTTAAAAAAACACAATTTAACATGTTTGGGGATTATGACACTTAGTAGTGACTTGAGACTATGAAAGGAAATTGACAGTATCTTTTAAGTAAACAATTTCATACTGTTTTGGTGACTGAAATCTAGAGGTACCCACGAAGTCTCATACCAGAGTAATGAGAACTCCTCCATGAGGGGTTTGGATCAGCTGTATTATATTTATGTACAACAAAACATGGCGAGTTTATACACCTATGTTTTGTCACTAGCTGTTTAATTAAATATGTGTTCACAATGTGAGTACATCTCATTGGTTGATCTTTAGACCACCAGGTATCCATCCAGCCAGGGCTAAATTTCAATTGCTATTGAATACACGGAGTGCTAGCCCTCAAATAACTTACAATGCTCTTGTGCTATTAGTAATCACTCTCCTCCCACTTGTAGCTGTTGGAAGAGCTGAGAAAAGAATCTGTAAAGACATTACTAGTCTGAAAGCACATTCTATCTAGGCCTTCCTGTTACTTGGAAAATTTCAATCAGAATTGAAATTCAATCAAAATTTCAATCACAGAATGGGTCAGGTTGGAAGAGACTACAGTGGGTCATTTGGTCAAATCTCCCTGCCCAAGCAGGGTCATCCTAGAACACAGGGCACAGGATTGTGCCCAGATGGCTCCTGAATATCTCCAGTGAGGGAGACTCCACAGCCTCTCTGGGAAAGCTGTTCCTGTGCATGGCCACTCACACAGTAGTAAAGAAGTTTTTCCTCATGTTCAGGTGGAACTTCCTGTGCATCAGTTTCTGCCCATTGCCTCTTGCTCTACTGGTTGGCACCACCAAGGGCCTGGCTCCATCCTCTTCACAGCCACCCTGTAGATATTTATACACGTTGATGAGGTCCCGTCTCAATAGCCTCAGCCTCTGGAGGCTGAACAGGTCCAGCTCCCCCAGCCTTTCCTCATTAGAGAGATTCTCCAGACCAATTTAGTAGCTCTCTGCTGGACAAAGGCATAAGTTGGGAAAAAATTTAAAGATGGAATGTATTTATACACACTGATGAGGTCCCCTCTCAATAGCCTCTTCTCGAGGCTGAACAGGTCCAGCTCCCCCAGTCTTCCCTGGAGAGATTCTCCAGACCAATTTAGTAGCTCTCTGCTGGACAAAGGCATAAGTTGGGAAAAAATTTAAAGATGGAATGCTTTTCAAACTTCTGGGTCTTCTTCCAGGGACAAGTGTTTGCTGTAACACCATTTCACATACAGTCTTATGCCAGCACACACATTCAAATTAGAAAGAGACAGCAGGAAGAAAAAGGTTGGTGGCAGTCTTGTGAGAAGACAACAGAACTAAAACAAGCAAACAGACTGTAAGATTCATATCTCGTTTTACTGATTTCAGCTGAATGCCAGAACCTTGTCATACTTCATCTCTGGAGATGCAAAGATAACAAGTGTTGACTGAGAAAGGATGGGAAAAAAGAAACAACAGAAGCCATCATGAGAAAAAAACATTCTACTTGAAGCAGCATCAAGTGTAAAGGACACCTACAAAAAGGGAGATGCAGTCCTGTCACAATTCATAGAGAATTATATACTTAACAACTAACCACATTAGTCTTAAACTTTTCCGTTGATGGTTTATTAAAGTATTTTCAGTCTTTATTAAGTTCTACCATACAGGTCAGATATTTCCATTATAGTTGAAAGCAGTACATAGGTTAGCCTAGGTTAGCCCTCAGCCCTTAGTAAATTAAGATCGGTGACACAACCAAAAAAATCAGCAATGCACCCTTAAGTTATTTGTGCCTTTGCCAGAGAAGGTATTTTAGGAGACTGCAAACATATTAGCACATCTATAGCCTCAACTGATTATTTTAACATGACAAAGACATGCTGCATTTCTGCAATGACTGAATCCATTTCTCAAATTATTTCAACAGTGAACCAATAAAGCCTATGAAAGTAATGATGTGAAAAAAAGTGAAAACACATGTCTCCTATAGAATCTACAACTGCAAGAATAAAGGGACAAAGATTTTAATCCAAAGGCAGAGTTATTCATCATGGCCAAATCACACTGGATCACTGCACAACCATGAGACCAGGTTTACAAGGCAGAGAGGGAAACCTTAGACAATCATAACTGCTGTTAAGCAGCACAGAGCTTTGTTTGTTTGGCCCCAGAGATGTTTTATGAAGTGGTAATGCAGGTAATTTTAATTCAATGTGTATGATGGGGCATTGGGTAAGTTTTTGTTCTCAAGGTCCACCTCAACCTTATATAGATCTATTCCTAGTTGATGATCAGCTTGAAGGAGAAAGTATAGGATGGCAATGGTTATCCAGATCCAACAGAACAAAGTCCTGACTAAACTCATCTGCTCCCACCACTGACCCTGCTCTGAGCAGGAGGCTGAGTCAGAGACCTTGATGTCCCTCATTCTATGAATTTATTCAGTCTATTTAACTATTAATAGTTTATTAATTGTTAATTTTTAAGATAAAATGAGAAATAAAATAAGAGATTTCTTTTATTAAAGCTTCTATCACATCATAATATATGTGCATTCCAAATACAAACCAATAGTGTTTAACAGTTCTTTGTCCCAAAACAAGTTAATTTTCCTCAAATAATCCTAATCCTTCCTAGGACTTGCAATAGGGGAGAGTTGCACAGAAGAATGCCACAGATGCAGGGTGAAGCAAACCCTGCTGAAAGAAACTACATTGCAGCAAGGAATACTGGAGCACAACTGAGACGGGGCCACATGGGATAAATGTAATAATTATACTTTTGCACAGTTTCATCTGTACAGTACCTATATATGTCCACACAGCAAGTTACAAAATATTGTGCTGCATTTATGGAATTGCATTAAAAGCCTCTTACTCTAAAATCCCAATATTTTAACTTAATAGTAGGAACAAGTACCTCCTACACAAACTTGCAAATCCTAAAATGTTAATTTAAATAGCAGATTCTGTTGTACTGTAAGCATCACAGTTAAGTCAGATTTCTCTTACCACTCTAGCTACAAAACTATTTACTCCCAAATACACATTCTTAAGTTGCAGAGGCCCGTAACTATAAGAGCAAATGTGTCAACTCAACTTTTAGTAGAGGTGGCAGAGACTGTAGAAAAAAATAAGCATTTTGATCAAAGACACCAAACATTTGTAAAGATAATTTGAAACAAATAATTGGAAATGGCAGGGGAGCATCTCAAATAAAGGTATAAAAAGAAAAAAATTACTTTAATAACCATAAGCTCCATCACTCACTACAATTTACCGTGGGAAAACTTCTGTAAGAAAGCCTCCACATGTGAATGACCCAAACTGCTTAGTCAAAGGACAGGATTTATGCAAAGCACCCAGAGTTAGCCACAGTTTTAAAATTACGTGTCTGGATTCTCACACCCCTCTCCTCTTTATGCAGTTTTTGAGGACTGTTTTAAAGGCTTTTAGATTTTCTTTTTGGGGGGAGAACAGACACAAAAGGGGGGAACATGATACACAATAAAACAAAACAACATACACTTTACTAGAACAAGAACTAGAAGCTTAAATTCCTAACAGAAAAATCTGAGAGCAAGTAGGGCAGCCAGAACACAAAGCACATCCCTCCCTTTGTTCATTGTGTCCTTGGCAGACAGACCCACACTTCCAGCCAAGTCTAGTATTTTCTGAACAGTGGCAGACTCTGCTCAACTACCCCAATCCCTCAGAGGCTTTCCTTGTCCCCTCTGAGAACTGGCTGCCTGTTCCCAGCTCCTCACCACAGCCCTGCAGCCCCTTGGTGAGCCCTGGGCATCTGCAGCTTCCCCTTGTCACACTTCTCAGTCCCTTAACCCCTAAGCAAGTTCTCATGGGAAGAAACAGTTTCTACTTCCACCTATCCTTGTCTTCAAAAGAAGAAACTAGGCATGATGCCTTTTGTTCACTGCTCTTGATTTTTACACTTCTTAGGCCACTTTTAAGTTTTACATCCAGGATCAAACCCATGGCTTGCTTAGCACACTACCCTTGTCAGAACAGATACATCAGAAGCAGTTGTGAGAACCACATGGCACAGTAGCTCAGACTAGAAAATACCTGGTTAGAAGACAAATCTTCACTTTAATAGTGAAAGAGTGAGAGCTCCATTAGGACACTTAGTAAAAAGGCAGGCAGGCATAACATGAGATAATGCCAGGAATACAGCTCAAAAACACTCAGATTAGAATCAATAAATGTGATTACCAGAATCCAGTTTAATGGAAAACATTTTCTGACTCTTGAAGTCTTACACAAAAACATCCAATCTTGATTTTGAAATACATTTAATTAAACAACTTACTTGGTTTAACCATGAAAATATTATGTCTGTGCTACATCAGAAGCCAAGGTGAACTAAAAAAATCTCCCTTTAAAAGTCTATCTCCAGAAGAATTTCTTTATCTTTGCTCTTTACAGTAGGAAACCATTTTAGATCCCGATACCTGGCATTTACAACCCTTCCAGAATACTTTCTCTTTAGTAAGGATACTGGGGCTCTTCTTGGAATTTTTCTAGTCTTACCCCCAGCAACATCTGAGAAAATTAAAACCTATATTTCCACTATGAACTGAGACAGAAGGAAATGCCTGCCCCTTTTGAAAGGGGAATCTTAAAAGCAATTTGGATTTACATTCTTCCTGAGGGAAAAATTAATAAGCTGACTTTCTCTGATGTTCACATGCATCTCCATTCATAGCTAGAACTGGGTATATCATTAAAAGTAGGTACATGCTCCGGGCAAGAGACTATCATGAACAAAAATACTTCTGTTTAGAAATGAGCAGTCCTTGAACAGGACAATCATAAATCCTGCTTTTCTCAGCAACAGGAAGATGAAATCCAGGTTTCCATCCCAGATCCCTTCCCAGTCTCCCCCACACTGTGATACAAGAGAAATGCAGTTTCTCCTATGCAGACAAACAGCTTTAGGCAGGTTACAATGTCACATCTCTTTTCATTAACTTCCTCTTCAAGATAGCCAACTCAGACATCCACAATGCCTCATCTGAATTTTCCACACCTATTGTTTGTTTTTTTTTGTTAAATTACGCTCTCCAAATGCACAATAAATGTGCAGTACTCTGTGTGAAAAAGTCCTTGACACTGGGCTCAGAATTACACCACATCCCCTATCCATGTAACAACATCATGTCCTCCCTGTTATTCTCCACTTGACATAGTTTGCTTTGAAAAGCTTCTCTTGGAGGTTGTCCATGACATACATATCCCACTCCTAAATTCAAGCCACCATGCTGCACTCACAGTTGAACAGCCTCCACTGAAGTATGTATTGTTGGCTTTTTCAGTGTTGAACCCAGCCTGTCTTTTTTTTTGTCCATTTACTCTTTCCTGTTCTGAAATTCTTCAGAACACTACTACTTGCCTCATTCAGTCAAACCTTGCAAAGTGTTGCCAGCAATTCAAGGCAGGTGGCACCTACTCCCCACAGAGCGCTGCGCAATGAGGCCACACACACCTGGAGCAGCAGGCACAGCTCTGGCCTCCTCAGCAAGAGGGACACATGGACATTCTGGAGAGAGGCCACAAGGATAACAAGGGGACTGGACTTTCTCTCCTGTGGGGAAAGGTTGAGAGAGCTGGGACTGTTCAGCCTGGAGATAGGAAGGCTCAGGGGTTCCTCATCAGTGTGTGCAAATTCCTGAAGGCTCTTTACCATTGCTCCAAGTGACAGGACCAGAGGCAATGGACACAAACTGAAACACACGAAGTGCTTTGTCAACAGCAGGAAACATTCTCTTATTTAAGAGTGACTGAGCCCTGGCACAGGTTGTCCAGAGAGTTTGTGGAGTCTTCCCACCTCTGAGATACTCAAAAGCCATCTGGGCATGGGGCAGGGCATTATGCTCTGGGTGGCCTGGCTTGAAGAGTTTATTTATCTTTGTGACTGGACCAGGCAGCTTCCACAGGCTCCTTCTAACCTCAATCATTCTGTGATTCCATGGTTATTACTGTCTCTTTCAGATCATTAATAACCATAATTGAGTTGTATGGTTACTACACTTTCACCCAGAAATACTCTATTTCTACTAGCTTCCTAACAGGTGACAATTGACAGCAGCCCATTCTCTCTACCAAAGCTTAAACTTCAAGTGCAATTCACAAGAAGCTGCTTTTGAGACATCTTTAACAGTCACAATGCATTCAAAAACACAAATCAAATAGTCTGTAAATCATAAAGGCAGTATGGACAAATTCACAAAGCAAATGGAATATAAAGTTCAGAAACAAACTGGAGAAGTAGGAGCTGACAAATCAAAATACAAGTAAAATCCCTAAGATAATAAGCTAAATGATGCTTAGTCATATTTAATAATTATCCACTGAGAAAAAAATTACATGGGTAAGACTTCCTTGAAACTGGCAAAAAAGGGCTACATCTCTTTAGAACATTGTCTTTAAAAGTAGAAAGGGAATTTAAAAAATCATAGATCTTTGAACTGGAAATTAAATACCATAAAGGGTTTTGTTGACTTTTTACACAGTACATATTTATAAACACCTAGAAGGCAAACAGTGCAACACAACTGAATCAAAAGCTTGTCCAGAACAAGTACAATTTGATTTTATGAGTGCAGCTAACAGATGTGGCCTGAGCATGACCACCATCCATGACCAAACCTATCCTTGGCACAGCCAGGGTGAGGAACAGCTGGGACAAAGTTAATTTGCTTCCTAGTAACGTTGCTAACACACTGAAATTTTAGCTGTTGCTGAGCAGTGCTTGCTCCAAGGCCAGCACTTTGCAGCGTCTCATGCTCTGCCAGAGGGGAGGTACACAAGGAGCTGGGAGAGAACATGGCCTGGGCAGGTGACAAACTACTCAACACATTCCATACCACAGGGCCCATGCTCAGGATAGAAACTGGGGGAACTGCTCCAGGGACCAATCACTGCCAAGGGACAGGCTGGGCATCAGTCAGAGGTATGATGTGCAATTGTACCATGCATCACTTGTTCCTCTGCAATTTTATTTCTTTGTCTCCCTTTTTATTAGTTTATTATTGCATGGTACTTAGTTGCTGGCTATGGTTAAAGTTATGCCTACAGCCAGTCAGTCTGTCTTAATCCTAACATTTGGGCTGCTGGAGAGTACCAACCCAAATCCAAATTGTACAAAAAAAATTGATTAAATACCATCAAATCATAAGGATCTATCAGTATCACTCCACTAATCAAACCTATGAAAACAACAGGGAATATTTAAATAATTTGGTAACAGTAAGCACACTAATTAAATCTTCAAGTAGACATTACATTACAAAAATTACAAACACTCAGTTGATCAGAAAATCTTGGGGGGAAAAAAAGAAAAACTGAAAAAGGTTTAAAAGCCACAAATGGAGCTGAATTAAGTTACATGCAAAGCACAGTTTTGCTTGGTAAATAATCAACCATAAAAATCTGTAATGGAAACCAACTATTAGGCAGCATTAGAGCAGGAAAGGATCCATGCAAAGTAACAGCATTGCTAAACAAACAGAATAAGCCTTTTACTCTGCTTAGCATTACAAATACCTCAACCTGTTTTGAGAAGCACATCTCCAAATGACATAGAACAACTGGAAGAATTCCAAAAGCAGCTACACAAAAAAAGGAAAG
Organism: Passer montanus; assembly: GCF_014805655.1. Taxonomy (NCBI): domain Eukaryota; kingdom Metazoa; phylum Chordata; class Aves; order Passeriformes; family Passeridae; genus Passer; species Passer montanus. The sequence continues at coordinate 7,360,441 of NW_024368152.1, forward strand.
AGGCCTTGAAAACACAACCTAAGCAGAGATTTAAATAGACTTTTTCAGGCTTTACTGGACTGAAAGAAGACAATATAAATAGCAGATTCTTGCAAACACAAAGGAAATACACTTCCCTACACAGACGAAAGGGGCTCAAACTATAGATGATTTAGGCTAAACTTGGGCTAATTTCTAGGGTAACCTAACTGCAAGCATAATTAAGCACCTGTACAGATTGCCAAACAAGGCCAAAAACTCTGTAGCATTTTTAAGATATTTTGAAGATTTCAAACTGACTCTGATCAGAGATCCAGATAAACTCTCAAACCCTTTTCAGCCTCCATTTCCAGAACTCTATATTGGATTTTGTTTACCAAAGAAATATTTTTCAAAATGAGAGAAAAGGAATCTGCCTAAAAATTTTTCCAGTACATAGATGAAGAGACATCTGTATTTAAAATATTTATAATTTAAAGTCTACTAAGAGATCAGATGCAATAGGCAGGAAAAACAGCTGTGGGAGCCAGTCAAGATACTGATGATCTGGCGAGACAAACTCACAGGCACAAGACACACCCACAGGAGCTGGTTTTGTGTCATACCATCCTAGTACTACTCAAATTTCTTTTAAATGCTTCCAGTCTTGTCAAACCAAGGTTACATTTGCTGAGGAGATTTCACATTATAGTCATGTACTTGGTTTTGAACACATTCCATATGTTAAACTTGGATTAGGAGTGCAGCTATGCTGTGAGGGCAGGCAGTCTGCACCTCCCTTATCTCCTACCAATGCAAACAAATATTTTCAAGTGAGGATGAGCCTTCAGCAAATTCAGAAACCTTTGCTTGCTAAGAGAAAGGTAACCTACAACATCTGTCTTCTAACTCACAGATTTTTCAAATATTTTGTGTGTTAAACTTGTTTACAATCAGTCACAGAACACATCATCAAAGGCAAAAAAAAAAAAAGGCAAGCAGTGCAAAAAATTGAACTGAGCTGAAGTTCTCACCCACACTTTTCCCCTTCTCTATATACTGCCTTTACTCTACATGCTTGTCTCCTTGAAAAGCCAGATGTAGTATTTCTTACTAATTCCTTTGGGAAAGCAGGGAAGGCAGACAGAACATCTGAAGAAATGCAGAAATCCAAAGACTGTGCTTAGAATAATGGATTCCTTAACTTAATAAAAAGGGAAAAAATGAGCAAGAAGCAAATCTAGTAATAGAACTCTAATTTGATTCAGCACCATCCCAAATGGGGGTACAAAGCTCGTGGCCAAAACCTACATAAACAGCAATCCACTGTAAGACAAGCTATTTCTAAAATTTTCATTTAAAAAACCCAGTTGTGCATATATACCTCAGGTACAGGTGCAGAGAAGTTGTGGATTAAGAACCTGAGTTACATTCCATGAGAAGCTTTGTCCCTCCTCCTCAGGCAGAGATCTTGGACTCTGCAGCAGAACTGCACCCACACATTGATTCTCACAAGGCATGCCCTGATGAGCACAAGTAAGAAACAGGAACACAAACAAGCATGAAAATAGATGAAGGTTTCTTCCTTCAGAGAAGCATTTCCAAAAGTGCTGATCTGTTGACAGAAGTCTTATTGTCTTGTCCTTTCCAGCAACTCAAAGAAGACAGTGTAGAAAGACATGGAATACAGTTTCTAATCTACTCTTTATTTCTGCTGGTTTCTTCAGTTTACCTAGTCTACCAAAGGTTATAAAAATCCAAACCGTAGTAAAACACTTAAATGCAGAAACTTTGTTTGCTTTTAAGGAGAAAAGAGAACAAAAAACACAATCCCTACATATTAACTTGAAAATACTCTTGATAGTGTCCAGTTCAGAAAAAAAGTCTTCAATTTTTAATTAAAATTTTCATACCAACAGATCCTGAAGAATCAATTAGCAATCTCTTTCTAAAACTCCAAGCTTGTCTAAAAGGAAGGTGTATACTTATGTCATTTAAATGGTGACTTTTGCATTAGTAGTTGCTCAGTAGACTGTCTGTACCCTGTAATTTCGGACAGCTTTGTGTTCCAGTGGAACAGAAACGCTCTCTTACTATCTAGAAATGCTTCCCATGGATTTGGAGCTCTATTCATGCAATCTCTGGAAATGACATTTCATTGTATATATCTAGTTTAAACAGCAGGAAGATTGACACTTCATGAAAAATACAGTATCTTTCATTACTGCAGCCAAATAATCTCCAAAACAGCCTATGGTGTTTAAAGGGTAAAGCTACTAGTTCCCTTTGAGAAATTAAATCATCCCTTCCCCAAAGATTGAGTCAGAAAGCAAGATGCAAAGATGTAAAAAAACCCAAAACCATCACATCTATATTAGTGGAAAACAGTAACACCTACCAAAGGCCCTATGTACACTAATTAAGTCAGAGGCCCTGTTCCCAACTTTTTTGGCTGTCCTTCCCTCCTTTTAGAATTTGGAATACTGAACTATGTCAGACTATAAAACAAAAATAAATGCCCAGGATTTGTATTTTGTCATTGTTAGTTTGGGGACATTTGGGGCTTAGTTCTAGGGTGAGGCTTTTTGGTTTTCATTTGCTTTTGGTTATTTATTTGTTTGTGTTTTTCCACAATCAAGATACTCTAGCAAAAAGGATTATCTCAAAATGATCTTTTAAAAGATCCCAAAAGGAAATGAGATTCTGATAGATGCAGTGACAGCATCCTGTATTTGAATTAGTAGTTAATCCCTTGGAAAAGAACAGGAGCATTAAATTAATTTGGAAGTAGCAGGCTCTCTAATTAATATTATCCAACACAGAGTCCCGGAAGAGACATAGAGAAAATTCTTTCCTATCTGAAGCTGAAAAGGCCATCCTCTGCCCAGACTTGAGCAGATACAGAAAAAGATTAGAGCATGCAGTACAAAACAGCCAGATAAATATCACCAGTTCAAATTTAAAAAAAAAAATTAAAAAAGCACACCCTTCAAACTGAAAAACATGGAAAGGTATGGCAGTTCACACACAAAAGGTCATGGCACCACACGGTTTCACCATAGAGGAAAGAGGGGCAGGCAGAAGGAAAACAGCAAGGAGTTGCACCAGTTCACAAGAATGCAATCATTAGCAGGTACTCAGAATGGAAATACAAGGTCCAGCTACCAAAAGGGAATCCTGAGCGTACAAAGGAATGGCAAAGTTTGGTCTGCAGGATACATCAAGTCCACAAGAGATGGGCGAAGGCTTTGAAAACATCACAGATTTAGTATGATAGTACTCTCTTCACTCAGCTTCCCATTTTCATGACATGCAAAGAAAATTATCTATAAAAAAGTCAAATTTATGCCCAACCTGATTAAACCAGTCAGCCAATTTCAAATGCACAAGCACAACATTAGCTTCTATTCATTAAGGGATTGAAAAAAATAAGATGAAACCAATCACATACAGCCCATCATGCTCTGCCATTTTTAGGAATCAAAAGGAACCAGAAAGCGACTGAACTGTGGAAGAACAATTCATAGGATCACAGAATGGCTTAGATCAGAAGGGACCATAAGGATTATCTAGTTCCAACCCCCCTACCCAAGGGCATTTTTCACTAGACCAAGATGCTCAGGGCTCCATCCAGCCTGGGCTTGAACACTTTTGGGGATGAGGCAGCCACAACTTCTCTAGACAACTGCTCTGGTTCCAGCACCTCATCACCCTTACAGGGAAGTATTTCTTTCTTATATCTAAACTCAACTTCTGCTCTTCCAGGTAAAAGCCATTCCTTCTTGCCCTATCATTACATGCCCCTGTGAACACTTCCTCTCCTCCTCTTTTGCTGGCCCCCCCTTAGGTACTGGAAGGTGCTCTGAGGTTTCTCCAAAGCCTTTCATTCTACAGGCTAAACAGCTTCATCTCTCTCAGCCTGTCTCCACAGGAGAAGTCCTCCAGCCTTATGATCATCTTCATGGTCCTCCTCTAGAGCAGCTCCAACAGTCTGATGTCCTTATGTTGGGGACCCCAGATCTGAACACAGCCCTCCAGGTCAGGTGCCACAGGAGCAGAATTGGCTCCTTGACCTGCTGGCTTCTGCTTGACCTGCATTGCTTCTTGTGATGCAGCCCAGGATCCAATTGGCTTTCTGGGCTGAAAGTGCACATTGCCAGCTCATGCTGAGCATCTCCTCACACAACACCCGAGTCCTCCTCAAGGCTACTCTCAATCTGCTCTCTACCCAGCCTGTCCTTACTTGGGATTGCCCCAAGCCAGGTGCACTGTCCCCTTGCATTTGTCCTGGTTGAAGCTCATGAGGTCTGCACATGCCCACCTCTCAGCCTGCCCAGGTCCCTCTGGATGGCACTCATTTCCTACAGTGGTGTTGGCTACACCACAGTTTGATATCATTGGAAAACCTGCTGAGTGCACTCAATCCTTTAACTCTGATCCCAGTACAGACCTCTGAGGGACACCACCCATCACAGGTCTCCACTAGGACATTGAGCCACTGACCACAGCTCTTTAACCCCATTAATACTAAAACAGAGACTCGATCTTTAGAAATCTGCAAATGTTTTCAGTTATTGCTTTTAATTAAAAAGACAAAATCAAAATCAAACAAACTAAAATAAGCCATTATAGCTTCAGATACAGAAATCAGGCAAATAAATAACATGGCTAGACACACTTATAAAAGCAAATTCGGATTTTTTGAAGCTGGTAGACTTGAGTAGTTAAATAGCTTTTCTTAAAGAAAAAACACCCTCAGAACAGAAGAAATGTTCCTTGTACTTAGGAAACAGCCTACTTCATACAGCAGCCAGCTGCATGCTCTTACCACAAAAACTAATGGCATTCCAGGCTTCATTAGGCCAAGTATTGCCAGCAGGTCAAGGGTGGCAGCCTATCTTCTCTACTAGGCACTGGGTGAGGCCACAAGGAATGCTGGGTCCAGTGCTGTGTTTTCCAATACAAGGGAGGCATGGACATACCAGAGAGAGTCTAAAAAGGCCCTCCTAAGACAAGGGACTGGAGCATTCTTCTTACACAGAAAGGCTGAGAGAGCTGGGAGTGTTCAGCCTGGAGATGACTCAGGGAGATCTCACCAATGTCTGTAAATACCTGAAGGGAGGCTACACAGAGGATGAAGCCAAGCTCCTTTCCATGGTGCCCAATGACAGGAGTGTGCCCAGAGGCATTGTGCACAAACTCATACCAGAAGGTGCTCTCCAAACAGTGGGAAACACTGGCAGGAGCCAAGCTCCTCTCCATGGTGCCCAATGACAGGAGTGTGCACAAACTCATACCAGAAGGTGCTCTCCAAACAGTGGGAAACACTGGCAGAAGGTCTCCAGGGCAGTGAGAACACTCCCACCTTAGAGATACTCCAAAGCCATCTGGACACAGTTTTGGGCAATCAGGTCTAGGTTGCCCTGCTTGAACAGGAAGGTGATCTCTGGGAGACTCCTTCCAACTTCAACCGATCTCAAATTCCACAAAGACTTTTTAGGCTGCTATAATTAATACAAGAGATTATCTCAGAAAATATACATCAGAAAACTAGGACTTGCTCCCATGTGAGTCAATCCGAGAAACCCAAGCTCAGAACTTTGCCATTAGAAAATAAGATCCTGACAGAGCAGACTAAGCAACCACTTGCTGCAGGGGAAGGCTCACTTCTGAGCCTTTAATAAGAGTTCTCTGGCTGAACTGAGGCTACTATCCTAATTTCTCCCTTTGCCTCCTGAGATATCTCCTGGCATCTAAAGCATCCACCTACCAGCATCCTTTTGGCAGGAGTCCTATTCTGGAATCCCTCAGGCTTTCAGAGATAGGGTATTCTGAACTTTTCTGACAAAATGAATCAATACTTCCATTTGCAGAAGATTCCCTTTAACAGAGAATCCTAAACTGAGCACACTGATAGTTGAAGTTACCCAATGATAATGTCTGATTACTCAAGTATAAGAGAACAGGTCAGGACAACCATAAATACACAAAGTCTGTCATGCAAGTACCAGTTATTCTGTTTGGGTTGTTTGGTCTCCTCTTCACCACTTCTTCTCTCAACTGCATCATGAACCACAGCTGGCATGAGTTACCAGAGTTAATCACAACTTACTACAGTTCTTAACACACAGAGGCAGACAGGAAAACAAGAATTTTCACAGCCAAAGAGAGGAAAGGAAAGTGACCTAAAACAGGTTGCTCAGACATCTGCTCGGTGATTTGACCAAATGCCATTTTAAACATATGTCATCACTGTTCATGCCCTGTGGCATGAAAACTGAGGCAGTGCATCCAGAACAAACTGAACAGTGTCACAGTGCTCCTATGTGTTTGCAGAAGATGGAGAGAAAGCACAATTAAGAAACAGAAGCTATTTTCTGATTGAACACATATTTTTACACTGAGTATGAGAGACTAAGGAAAGAAAATCCAATATGTGATTATGAAATCCTGGAGAAATACACTATGGACAAATAATGGCTTCATTTCACAATGAGCACAAGCACACAGCAGGTCATTACCATCCTGATAATACTTTAAACAAACACCTCTCAGTGCTGACCTGAAGAGTAAGTTTACAAGAATTATATTGAATAATGGATGTTCTTACATCAGTTGACACTTACAGTAGAAGATTTAAAAGATTAAGAATGATTTTATTTCTTCATTGATTCTGCTCAAACACAAAGTGGTGATGCTTGTAAGGAACTGATGTATTGGCAAACACTGGCATTGCTTCTACCATTGCCCATTTTACTTACCTGATTTCATTATTATTAACTGCTAAAATAGATGGGATTTTCTACTTCGAGCAAAAGGATTTCTTCTACCATAAGAACTGGACAGGGACTGCATCTGATCTTTGTGTGCTGGAGTTTATGTTGCACCTTGTATTTCAATTCTCATATGTAAGAGGATGTTTAAGACCGGAAATAATTTAATATTCCTGAGGTAACTGCACTTCTGTGCTGCAAAGGGAATACTTTTTCAGGATCTTTGAAAAATGCACTGAGTAGCTATATGAGTAGCAAAACATAGCTGGCACAACAAACCAAACCATTCTGCTTCTAGATGTCTTCGGCTCCTTTATTTAGCCCCTTCTATTTATACAGATTGTGTCACACACACTAATTGCTCAAACAGAAGTATAGAAAAAACACCAGAGAAAATAACCAGCCTCCAAAGCCACACACTTTACATCAAACCAAAATCAGAATAAAGCTTTAACACTTTTCAGAAGCTACCCATGAATCAAGTTTTGTTCTCATATCCAAAAGCCTCAGCTTTTTCAGTGTGAACATATCCTATCTGAACCTGGCTGTTGACACTTCAGACATTTATATAAAACAGAGCAAAAGCTGTGTTTTACATAAATTCTGCTCTCCAGCAGCTAGGATTGATGAAGTCATTGGCTTCTGACTGCAGCTCTGATAGCAGCTTGGTAGTAAGGCCCTCACTCCATTCTCAAAAGGTACCTCGTGGAATATTCTATTACTGTACTTATCATGGTCACGTAGTTCAAATTTTAATTTTGTTATCACATAAAATGGTAAGAAATTACTGTGGGCACAATTCTTAAGTAATCACAATCACACTGTTTACATGGATTTCTGAAGCAAACCTTCAGCAAACCTACTGCAGTCAGGACAACTAAAAATGAAGACCACCTGTACAATAGGTTTATATGAATATTCTCTCTCTGCAGAAGAATGTACCCACAGCATGTACCAGTCAGCTTTTCAGAGCACCATGGTCATGCAGAGAAAGAGATGCACAGGATCCCAGACTCTTGTTTCATTACAACTGAAGACAAGTGGATACTACTGATCAATGAGACTTCCTTCCATCTTGTAGGAAAAAGAAAAAAATGATGGCTCTATAGGTTTTTCTGTTGTTATAACACATCTACCAAGTTTTAGCTGACATCTGTACATCTTATGTACAGAAACGGTAAAATCTTGCTATTTAATCTCACTGTATGCACACTACCTCATTTACACCTCACAAGATATCCTTAAAGTATTCAAGAGATTAGTATTATTTGAAGACAAAAAGCTTTTTACAGAAAAAATAACACCTACCACTAAAACCAGCTTGATATCAAAAACTTGGTATCAAAGCCAGAAGACAATGATAAGGCACACAGATAACATAGCATATATTAAATGTCATATCACAAATGGACACTACAGTGGAGGGAAGCAAAAGAGGAAACCTCAATGAGCTGAAAAGCCTTACACTTAGTAAAGAGTTTCCAGGATATAGGATTCAAAACAGACACTCCTAGAAAGAGCAGAATACCAACAAAAAAGAAAGCTACCCAGAAGACTCTTGTTTAAAATGGTGCATTACTTGTATGCATTGTGCATTTCCATGTGGTATGATCTATTAATAAAACAGATTATTCACTCTTTAAGTAATCATACATCAAATTACCCAGAGCTTCCTTTTGCAAGCCTACTGCCTTCACAGTTCCTGTTGTGCCTGTGATGAGTAATGACTGCAAGAACTGCTTAGCACTTGGCTATACTAAGTATTTTTCATTTCAGTATTATCCAGTTTTGAAAATTAACTCCATGCTACATTGTCTAAGGTACTTGCATCTTCTTACCAGACAAACACACAACAAACTTGTTAAACACGCAACAAACCTGTTAAAGTATCACATACCTAAAATTTCCCAAAGAATAGAACACCGAAGGTTCAAAGTGTAAATTGTACAGTAAATTTAAACCATACTGTGATTTCTATCTTTTATTTGCCTATTTCTCTTCCAACATAATTCAATGCAACTTTTAAATACAAAGCTTGAAATTTACTGTTCTAAAGCACTAAGCTTCTCAATTAAAAATGATGCCAATCAATGCATAAGGAAATTGCTTTCAGGAGGGCTATGTGCAAGTAATCAAATTTGTCCATAATGATGGGAGTACAAGTAAATCAACTGCATATCTTCTCATAGCATCACAGAATATGGTGAGTTGAAAGGGATCCACAAGGGTCCCAGAGTCTCACTCTCAGCCCTGCTACCTCTGCACCATCCCCAAGAGTCACACCCTCTGCCCAAGAGCATTGTCCAAATGCTTCTTGAGCTCTGTCAGGCTGGGGCTGTGACCACTTCCCTGGGGAGCTGTTCCAGTGCCCAACCATTGCTCTGGGTGAAAAACCTTTTCCTAATATCCAACCTAAACATCCCTGACACAACTTCAGGTGATTCTCTCAGCTTCTATCACTGGTCACCACAGAGAAGCGATCAGGGTCTCCTCCTCTCACAAGGAAGTTGCCACTGCAGTGAGGTTCCTCCTCCTCTCCAGGCTGAACAGACCAAGTGACCTCAGCCACTCCTCATACAGCTTCTCCTCAAGATCCTTCGCTATCTTTGTCAAGAAGAAAAGAAGAGATTTCTTGGTTGAAAACTGGAAGAACATTTGTCTTTGAACAAAAGTGAAAAATTAATTCAAAGTGAAACCAACTTGCAGTGTCAAATACTCCTCTGACAAGGCTTCATTACTCAGCCAGGGTTCCCCCTGTTTCTACTGACTTAAAGACATAAGACTTCTGTACTTTTTCTTGGCATAGTCTTTGTTTCCTCCTCTCACAAGGAAGCTGCCACTGCAGTGAGGTTCCTCCTCCTCTCCAGGCTGAACAGACCAAGTGACCTCAGCCACTCCTCATACAGCTTCTCCTCAAGATCCTTCGCTATCTTTGTCAAGAAGAAAAGAAGAGATTTCTTGGTTGAAAACTGGAAGAACATTTGTCTTTGAACAAAAGTGAAAAATTAATTCAAAGTGAAACCAACTTGCAGTGTCAAATACTCCTCTGACAATTCTTCATTACTCAGCCAGGCTTCCCCTTGTTTCTAATGACTTAAAGACATAAGACTTCTGTACTTTTTCTTGGCATAGTCTTTGTTTCATGTGTTTTGCCCTCACCCCTCTTTTTATTATTGATGTTACATCTTACAAGAAAGGAAAGACTGACATCCTACTACTTGTTGCCTAATATTGTCTCCTCCTATAAAATTAACTGTCTCAAGTATAGCTGGTTTCTTTAAGTTGAAATGACCCTGATCAATTTAAGTTACTAATACCAAATCTAGACAATTATTGGGTGAGGGAAAATTAAAGCATAAAAAAGCTTTGTGCAAGTTCAGATCAGATGGGAAAACTAAGCTGCATGAAATTTAACTCTAAGTTGAAATGAGCCTGATCAATTTAATTTACTAATACCAAATCTGGACAATTATTGGGTAAGGGAAAATTAAAGCATAAAAAAGCTTTTGTGCAAGTTCAGATCAGATGGGAAAACTAAGCTGCATGAAGTCACCTCAAATAAATTTAAAGCTATAATAAACATTGAAGCGAGACACCAAAAGGAAGTGGCTAGCATGCTTATGACAACTGGAACTATTCAGGATCGTGACAGTACTAAGGAAGACTTGGGTTTCACAGAGCAACCTGCTCTAGCTGATCCTGCTTTGAGCATGCAGGGTGGGAGTCAGAAACACTTCCACAGCTATTCTATGATTCTGTTACCTTATCTTTAACTTCCAGTAAAGATATTTGATCTGCAAAACTGATCAGCTTTAAAAGCCATATGAAACTTAACATCTTTAATTGTGACACTAGATTTTAAAATTAAGGTGTTTGTATTTCTTAAATAGCAATGCTTTCTATTTACATCCACCCTCCCTTACAGGGGAAAAAAAAACAAAACCACAAACAGAATTTTTACAGTTTGCAGTGCATTGGTATCAAGAGACATGATCTTTCAGCTCCAACACAGACACTCCATCCACCATCACCTGCAGTAAACCACAAACAGAATTTTTGCAGTTTGCAGTGCATTGGTATCAAGAGTCATGATCTTTCAGCTCCAACACAGACACTCCATCCACCATCACCTGCAGTTCTGCAGGCAAAACTGACTTGCCTAACTTACAGCCAGCAGTTTCATTAAGAATAATGAAATTATTGTTTGCTGAGCTTGTCATAATAAGTCAAATTAAATTTGTCTCAAATGCAAGAAGTTTCACCAAAGAATGAAAAAACATGGATAAGTATGCTCTTAGAGAAGAGAATCTACTGTAATATATATGGTACCCTTGCATATAATCTCTTTATTCCAAACACCACTGCCTCAATTCAGTCAATGCCATGCAACCAGAATTTTTAATCAACTCTTATTAGTGGCTGTCTTTGCCAGGAGCTGAAGAAGAACATAGCTTTCACTGAACTCTTCTAGGTACAATTTATTCTGCCACTTCATTTTGTAGGGAGCCTGATTTATTTGACATCAGTAGTTTGTTGAGGTAATAAACCATGCAGCAATGATACCATGACTCAGAGCTCATTTGCTAACAGTCAAGTTGCTTGGCAGCATGACAGGCAGAGTAACGTGCCTTGAAGAAGTATCTGTATAGATGCTACAGAGATTACCAAATACAGAGCCCCAAACCACAACTTTATCAACTTTGTTTTGATTGACTGATTGTGTTCAGCTTCACTTCAAGCACAAAGATTTAAAAAAAAAATAAAAATCTACATGCAAGCCAAAAAGCTACTCCATCCCAACAGATTTCTAACATACCCAGGCAATTTTACACTACTGTTCCTTCCAAGACAGGGCTGTCCTCCACATGCTTACAGAAGCACACAGTGTACAGAGTAAGGGAACCCTCCTTCAAGAAAACATCAATACTCAATGAAGCATAGCTACTTCCTACAATTGAAGTCCAAATTTATTTTTTCACCTGAGTTTGCAAGAGTGGTAAGAGAGGTTTTATGTGTCAATGGCACTATTTGAAAACCCTGTTCTTCTGAGAACTCTGCTCTTTTGAATAACATCAGCAATCAAGCATAAAATGAAATAAACTTTAAAAAGGAGCTGGGGATTTAAAAGTAAGACTGATTTAGACTCTTCTCTCTGGAAATACAAAGCATATAATCAGATTTTTTCCTAGTTGCATTAAGGCAGCACATGTCTTTTTTGTAACAAACCAACTGAGAAGGCTACAACACTTTAAAAATGCCCATGCATTATGTTTTTCAGCCTCTCTACTTAACTACCAACCTTTACAAATCTGCAGATACTAGATGATTCCTATCCTTCTTTCTCCCTATACCTCTACAGGGACACACACCTCCCCCAAGATTAAATAAGTGTATTTAATCTTTATTTAAAAGTAGAACAAAAAGTGATGGTACTACAGGTAAGGAAATTGTAGTTCTCTTTTCACTCCATTCCTGTCATTACAAAATACATACTCATTAAAGGCCTTTCCATTCAAACATTCCAATTTTAGGAAGGATAATATATCAAGGTATTTTCCAACTTCTATATTCACTGTTTGAACTCATGTATTGAGTTCTATTCAGGCTCAGCCTGGAGTGTTACAGGAAGGTATCAAAGTGAATGAACTTCTAATAGCTACTTAGAGCAAATACTTTTAGAAGAAATTCACAAGGATTACTAGGAAATTCCTCCACAGCTGTTAACCTCAACAAGTGCTTATTTTTCAATTCAAGATAGACAATTTACAATCCATTTACATGGTTATTTTTGTTATCATCAAATCTCCAACATACAGAAAATCACTGCCTGGTGCTAGTCAGCGTTTCCATCCACAATCTTCAGAATACAAGTCTGATTTCTAGTTAAGCATCAGAAAAATCACGACATTCAGCATCATTAAACACCTGATTGACAAATTAAGTGCCACAATTAACACGCCAAAGGAATTAGTTTACTCAGATGATCAAGATTTATTTGACTCTAATCTGAGATTTTTAAGATAAAACACTCAAATCTCCACCACATCTCCTTTGCCACATCTCCCATTGTTTGTCAACCCCACAGTAAGGGGTGAAGGCAAAGGGGAGCCTCCCCCTCAAATTCTGGCTCTAGCTTGGAGTGTAAGGGAGCTTATTGAAGACTAACATTCCAAAATTCCAAGAAAGGTAGGACCAGGAAGCACCTCCACAGATACCAGACCAGTTACAACCAAAGTTTGTTTACTCAAATTCAAATACCTCTTCACATTAGAATGTTCAAACAGCTCACATACATGGGCATAGGAACAGTACAAAGACCTGGATATCCATCAAAGAAAACAGAACAGCAGACATAACAGCTACCATGAAAGGTTAAAATGCTTTGGAGAATGCAAAAATTTATCAAAAACATCTTCTTGCTTCAGAGGGTAAGGAAGCCTGTATAATCAGTGCACAGCAACTGAATTGATAGCATTTAAAAAAATGTAGTTGTCTCTTACTTGTTTAAGCAATTTTTAGAGAGGCTGGAGACCCTGAGGAGTGCACTGAACTGATAGCATTTTAAAAAATGTAGTTGTCTCTTACTTGTTTAAGCAATTTTTAGAGAGGCTGGAGACCCTGAGGATCTGTGTTAGCAGGTAGGGAGAGCAGCAAGGAGAGGAATAATGTTTTTCCTATCCGTACACTCATGAAATCTGCAGGACAGCCAGCAGGGCAGGGAAAAGAAGGAAACTTAGATCAGTGAATAAATTTAGACAATAGACAAATATGATTTCTACAATACACAAGTGCTTTTCCAATCCACTTGAATCCATAATTACATCACAGACAGGTATTTGAAGCTTAATCCAAGGTTAAGATGCTCATTGAACAATGCAGGTAACCTCTAAACAGGATGGCTAGCCAATGGGTCCCTCTACCATACAAGAACTAAATCCCAGACCTGGGGCTATGTAGGTATATATACAAGCACTATAATTAGTTGTACACCCACCCCCACTAAAACATTGACATTCTCCAGTCCTGAGGCCAGCTGGTACCAGCTGCACTCTGCTGTACAGTACTTAACCTTCAGTCTCCCTTGGGCACCATGAGACACATTCATTCATAGCCTGAAGACAAACACTTAGGTAGGGAGGGGAGTAATTCACATTGGTTTCTATTGAGACTGCCAAATAGAAAGCTGTAAGTGGCATTTTCCTGACAGAAAATTAAGTGTACCTGGTGCATTTCTTAGGTACAGGCATCATCACTTCTGGGATACTCCAGCAGTGGAAGGAGCAAACCTTGTGTGGTCTTGCCTGTATCACCTACTAGAAGTGGCTCCTGGAGCTTGCCATTCAGCATCCACACATTGTCCACAGTTTAAAGTAACAAATTATTCACATTTTTTTTCTTCCACTGAAAGAAGAGCTTTTTAGTTTTATCCAATGGCAAATTAATTCATAATATAAGCTCTGTAATCAAATCTAGGTTTCCCCTCCCAGCTGTGCATAACATCTCAGCAGATCAGGCCATGCAGTTAAACCAGCTGCTATGAATTAGGAGGATCAGGAATTAGTGTTCCCTTGCCACAGTGCAGGAAATCTGCCTACCTGTCTCACGCTATTAGGAATGTAAAGCACTGCTAGATTTCCGTTTTTGAGAAACCTATGTACCTTGTTATGGCAAAGATCAGAGTGTTGCTGAGTGGCACCACCCTTTGCTGCATTTAACCACATTAATAATTTCTTTTAAAATATTAAGTAACATAAGTTGTCTACTTTAGACATTGTTGAATGTCTAAAGAGAAATTCCCATGAACAAGTTGCTTTACAACAACCAGTAATCAAAGAAGCTGTTTGTCTATAAACTAGCTATCTGACCAAAGGAGGTTCTCTCACATCCTCAGTAGTTTGAATACACCAGGCTTTGAAGAAAATGCTGAACATAACAGCCTAACATGGGATATTTTAAAAGACAATAAAATTACATTCACTATCATAGTAAAATTCAGCAGAATAATCTAACAGGTAGGATCATGAACTAAGGCTGCCCTGGCTTTGTTCTTTCTGTGTAAAGCAATTTTCCTCTTTGTTTTTTTCTACCACCATTTTTCTCACAGGCTCTCATACTTCAGGAACCTATTCAAGCAAGGATTTGCTATTTTACTAAACATTTATGCAGGAATTAACACAGTGGGAACCTAATTTGTTTCTGATTTCTAGGCTACTGGAATAGTAAAACATATGCATACAGTAATAAATGTCTTCCCTGCTTTTAAGAACGACTGAAAAAGAGAAACAAGTGTTTTTCTATATGGATTCAGATACGCTAATATAATCAAGCATTCAAACTTAAAATAATGCCATATGTGCTTTATAAATGTATTCTTAACCTAAGACAGCATTCATACTGATATTTTAAAAAAGGAATTATAAGCACTTAGCTCCTAGGAAAATTTTTCATACAAATTGTCTTCTGTTCAGACATCTTCCATATACTAGCATTGGCTGTTTTCAAACTACATTTTTCATTTGTCAACACCCAGAAACATTTAAGATTAAGCAATGATGAAAAAATAAGAATATGTAAACATAAAGTATGTCTCAGTGGGGTATTCTTTTAATGAGCTTTAGACATTTCAAAAAGCTGGCAAAAAATCCCAAATAAGCCATCTTCTCACCTGAAAACAAAATCATGGTTAGAGAATTCAAATACCAAAATGTTATGATACAACCAGAATTATGGTATATATGCACAATTACCAAAAAAACCCCTTCAACAGCAGCATTTTTGTAAAGGCAAAGAAAAATAAATGGAAACTTACTTGTGCATATTTTCCACTCCTATTATGATCATGATATAGTAGGAAATTCCACTTTGTATAACAAAATGTAAGGCATACCTAGGGGGGGAAAAAAAAGTAAACCCTCATAGCATTTTCTTTAATGACAATCAACTGCATGCATTTATTGTGAAATTAAAGAGGTTCAAAGTTTAAAGCCACCACTGCTCCCAAAGGAAACCCCCTTTTATTCTATGTAGGTTTTAGCTACCCTTCCCCCTGCTGAGAACTTCTCCATTTAGCAGAGCACAGAGAGCAGTAATGAACAAAAACTAGACACCTAGCTAGAGTGTTCCAGCTCAATTGAGCTGCTACCCTTCCCCCTGCTGAGAAGTCGTTTTCTGCTACCCTTCTCCCTTTAGCATAGCACAGAGAGCAGTAATGAACAAAAACTAGACACCTAGCTAGAGTGCTCCAGCTCAATTGAGAATATTGCAAATGCTGCTAATTCTTAAAATACAAAGAATATGTCTTATAATACTTCTATTTGGCATTATTTCCTGAGTAAATACCTGTAAACAACATGAAAGTTTTTAATTTCCATATTCATCTTTCAAGTCATTTACAACAATAGATATCGCAGATAACACCAACAATATCTCAGTATCCACAATATTGTAAGATTTCCCACTCAACAGAAACAGTGACTGTGTCCAGCCAGCCTCTCTGTCCCAGGCTGTCAGTAACTTTTAAAGGGATGGTGGTGATAGTCACAAAAAACATACACACACAAAAAAAAGCCCTACACACCAACAAGCCACAGATTTATTTCACAAAGGTGGTCTAAGCTGCTCTTGTTTTCCACAGCTTACCACCAGAGCTATCCCAACACCACTGCTTTGGTGGAGTTACACTTGAGCAAGAGCACTGCAATCAAAGCAGTGCCAGTGAATGGGGAAAAGAGCTCATCTCCAGTAACTTGGGGTTTTTTATTCTGCTACCTTAAGTGTCTCAGTACCACAGGTACATGTACATGAGGCACATGTTCAAGTGACACAACTCATCTAATCTGGGAATTTTTTTCCCCCATGAAAAGCAGCCTAAAAAGCAGCTATTATTTTGCTACAGTGATGTTGTTTTTTTCAACTTATCACCAACAATTTCCTGATTTCACTCCTCCTCTACTCACAAGCAAATTACTTCAAAGATTTTCAACAAGAAAACCAGTTCTATCCAACTAAAATCCTTCATCCTACACATGAGGAACTGAGGCAAAACAAGTCACTTGGACATGAATTAACCTTGAAAAATCTTTACTTTTTACAGAAGAGCCATGCTCCCATGCTTCACTTCTAGTAAGTCTCATTTAGGATAGGACTACCTAAAATTCAAGTGTGCATTTTAAAATAGTAACTGTCAATTTAAAAGTATTTACTTCCTTTTCTTATCTGCCAAGTATTGGCAATATTGTATAGCAAAGACAGGCATTAGTGAAATGACAAAAACTGAAGAGGTTTGTTCTTATACAGAGAAAGGATACTAAGATATCAAAGCCTAAAAGAGTGTGGATTGACATGGAGTACCATACCAGGATTACAGTCACTGAAAACATTTCTCTTTCAGAGCTGGTAACAATAGCAATATGTTCTTTGATTCTAACATTCAAAGGGATATATTGAGATACCACAGAGAACAGTGATTTTTAACTACATACAGAGGGTACATGTTCTGGGCCTTTCATGCTATTTGCTACAATGCCAAGGGAATTATTGTTTCTCTTCCTTTCCTCTACCATGATCACAAGTTTCACAAAAGTGACTGAAAACTAACACACTTGAAGATGACAACATAACTACTACTAAATGTCCTTTGAAAGGTGCAGATTACAAACTACTTCCCACACTTAAATTTGCATGACCTTATCTACAAGTTACTACATTTGCTAGTAACACTACATAACAAAACAGTAACAGTTTCCTTCTTGGTATATATGTTTATAACTCATATTACTGAAGTCACTGAAGATATATCAGGGGCTTGTAACCTGTATGCATATTTGATTTCTTGGAAAGGGGGAACCAAAAAAACCAAAACCCTCAAAAAACCTGCTTGTATAACATGTACTCAACCAAAAGGAAAAAGCACTGGCAGAAGTACCAATTTTTAAAGAGTGCACTTTCAACATCTCAAATTATGTTCTTTTAGTAATTTTTAAATAGTTTTTAGCTCAGTAACTGCAAAATAGAAATAAATCTCTTAAAAGGAAAACATCTTTCTTTTTTTTTTTCCAGGGCATATTGCCAGTGAGAAGCTTCCACAGATTTTTATTTATGTCTGTTGGGAGTAGAGGTTGTTGCTTTCCAAAATCTCCCATACCCAAAATTCATATATGAATATATTAGTATCCCTTTCCAATTACAAGTTACAATTAATGATTTCTGCTTCTAAAGCAATGGAAGCAATGTGCTTCAAAGCCTACACAGCTCTCAAAATCCTCACATAGTACCTTCTATCTCCCATATCCTCCTCTTTGTCTGTGGTGTTAAACCTGAAGTCTTTGAGTTCAGATTATTCTCTTAAAGCAGAATATCATGGCCACAAATTTAAGAAATGGATTAGAGTAGTAGAGTTTCATATGAAAGTACATCAGACATGTAAATCTAAAGAACAAAGGTTACTGATCTCCTTTCCTTAAGTTTAAAAACAAGATATACCAATTAATGTTGGGAGAGCTCTGCAACATGCCAATGTAGAGGCCAACAGATTCTGCATGTGCAGAGACAGATGCACACACACTCTGTGTGCAGCTTCCCACCTGCACAACAGCTTGATTAATTCCCCCTAGCTCAGTAATGCTCTATAATAGTCAGTATAACTAAGTCCTTTATACACTTGAAGCTAAGTAAGCACCTTGTTTACAATGCAATAAAATTAAACTGGCACTCAAATCATCTTGGGAAGATGTGAGCCATTTAGTAAGCTATTTTTTGAAGAAAAAACAAATCACCAAACTATATTAATACCTTTTTCTAACTTTACTAGCATTGTCTTGCTGCACTGTGAAAAGATCAAGATATGCAAACAGCAGTCACACAAAATATGCATTTGAAAAACAATCACATCTTCCCCCCAAATCATTAAAGAAAAAAAAAGAAACCATGAAACAGTCTGAAGTCAAAGCCAGCTCTCTTCCAAGTGTTTTATACTACTAGAGTGTCATTAGACATGCTTTACAGTTGCAGAAACTCTTCCTTAAAAAAGCCACATTATATTAAATATTCAGAAAAAGACACTGAGTTATCTCATGTCATGAGTATTTATGGGGAATTATCCTATTCACTACATCTGTGTCTCAAGAGAACACTTCTCCAGCAAGTTTATGAAAAAAAAAAACAAACTGTAGAAGTTAAACAAACTGCACCTGCTTCATCTTCCTAAAACCACAGGCAGCCAGTATGGTAGTTACCAGTTTGCAAACAGATGATGACCTTTCCAAATTTGTGCACCTCATCAGAATATTTAAGCTGATTTCTGTACATTTGCAGCAGCTAAAAACCCCATAGAATTAGGCAATAAGATTCTTTGTAATACAGAATTAAAAATTTACAAGTTCCTGAAAAATGAATTTAAGTGCAACTTACCATCCAAAACAAAAAAGTGCAAGATAAAGGCCCAAGAGTGTTGCAACAACATGTCTTATAAATGGGCTAGTTTTGCTTGAATGAAGGTATGTTCGAAACCAAATAGCCGCAAGCAAGGCAAACAGTTGGCACACTACAAAGTTGACCTGCATAAAAAAAAGAAAAGAAAGAAGAACTCACACAAGTGTGTATTAAAAATTAACAGAAATATCCACACATTTTTAGCAATTTGCAGAACCTGTAGCTTTGTCGTGGCTTTTACCACAGCATGTCTAAGAGCTTCTCCCACAAGTTCCTCCCTGGCCAAAGCACAAACCAGTGTTCCCCTGAGCAGCTCAGAGGAAAAGATGCATTGAACACGAGGCACTATGTGCTTAAATCAAGAAAAGAAACTGATGTCTTTTGCTGCAGATTTTCTGAATACCAAACCACTATCAACCATTAAATCACCTCTACTCTCCCAGTAATGTGAAGATCTGAGCGGTAGTTTTATTTGGTTTTTCAAGTGAGCAGGACTCAAAGCTACATATCAGCTCCAAAAATCACTGACAGATCACTTCAGAAGCCTGTGCAGAAGCAGGGCTCAATGAAGTGCATTTCAGTGCTATGTAATCAGATAAACAGCTTGATTGCACACTGCATTTTCTTCTTGTACATTCAAGTAGGATAGGTTCACAAATTCTTCCTCCCTTCAGGCAGTTTATTCTAGAAGACAGAAAATTTCTTGTATATTAAATATTTAAAGACATTAGGGCACTGAAAGCAAAAGCAGAATTGAATAAAACTAAATCAGTGAATAAAAAGAATTGTTCTGGTTATGGCCTGAAAAGAATGCAACACTAAGGGCACAATAAAGAAAGAAATTCCTCAAATACAGCAACCACTACCAAAAGTAGCTTAAGATACAAAAAGCTGGATAAATTACTTTATTGAGAAAGTGACATTTCTCACTTCATAGTTTTATTTTTTACTCACACAGAAAACTGCCTAACAATTTTCCATGTCTAACAGTGGCATCCCAAGTCATCACAAGCAACAGCTTGGGAACCACTGCTTCAGGTTCTGAGCACTTCAATAAAAGAAACTTGTACATCCTGCATGCTTCACTGGTCCTCTGCACAACAGTTTTATACTCTTGGATGGCACTTAGCTGAAATACATACTTAATCTTAACACCACAGGGTACAATGACAATACTATTTTTATGTTCCTGACAGCAAGCCTAATACTGATGTTTGCAGCAACACAGTACACACTTACAGTACCATAATTCACCTTGTCCATTCCTTAATCATTTTTCAGCCAAGTTTCAGGCCATAAGAGGTAAGGGTCAGAGTATGCAAACATGGTCATTTTTAAAGCAGCAATTAAAACAACAACGACAGAACTCTCATTCTTGTAACAACTGAACTGCTCCAAAACCTGTAACACCAAGTTAAAGCATTAAGTGCTAGCAGGGACAGAGTCAAAAGGCAGGGCTGTGCTTTTCAATAGGTGCAGTTCCCTAAATTAAACTGATCTTTAAACTGTCACTCACACTTTTCCATCCATTCTCTTACTACCACATTTCTATTATGCTTTTAACAGTATTCGAAAAATCCTAAATAAATGAGGAGATATTCTTTCAGGGCATAACTTGACCTGTTTTCTCTCCTTTATAAGCAATGATGCAAATGAAACAGAGCGAGGTTTATTACCCAAGATGATTCTATGGATTTAGTGGAGAAGTTTTATACAAAACAGTCACATGAAAGGGAAACAAACTGATCATGCTTTAGAAAAGAGGGCAAGAAAGAAAAATGAAAACAAAAAAAATTAATTCAGGATCAACATTTGTATGAGTATTTGTTACAGAAAGTAACCCACAAAGCATGTTTCTGACCCAAAGAACTCACATCCTAGACAGACTAGAAGGGAAGGGAGACAGAGAAGGTTGCACATCCACAGATATGTAGTGAAGCTGAGGTAAAGAGACAGAGGGAAGAAATGAGCATGAATACCTGCCTTGAAATGGACACTCCTGCATTGCTGGTTTTACTGAATGCCCAGACATTAGTGCTTTGACTGCAATATAGATAATTTACCAACTGGTTTCACATGGTGTCCTTTTTCAGATTACCACTAAAAGCAAGCTAGCAAGACCCAAGAAAAAAGGAAAGTCATCATCTGGCTCCTACTACTACTATGAAAAGGGTAAAAGTGCTTAGCATTTCTGAGCTGTATCACCAACTCTATAGCAGCAGACACTAACAAAACAACAACCTTGAATCTCACAATTCAGAATGAGCTTGAAGATTTAGGAATGAGTAAAATCCTCACACAAACACAAAAATCAAACCTGGGAAAGGATTCAGCAGGTAGGGAGTGAAAAGGGGGCACCTTTCTTGGGCACTTGCTCTTTGTTTAGCTGCTTACTCTAATGATCAAATCTGTATCTGAAAAACAGTATGCCATTATTTAAAAAACAAACAAAACCCCATTAAAAAAAACAAAACAACCCACCAAAACACCTTCCCCAAGAAGAACATTCTGAGAACAGCAATAAAATGCAGGATAATATACCTTAAGATCAACCCCACAAGCCAACTTCCAGGGACGTGAATTTATTATGTCAGTTTTTTGGAACACAAAACTAAATGACCCAAGCAGCACAAACCTTCTCCAAAAGCCTTCCTCACAAATGCATCCAAAACTGCCAGTGGGTATATTTTAAAGTGCTCTTCCCAAAAAGTGCACAAACATATAAAACACTTGAAAATCTAAGGCATCAACACAACAGTCACACACCACCCTGCATTTCTTCTCCACTCTTACCAATCCCATTCTTATCCTTGTCTCAGTGCACCAAAATGCAGATTACAAAGCACCGAGAGTTCTGCAGAACTTGTAAAGCTCCCAAAGTTTTAAGTACATATCTGTAAAACCAAGCCATGCATCAGTTAAGGTTTGAAAGCCATGCAACTTGAGTTTAGCCTTTATACACACCTACTTCTGACTATATTCTTTTTGCTGCTTTATTCTATTTTCCCCAGCAGTATTTCTGATTCATTCAGCAAATGGACAATTGCCCAGTTTTTACCCTCATCCTGTGACCCATTAAATGCTTACCATCTGCATTCTACACTGAATATAAGAACTTGACATTTTATGCAACTTTGTCCATAACATGGTAAGACTACATACAATAAATGTAAACTTTACAATAATTTCATAAGATCAGTATTCCTAGTCTAAAGGTGAATGAATACCACAAAAATTATGAAAGCCCAAAGGGTAAAATAAATGCCCACTAACTTTGGTTGTTCAAGTTCAGGCACTCAGTGCCTAGTTTTTCAGTCAGTACTTTTAATAGAACTTTAACTGGAACTGTGTTTTGAAAATATAAATTCAGCTGCTATTCTGATTATCCAGCATGCCTATAAATCAGGCCCAAAGCACCTCAAAATACAAGCAAAATTTAAAGTCATCACTACAATCTATTTTTTCCCCTATTTTTTCTCCAGTTCACAAAAACCCTCTGGTTTACTACTGATTTGCCTTCCAAATAAAGGAGGTCATATGGAAGAGTTTGTGAGCACTGCTGGGCAGTGTTAGAGTCACAGGGGTAATCTTCATCTGACACTTATTCTGACTTTTGAACATCTGGTATCACAGGTTATATATTCCCTTGGTGCAATAATTTCATAAGATCAGTATTCCTATTTTAAAGATGAACCACAAAAATTATGAAAGCCCAAAGGGTAAAATAAATGCCCACTAACTTTGGTTGTTCAAGTTCAGGCACTCAGTGCCTAGTTTTTCAGTCAGTACTTTTTAACAGAACTTTAACTGGAACTGTGTTTTGAAAATATAAATTCAGCTGCTATTCTGATTATCCAGCATGCCTATAAATCAGGCCCAAAGCACCTCAAAATACAAGCAAAATTTAAAGTCATCACTACAATCTATTTTTTCCCCTATTTTTTCTCCAGTTCACAAAAACCCTCTGGTTTACTACTGATTTGCCTTCCAAATAAAGGAGGTCATATGGAAGAGTTTGTGAGCACTGCTGGGCAGTGTTAGAGTCACAGGGGTAATCTTCATCTGACACTTATTCTGACTTTTGAACATCTGGTATCACAGGTTATATATTCCCTTGGTAAACATCTTGAATAATTTACTACTTACATTTTAAAAGAAAACAGAATTTCTACAACAAAAATCAAAACTTACCTGTGGCTTTCAGTCCACAGCACTCATTTCTACCACTTGTACTCATTTCCACATGGAAAGAAGTTTCATCCCTTGCCAAAACTACAGGAAGCAGAATGAGAAGCAGACTCTTTGGGCTCCCAAATTCCATTGCATGCACTTCCAACCCCAGCAGCGAGATAATTTGTGCATCTCCACAGTGGTTTCATTCAGATCAGAGGGGGCTCCTGAAGCCTCCCAGTTATCTGCACTCCACATGCTTTTGCAAGTGCTGTGCAATGGTGTCTGGATACACAAGCCTGATTTTTTTTTTTAAAACTAAACTGAACTAGAATATCTGCTCTGAAGGTAAGTGAGCATTAGCACAGGGACTAACCTAGGCAAAAGCAGTATTTCCCAAAATTATTACAGCACCCATGTTGGATCCTCAATGCCAACCACTTCATCACACAGAAACACTTCTTTCTGTACTGCACTGCTTGGTTTAGTAAACAATGCCAAAATTCCATTTTCAGCCTTTTCCTAACTCCACCTCCCATCTGAAGCCACACTGACCAGTGTGGAATTGACAGACAGCTTCTTTGTATCCACACACTGAGACAGATGAAGAACTTGCCTTCACATACCCAGCTTGCCTTGAAAGGGTGACAAATTATCTGGCTGTCTAGGATACAAAAGGAACAGACAGCAAATGAGCAGGAACAAGGACAGAGCTGGACATCACCACCTTGAAAGCTTCCATGAAAACCAGGCACTCAACCAAGCAGCAATTTTGTTAGCAAATGTTTTATATACAAATTTCAACCACTGGGAATGGTATAGTTGTGTACCTCTTGAAAACTTATGCCAAGCTCTTATAACACTGAGTATGGGCAAAATACAACTTTCTAAATACCACATGACTTGGTCAGATGTGAGCAGAACTCCCACAAAGAACAAAGACAACACGTTCCCTAAAGCTGCATGATGCATTCTCCAAACCTAATTGTAATGTGCCTCCATGAGGTCACAAAACCTCTTCCAATAAGCAGGTTCAATTTTATAGAAGAAATTTTAAAAAAAAACCTAACCAAGATCTATTTAAAGATGAGATTTCATGGGGGAAAAAAAATCATGCTGTAGAATGGCAAGTTTCACCCTGAGCAGTTACAATTTAGCACATATAAGAAAACAAACAGAATTTTTTATTCCTCCTCAGATACAGGATATCAACAGCTCAGCCAAGGAGAATAACACCTCAAAATCTTACAGAGAGCAACATTCAAAGGAAAGTTATGTGCACATAATAAAAAACATACAACTATGATGTAAATTATCACCGCTAGTTATTCAGCAATGAATGAAGCAAGTGTGTGTTACACATACTAAGCTATTATAGAGCCTGCTGTGTGTAGGCTAGTAATTTCAAAATTAAATCCACTATTTTGGTTCAAAACTAGTCATACAAGCACTGCAGTTCATAGGCACAACTCATGCCAAACGTAATAGTAAAACATGAACACAAATTCACAGTTTCAATATTTGGAGTAGCTACACAAAATACAATTCCATTATATCATTAACTGCATTAAGCTATCTACATAAGAAACTCTCCATTTGCATGACCTCTGCAAAAGTCAACAGAAAGTATATAACTTTCAAAGACATTTATTCTAGTATTTTAAAAGACTAAAATGGAATTTATGCATGCTTTTGTACAAACAAAGTTAATGCTAAGGAAAAAGTATTTAAGGAATCAATTCTTAACATAAAGAAAAAAGGTCACTGTCACAAGGATTTTCATCATCAAGAGGAAATTCTAGCACAACATTGTATTTGAAGACCTGGAAGTCTCCAACTTTACAACACAGACAGGATCTATAATAAATTGTTAAAGAAATTTAAGTCCACATTAAAACAAAACACAGAAGAAAAGTTTATTTCTTCTACAAAACTCATTTTAATATATGCAAATTTTATCTACTAATTCAGACATTAGGCTAAGCTTCCTCTTCATATCAGCTATATTTCAGTATCAAAAGCCAATTGCTGCAGTCAATTGCAGCAGAATCCTCTGGAATCCTGCTACTTCACAGCACAGAAGGCATTTGCCTCATTCAGAAAAGCAGCCAGAGCAGAGAGGGAATTTTATTGATACAGATCATTCCTAACTGGATGGTACAAGTTAATCATACAGGCCCACACTCTACAGCCTACTAATAATTCACTGAAAAGCAGCAACTCAGTGGCACAAAGTTTTGCTTACCAGCTACAGCAAGGTACTAAGAGACACCCAAGGAATAACATTTACACCAAAGTACCCACAAGAGAAACAGTAGTTTAGCAGGTGAAGCACCAAAGATGACCCAGGAATGTTGCATTTCACTCTTTCTACCAACAACCCACACAAACTCGTTGCAAGTTACCTTGTCTTGGTGCTTCTCTATTTTCTCATTTTTAACAAATTTTCTCCAATAAGAAGAAAAATAAGTATTCAAACCTTTAAAATGCAGTGAATGCCTGTGGCCTCAATACAACATTTTGGATAAATTAAAGCTCATGTGAGGGTTCTGTTTGGGGTTTGTGTTTTTCTGTGGATTTTTGTCTGTTTGTTTTTTAGTGCATTTTTTCTACATTATTCCTGAAGAAAAAGAGGAAGACACTTCTGTTCTTTTTTGCTGATGAATTAGGCTTTGAAAAAAGATTGCTCAGATAGAAGCAGAAGCACTGAAGCCTACCTGATCATGTGCAGAGCCTAAAGTAACAAGTTTGAGATGCAAGATGCTTTACAGACAACAAGAACCTGTGGATACAGCAATTCTGCAGATAGAGATTTAGGAGTACCCCTCTTAGCCACACCGTGGTGCATTTTCCCCCTGGAATTCAGTTTTTTCTGAGGTGCAAGAAAGCAGCATTACTTGTCTCCTCTATTGTCATTTTTGGCCCTCCATTCTACCACAGACAAAGTTATGACCTCTGCTTCCTCCTGGATCTGAGAGGGGCAATGAGCAAGGTGCACCATGCAGCATGCCTCCTCTCCAGCCTTTAGCTCTTCTTTTCAATATCCTTGGCTATTAGAGGAAAAAAAAATACTTAGGAAAAGAAACAGAATATGAACTACAAAACCACTTTAAAATGAGTTCTTGCAAGAGGTAGGAGATCAAGACAGAATAATGCACATACACCTTACGAAGACCTTAAAACCAAGGCTTTGATGGTTTTTTCTAAATCTGTAGGGCCATTTTAGCAGCAACATTTTAAACACAAACCTCTTCAAGCATGATGTTTGTTGACAAATACTTGTCAAAAATTGCCAAACCTTACCACAATTAATGAAACATCGGTTCTGCCTTGTTCCTTAAACATCATTATTTTCTTGTTCCTGCTCCAAGTTAAGTCAAAACTATTTCCCTTTCCCACAAAAACAATGAGCTGAGGAATGAAAAACATCTACAAGAGTTCACAAGAAGTTGGTTATAACATACAGGGGAGTTAATGTTTTTCCACAGCAACTGGACAGCAGTACGGATGGATATTCTTCTGTCTAATTTCTAACCTTCTTCAAGTATAAAAACAACTTTTACAATTATCCAATAATTGCTTAATGCCAGACAGCTAAGAAAAGCAAGAATGACTTATTCGAAACCAATGTCAATTTTCCAGCTACTGCCTCAAAATTGCTGCACTAATATTAAAGGGGGAAAAAAGGAAATAACATTTTCTGCACTAAAGCTGAAAAAAGTAATTCCATTACAAGGCTCTAAACCAAACCACCTGGTAATTTTTTTCAATTTATTGGGAAATGTCAGGAAGATGAGTTCAGAGATACTGGCAAGGGTATTTGATAAAGTTGACAGATACTACAGAGTAGTTCAGAGAACCTTTCTTCTCTGAATGATAGGAAGAAACAAGACTCCTCTTTCAACTGAAAGCATAATAAATCTTGCAAAAATGCTTTCAAATGTATTTTTTACTCAATTAATACCCTGCCTTACATGATGAAAATATAACTAATTAACACTCCTGCTGTGAAGTCTCAACCTTGCTTCATGGGTGAAACATGAAGAAATGGAGGCTAAGCAGCAGTGATTATTTTGAAATCACACAGCATGGGAGATGTTTGTATTAAGGCACAATGTTCCTTGTTGCAAAGACTGTATTACCGAATGTTTATACAGTATCCAGTGAGAAGGGACACATTCAGATGAAAACTCCAAGCACAGCCGTCTAATACCAGCCATTTCCTTGAAGTACATGCTCTATGTTAGTCAACATCAACATCACTGGCAAATGCTTTTTAATATTGGACACATACCTTCCATTCTTCCCGTTATTTTTTGGCAGATGAAAGGACTTAACGAAAGATCCTGAACACTTTCTTTCCAAGTTGGTTTCAGTCCAAAACATCAAATCCAGTTATGACATAGGTTAGCAATAGTAGTTCTATTTCCAGTATTAACCCCCTGTTTGTAATTGTTAAGTATGCAATACAGGGAGCACAGCACATCACAAACAACATGATGGAGGCAATAGTAATCTAGTTTGTGCGATAAATGAGCATCAAATCCAATCAGCTTTTTCAAAGAAGGCTTACTTAATCATTACTCAGAATTACTCTAAAATAAACTGTATGACTAATGATGTAAAATTAAACATCAATGTAAATTTTATAGTGAGAACAACCAAAACTAATGAATTAAGGATAGGAAAATATTGGCTGAAGGGTGCTCTCTCTGAAAGGCTCTTAAGAATTCACCATTATAGATCATGAGTTGTCAAAAAAAGCTATTTATTCATGGGAATATCCAAAATCTAGGATGCGAGTTTGGTTCAAAGGCAAAATCAGACTAAGAATGGTGGCTTGGGTTTTTTTGTTTGTGTGTTTTGTTTTCTTCTCTCTTCAGAAACAATAAGGACCTAAACCACTTGCTTCTGTTAAGCAAAAACTGGTTTGGCCAGTTAAGGATTGCAGATCTCAGACTACCAGGGAAAGAGTTTACAACATCAAAACACCACAGCCTGACATTATGTTGGCAAAACACAGCTCCAAACAAAGACCAACTCAGTTGCTGTGCTTTTAAAATCATGGCTTTTTATCACACACTCGCAGTGCACATGCACATAATGAGATGAGCTCAAAATCTCTGTCACATGTATCAGCAGTACACTGATAACAAAATCAGCTGGAAAATAACACAGTTTGAAATATGAGAAAGCAGGCATTCTTTTTTACAGTGCTGGACACTTTCAGAGGTTATCTTCTCTAATCAAATGTGTGTGGAACTTTATAATGGGGTATTTATTCCATCATGATCATACATACTCATTACAGTGTACATCCTAGCTAATACATAAACGGAATTTTTCCCAGAATTAATTTGTATGCATCTGTCTCCTCTTGGAAGCCCTTTTATGGTCCTACAGGGTTGTCTAAAGGGGTCTCTGGTGGTCATAATCAGTGCCTCAATACTACAGGTGACCTTTCCTTGAACTTTTTTTGGGAATTAGCTGTGAACTCTTGAGATAGAACTTTGTCAAAAAAAACCACTATATTCCTCATTATCTGTTTATGCAATAGTTCCAGCTATGTTTATCATCCTGTGTGCATGCTTCTACATTCTTTTATTCTTTTGTTGCTAGTTAATCTTTAAGCTCCATCTAGCAACTCCAGGGGAACTGAAAATTTCTATTCTGAAATCTATAAATACAGGGTATTCGAATGTGTATTTGAATGACAAGTTTTTATTTGAAAGCCCAGAGAACCAGTACAGTGTCTGAAATTTTACAAAAACTTCATAAGCTACTCCCTTTCCTAGGCATTTAAAAATACAGCAATATAACCAACATCTATGGAGCTATCTTTCTCAAATGCAACCAGAAACTGACATTTTGTCAATTAAGATCTTACTTCACTACAATTATATTCTCCTGGTATATGAGAAACTGAAATACATCTTAAAATAAGGAACAGACATGGAAAGTAGATTCTCTTGTCCACACAGAATGCACAAATCTGGTAAGGACAACAGTGAGTTCAATTAGCAAGTAAAACAAATATTCCCCATCTTTAAAATGCCAGATTCTCAGTGCTCTCCATGGGAAGGTAAAAAAATAGGAGAGGGCTTCATTACACCCTCCCTTGAACGAGCTACTCTCCAACACAGTCTGCATTCATCCATGTTCATTATCTTCCTGCTTTTCCCAGTTCAGGAATCATTCCATGAGATCAGCCTCATCTCCAAGCACAACAGCAGCCCTTTAAACATCTACAGTATGCAGCAATCCACACAAGCAATGGACACTACTTTGAGATGTTACATCTTTTAAAATTAATCCAATTTTTAATAATAATTTAGCAACATTTAGAATTATACTTTTATAGTATAACATTTTGTCTGACCTTTTACATTCAATTCCGTTACAGGAAATTATTTGCTGATGTATTGTACAGGTAAACCTTCTACAAATCTAAGCCATCACTGAACTTCTAATATTCTGCAGATTTGTGATGACCTCAAATTTTTTTCTAGCTTTTCCACCATGAAGAATAAAACCCAATTCATTTTAGTGTGGGCCCTCAGTCCAATTTTTCAATGACATGCTTAGTCATTTTAATAACTGGGGTTTTATATGTGTGTGTACTTATACATATATGTAAGACTGAGAGGAAGCAGTAGAATCAAGATCATTACTCAGCCAAAAGGCAGGTCAGAAAGGTTAAGAATGATCTGTACAGGTGGCATTACCATATCGAATATACCAATATGCTCAAAAGCCACATTTCAGAATAGGTACACCTTCTTAGCAGCTTAGGTCACTTTAACTGAAAATAGAAGAAAACACCAAAATCCCAACTACAGAAAATCACAATGCTATAGCCAAAACAAAATAGCTTCTTCACCTTTGGATATATTATTCTAGAATAAAAAGCAGAGCTAGGGAAGTTTTCCTTTGCAAAAGATGGCTTAGCTATCAGAATGATCACTTAAAACAAGTGGGCATAACAAACACTTATCTAAATTTGCAGACAAATTGAAATTCTCAAACAGATCTGTTCACTTAAGTGCTAAAAGACTAGCAATGTTGATTCAACTGATGTTGAATTAAAATCCTTCCCAAAGGAAAGAAGAAAAAGAAAATATCCATACTGAAGAGCTGCATGAACTTTCTTTGTAACAAAAATACTGTGAAATGCACACATCGAGCAAACAGGTTTTCACTTGGCTATGGGTACTTGTTCTCACTTTCCAGGGGAAAATAAAACTCCAGTCTGGACTCCCTAGTTCAAGGGGCACAAGGAAAAGAAATGGACACATGTTACTCAGGAAAAGTGCACATTAGTCAAAATAATAAATGTGAAGCAAGTATTCTGTACCAAGTCTGCAAAGGATGTATCGCAGTGCTTCATTAGGTCAACAGAGGAACAAGTAAACAAGAGTGAAAAGTCAACAAATGTCAGGACCACTGAATGATAAAGATGACTCATCTAGTTCAGTTTTATTGCTATTTCAGAACTCTTGCTTAAAGTCAGCACAGTATACTCAAGAAAAAGCCCACGAAGAGAAAAGATCTAAGAGTGATACAAGGGATTTACAGTAGAAACCCTTCAGAAACAGAAAGCAACACAGTGGTAAACATGCACTCCCTAAGAAGTGACTCTTATCTTCCTTATGCCTTAATCTGTTTTCCTTTATTAGACTGCTTTTTGAGCACTCCACTATTGCTTTTCAACATCCCAGAACTGCAGTATTTTCATAGCAACTCCTGTACACCGTTTTGGATTCAGAAATGGGTTGTACTGTCATCAGCACAGATGTTCACAACCTCAAAGACTTGCATAAGGATGTGAAAAGAATGTGACAAAACAAAGCAAGTGACTACTGGCTGTTCAGGTAAAGAGTATTTAGTTTAAATGTTTACTGTAGAAACCTTAGGTGTAACTATATTTGAGTTTTTCCACTGCTTCGCAAAAAACTGAAGAAAACACACCCAATGAAAGCATGTGAGAGAGCAAAATTCACTGCTGCTTCTGTAAATATTAAAGAATTAAAGCAGCTCTGTAATTAACATCCTCACAACAACATTCATGAACCTGAATAACATGGATTTATTTTCTTCTTGCACTAAGTCTTTCTATCACTTCATAAATGGCCTATCTTTTCTAACACTGTAACCCAGTGTTTGCTCTTTTCCAACCCTGTTCATGACAGATTTCTCCTTTTCTTTCAATTAATTTTTCCTCTTATCCCAGCCATTTCATCCTTCTCTACATGTTTTTCATTGCAGAGTTAACTCTTTACCTATTGTTCGTTGAGTAAGTCAACACCTAACCAAATAGCAAAACCTGGGAAAGGTGTCACTGAACAGGACCCTCCTGATGATACACTCCCTCCTTTCCAACAGTTCAAAGGGAAGTTAAGAAACCACTAAAAACCTGGCTAGCAAATCCAAACAATTCAAAACATCACTGAGAACAGCACATACAGAATGAAGAACAGAACTTTATTTCCAGCTTTTTTCACCCACTACCACTACAGTTTCTATCATCAAAGGATCATGTTTTGCCATCCACCCTTCATTCTCCTGACTGCTGCTAGCAGCACACAAGGAAAGTACAGGGCAAAGTAGGGGCACAATTTGCTTATCCTACCACTCCCTTGCCTCAGTGTTTGCATTTTACACACCCGTGAATGCTAATTTTACTCACATCTGTTCCTTATAAATTTCCTGGGTCATATCTGAAAAATCAGTTACAAGCTGCTCTGGGTTCCACAACCAGATCCTTAGACAAGGGTCTCAGAATTAATGTTGAAAGAAACTTGGGACACTCTTCACTTTATTCTTTTTTCTACTTTGATAATGCTTCAGTCAAATGTTAGGCCATCTAAATTCTGGACAGTTATACAGGACAAACATTTTGATATCCATTCCATGTTTAGACAAAAAGGTTTTTATCAGACTAAAACATTTCAGCCCTCAGGAGGCTACATTATGTTGACTTGGCAGAAAACAAGGGATTATCATCATCTAAAGATAAGATAGAAGACATCACTAATGCTCAAAATTTTGAGAAATAACAGAACTAACTAGGAGACATACTCAGATGTACCCTGCAAGCAAGTCAGGCACATAATGCTTCTCAGCAAAATTCCCTACCCCACCTCCAAGCCTTGCCTTTCCTCCAAACTACAGCTGTGCTCACCTCCAAGGCATCAAAACAAAGGAGAAAAAATTGCTAAATTGCTTTCTTACACCATATGCATGTAACAAATATTTCATAGATATATACATGGGAAAAAAATTCCTGCCCACTCTCCTCAAGGGCTTAAAGGTGAAACACAGGCTCAACATAGGTCAGCGCTTCTATGTGGAAGAAAGTGTGTTAAGGGCATGATGAAAGCAACTTGGATAACTCTCTGCACAAGGAAGCATATGCAGAAAATTATGTAAAGCAATAATGATCCCAGCAAGCAGGCTTATGATCACTAAATGAAGGAAGTTTGTGTGGCTTATGCAATTCACATTTAGGAAGACTTGGATTTTTATCTCTATTCTTAATTTTAAAAGTCAGTTTAGATTCTCTGAAGACTGATGGTATCCACATAGAAAACTGTATTTATTCTACATAAATGAGCAAAGTTAACCAAATGAAAGATAAAACTAGATTGGGGAAAAAAAAAACAAAAAAAACCCAACCAAACAAACAAAAAACCACACACCAAGAAAAGTGTGGAAATAGTATAGAATTTTTTTTTCTTCTGTTGAAAAAACTTGCTTATTTTTACATACTGGAGTTTAAGTCAAGTGCATAATCATAAGCATGACATTTTATTCTGTCCACATATCTTCACACATCTATACTGTTAGTAGTTGGAGCCACATTCTTCCTTTCCTTATCTAGGAGATAATCACTGAATTTCAGACTGCATTTGAGGAGCTCAACATCAATCTTTTAGACAAATCATGTAAAAAGTTGATGTCCACATAGTCTCCTATCTCCCCTGCTCAACTATTCCTCTACTATAAATTACCAATTCCTGCAACAAATGAAGGGCAGAAATAATCCCTACAATTTCTGTACATTTTCAGTAAAAAAAATTTTGCTCCCTCTGGTGGAAGCAGTAAAAGCAATGATTATTCCCTGAACTCCCCTAATCCCACAGTGACCAAAAAGCCAAAAAGAAAGCTTTGCTCTCC
Organism: Passer montanus; assembly: GCF_014805655.1. Taxonomy (NCBI): domain Eukaryota; kingdom Metazoa; phylum Chordata; class Aves; order Passeriformes; family Passeridae; genus Passer; species Passer montanus. The sequence continues at coordinate 7,393,947 of NW_024368152.1, forward strand.
TAGAATCATTGTCAAAGCTAATTTAAATCTTTCCAATTTAATGACAAGTAAGCTGACACATCAAGATAAGTCATTTGTCAATAGAAGATCAGCAAGGCAGTGATAGAATTGGAAACAGACCCACACATTATTTGTCAGGCTTCACCTCAGAGAAAGAAGAAAGAAGCAGAGGCATAAATATTACATGAGAACAAACAGGAAAAATATAAGCTAGGTGACAGATGTAACTACAATAAAATAATTCAAATTGCAACCTCAATGCTACACGTGATAGCAGCCAAGTTTTTAAGGTAAACCTTCCCATACTTGTCTTCTCTCCCAGGTTGGGAAGGACATGGCTACTTTTGTTCCTTGTCCCCTGAAAAGACACAAGGGATATGAAGTACATTAATATTTATTCACTCATTCATTAACTCTAAGGACCTAATGTGCCACAGCTGTTGACAGAATGCTTCCTTTCCTGAGCAGCCAATTTACATTCTCCAAGATGTGAAAAACAGCTTTTACAAGGCTTTTCACTCCCAAGCAGTGATTTTTTTTCCTACTACAAAATACAGAGGAAAGGTAAGTTTACTCTAGGTTCTTGCTGACACCGAGCATCTTCCCTTTCATCAAATGACTGAAAATAACAATAGAAAAAAACAGGCCCAAGAAGCCTATAAAGAACACATTAACTTTTCCTTGTTTTTCCAAGTAGTCCTTTAGGTTAACTTGGTGCAAGACAAAATGAGAGACAAAGGAAATCTTAACACAGCAACAAGTTACTGCACAATACCTTGTTGGAGGATACACACAGAAGCAGAAAACAAGTTCTTCTCCATTCCTTTAGCTACCTAGTACTCTAGTTCCAAGAAAAAATGTCTAGCAAATTGTTAAAGCAACAAAGCTTTTCTTTTGCTGCACAGCTGGGCACATAGACAAGACTACTGTGTCAAATGGCTCTGATGGAGCTCACCCTATATTTTGCACTGACTTCCAACTAACACATAACCAACACCACTCTCAAATCTCTGCCTCTAGCTCTGCCAAGCATTAAGTAAAAAAAGTAATCAATTTCTCTCACACAGAGATGTGGATCTGATTGATTAATCTTAGAGATAGCAACTTCACCTTGAACTTAAATTTCTACTTCCATGCACTGCAAAATAGGGAAGGTTCTCCATTCATTTGTCTGAGCACCAGTAAGGCAACATGGACACATGCTACCTCAATTTGTCTGCCAAGAGTTATATGCCTTAGCAAGATAATTGGATAGCAATGGCTGGCTTAAATTTAAATCACAATTTAAGCAACATTTTGGATAAAGATTGGTATCTAATTGTGGTCAAAACCGAAACTGAGTGCAGAAAAAACCCCCTACTGATCTCCAGCAGTTCTGAGTGCTGGTATTATACCAGAGTGCCTATTTCAAGCAGCTGCTATATTGGTATGACTGTAGTCATAGTACAGATTTGGAGCAAGTAGTAGAAACAATGTACTAACAAAAACCTTCATTCTTCTATTATTTTTTCAAAGCAGTGCTACATTTTCATTCTGAATATGCTTATAGTATCACCAAATGTCATGCATAATCTCTGAGCAAACACACCAAAGAGTATCAGAACTTTCTTTTTCCTCCCTGACCTCATTATCTCCTTCACTCCCTTTGATTACACTGAACACAATTCACATTCTTTCTGTATTACAAACTTACTATCAAGATAGAATCTTGAGCTGAGGTTGCAAAAAACTTTCTTTTTTTTAATCAGGGCTTTTATAGATATAGTCTCCATAATGCAGCAAAATTTTGAAGCTCTTCAATTCATACTCCAGTCACAATCAGCACCCTTCACACACAACTGGACAGTCTGACAACCATGTATGTCTGACTTCCAACTGCTTCTAACAAACTTTCTAAACTACACGCCTAGCCACCCTCCGGTGTGATTACTCCCAAAAGCTCCAACAGAGTTCAAAATGTACTTTATAAAAACTTCTTGGCTCTACAGGAGCATCTGTTCCAAAACATTCAATACAGGGAAGTTTTCCAGGCTTTGATAAAAAGTAATGTCATTATCATCAAAATGTTGTACCCACAATATTAAAACGATTGGCAGTAGTCACACCATGTGATAAACAATTGAATTTATGACTACTGCTATGAGTATAAAATTATACACCACCAACATCATGCCATAAAAAGACAGTCAATACTGACGTGTTTTACAGTATCCTGTAGAAGCTGCACATTTTATGGAAATAACCACATGGCACCTGGCAAGAGCAGCTGACCACCTGCAGGTATGAGGCACCAAGCCACGAGGTGCCATCGATCCCAGCCACAGGTATCATTGCCAGGGGTGCACAGTATCCATTCCATCCCAGCAAGCTCAATTTCAACTTGCCTGGTGCACCAGTTTTCTAGAAGGTACTTTTTCATGTATATCCTTAACCATCCTTCCATTCAAACAAGTGGCTGAGGAATGGGGGAAGAAAAAGGAAGAAGGTGCAACTCAGTCACTTCCAAAATACTTTCACTAGGCATGCTCCTTCCTCTCTATTTCATTTCCAGTTACTTCTCTCACTTATCAGGTGTATTTTGTAACAACAAGCCACCAAAGTCTCCCTCTACTGAAGCACAGCCTGTTTTCTTTGATGTGTTCCATTCATATATACATGAATGAAGCATTAAAAAAATAAAATTCCCAACATGACATTTCTTGGTGCTACAGAATTTATATGAAGATTACTTTTCTTATGTATTCCTAAATACATAAATGTTCTGTAGATTTTGGAGGTCTAGACCACTTCCCCCACAAACAAACATTCTGGTCCAGCTTCAGTGATTAAACTCGGCAAACCTCAGTTTCCCAATCTTATTTTGTAATCTCCTGATATTTTGTGAAGATACCAGGATTAATAGCCTTCAGGAATTTTTGCATCACTTGGACAATAGATAGCACAGAAACGCTCTGCCTACAATGCACACAGGAATTCCCAGCAGCATTGTGCGCGGCGCACATTATTTAACACCGCGTGGAAACCCCCCTGGCAGCGCATCCAGGCGCGCCGCTCAGCATTTGCGATCATTACCCAGCCTTTGCATCCCTCCAACCGATACCGGCCCGCTCCCAGCTGCGGCTCACATCTGGCCGACCGGCGATGCCAACAAGTTGGGGCGCGGCAGGGCCGGGCAGGACGCGCCCGGCTGCGGGCGGGATGCTGACCGGCCGCACCTGCCCGCCAACCGCGGCCGCCGCCCCGGCGGCCTGGTCGACGGGCAGGCGCACGGCGTTGCTGAGGGGCTGCAGCAGCGTGGAGCCCGTGGTGCTGGTGGCCATGGCGAGGCCGGGAGCCGCTCCCCGCCCGGGCTCCCGCGGCGGCGGCAACAACAGCGGCGCGAGCGGCCCCAGCCCCGCACGGCGCCGTGACAACAAGGGGCGGGCGCGGTCCCGCCGATGACTGACAGCGCCCGCGGCCAATCGCTGCGCGGAGCCGCCGCGGAGTGACGGGCGGGCTCGCCCAATCCCCGCCCCCCGGCGGGCTGGGCGGGACGAGGCGGTGCCGCGGCCGCCGCTCCGCGCTGAGGGTGGGTGGGAGCTGCGCGCACCGCGCAGGTACCGCGCAGGGCCCGGCGCTGCCTCGCCCGCTCCCGGCCCGCGCTGGGGGACGTTCTGCTGGAGGAGACATGGGAACGGGCTGCCCAGGGCCCGGTGGAGTCACCATCCCTGGAGGTGTTAAAGACCACTCAGTGCCGGTCTGGTTGACGTGGGGGTGTTCGCTCGTTGATCGAACTCCCCTCGGTGATCTCGGAGTCGCTTCCTGCTGGGCGCTGTGATTCTGACCCAGGTGGCGGGTGGGTGATGGATGCGGGCACCTCATGGGAAGTGGCGCTTCCCTGCGCGGGGTGGGCAGGCAGGGACAGGCACAGCCGGGCAGGAGCGCGGTGCTGTCGGAGCCCAGTGGCCCAGGTGCCCCTGGGGAGGTGTCTCTCGCTGAGGGTGGCCCAGACCGTGCGGGTGCAGGAACTGGAGGTAATGAAGCGCTCAGCCTACGCCCGGCTCCGGGCCATCGGCCCTTCGCCCAGACGGGCACATGGGCTCTCATTAGCGACATATGCAGAGCTGGGTGAGTGATGGATACACTGGGCGTGAGGGTGGCCTGGAACCCTGAAGAAGTAGCACAAAAAATGGAGAAAGAAACAATGTTCTTAAAGCCACCCATGAACTTAAGGACGTCTGTCTATCACGCTGTAAGATACAGGTTTTACTTTATTGTTGGCCTAATTCTTAAATACAGGAACACGATAAAAGCACCAGTTCTTCGGTGGGTTCAGTCGAGCAGTGCTGTTTCCTTAAAGAAAGCAAGAAGGGATGTGGTGGCCATAGCAGTGAATTGGTGCACAGCACAACTCTTCCACCGGTCCAGTCAACATCACTTGTTGCCGTGATATTTTAGTGAAAAAGCCTCTGCTAGGATTTTTCCTGTCCTGAGGAGCTGAGAGCCTCAGGAAAGAAATGTAAACAATAACTATTTGCTGCTGTGGAAGGCCACAGGTGCATCTTCCATTGGTCCATGTGGATTGTTCTCAGTCAGTGACCAATCACAGCCACCTGTGCCAAGGCTGTGAGCAGTCACAGGATTTTTGTTATTCATTCCTATTCTATTCTTGTCTTTGTAGCCTTCTGATCTTCTTCTCTCTGTTCTTTTAGTATAGTTGTAATGTAGTATTTTAGTATAATATATAACATAATAAATCAGCCTTCTGATGAAAATGGAGTCAAGCCTCGTGTCCTCGTCCAAGGGAACACAGTTGAAGCAAGAATCACCCAGTGTGAAACAAAGCACTTCAGTGAAGGCATCACATTAGGGAAGTGCAGAAAACTCTACCAGGTGAGCTTATGCAGTAGGCTACTTATTAAGCCATTCTGGTTTAGTGCCCTGCCTGCTATTTACATTAGAGCTTTCTGTAGAATTTTTTTTTCCCTATGAAATAACTGAAATGTTAATTGTTCTAAAAGGCAATTAATATTTTTGTGATGAGGGAGGTTGCAAAGGAATAATCTGGTCTTATCTATAAAACTGCTCAAGATCCCTGTGTTTCTTGAGATCAAACAAGTTATTTCTTGCAGTTTATCAAACAGTTTTTATCATTTTTGTATGTTGCACCTCTAAACCACAATACAATCAGAAATTTGCCCTCACCACAAAAAATGTCACCATTTTAAGCAGGTAAAAGATTAAATGCATTATCCAATGTCCTACTAGCAGTCTGAGTGTGTCTGGATTAGTGGCCAGGTGTAGTGATTTACATAGCCATCATGGTTAATGCTAATTGGTAATAGCAGGAAAATGGAGGTAAGTGTAATTATCTGAAAACACACGTTGTTTCTCTTACTGAATTGCAGACCACACTCTGTACTTATGTTTTGGCTTGTGGTAAGGTCTTTTGTCTGAATTTAAAGAGACTGGTTAATAGGTGCAAATAAGTGGTTTTAATTAGATTGCTTCACTGCATGACAGGCAATTACAATTGGGGTAGCATCTGCAGAAGCAATAGCATAATGTTCTTGTGGTTAAAGCAAAAAAGAGCTGCTTTCAGAAAGGGGAAAAAACCCCCAATTTTTTCCCAATTAATGCTGAATCAGTCTCTTAAATCTAAACCTGCAAATTATATATATATGTGTGAATAACATCATAGGAGTGCAGTGTCACTAGGCTCAGTACAGTCTGCAATACACTATACATATGTATATATGTATATGAAGACTCAGCTCACTTTATCTGATTTTCTTTTATTAAGATACATATCTACACACAGAAATCTTTGGAAATATTAACCTAAACATTCTCAAATGAAGACACAAAAGAGCTGCTTTAGAAAAGGCTGATATCTACTTCTGAATCAGTCTAATCACAAGAAATTATTCTGGTGCATGTGTATAAATCTATGGAGGTGCCATTACTGACACTTTGATGAAATACTAGCAGCAGAGAATTGACCTACTGAACAAACTCCTTGTTTCCATTTAGTAAAAGAAACAAACTCACAGCGTAAATGTTGGTTGGACTTAAAACACACTGTTTAATTTTTCTGGTAAGTTCTATTCTTTTGTGAGTTTTGTGAGTATTCTTGCAATGCCCAGAAAATAGCAAAAATATTCTTTCCTGTATGACTCCTAGGAGTTCATCTGTCAAACATACATCTATACTGTGTATCACAGTATTATCATAAATAGTTTGACCTGTGGCATTAAGTTACATGGTTACGTCTTTCACAAGTTTTCAGTGGAGAAATGTGGTATTTTGGGAAGACGTGCTTGTGCTCTTATTCAGGAAGGTGTGTGTTAGGAAACACAGCATCACAGAAATACATCTTGAAAACAGTTACAAAATAATAGTCCCTTTGTTGAAGTTTTGGGAAGACATACTTGTGCTCTTATTCAGGAAGGTGTGTTGGGGAACACAGCATCACAGAAATACATCTTGAAAACAGTTACAAAATAATAGTCCCTTTGTTGAAACCCTCCCTTGGTGGGGGAGATTGGTTACATGGAAGAACAAAAGGTGTCCTGCCCCACAGAGCTGAAAATCGAAGTTTGCAATTAAAAGTGAAGTGTACAAATGTTGCTCGAGAAGAAAGTAACAGGAAAACAAGGGATTTCTGACAGAGAAAATGTGGCTTGTCTTTGATGTCTGCTGTATTAATGTATGATATGGGCTGTCACTGCAGTAAAACTAGGTCTTCTGCTTCTTCTCTTCCCTTCTCTTTGAAAGAAGGTTTTATTACAGATGTTTTCAGAGAACTTCCCACCTGTGTGAGGATACTGAGTGTGGGAAGGTGAAGCATTGTCTGGTGACAGATTCTGCATCACCTCGACACAATGATGATGCAGTTGGTCCTGGGAGGTAAATGATGCTGTGAAAAAGAAGGCTGGTGAGTGATACACAGGAGCTGGTGTACTGACAGTAGTGAATCTGTAACATTTCATGTGAATTGGACAGTTTTCAATAAACATGACTTACATTCCTACTGTTTAAAATATTTTAATGTAAAAGAACAAGAAGTGATACTTCTACAAGGAAATTCTTTCCACCAAAGGCTGTCAGACAGAATGCAGGAGGGTGTGGTGATTTAAGTAATTCCAGGAGAGTGGCTTGGCATACCATGAACAACTTCTGATTTTCTACTTCTGATTAAGTTTTTATGGTCCTATAAATGCTTATAGTTCTTGGGTTCAAAAATAATCACAAAGGCATCTCAGCCCTACAGAGATTCCTCAATCTCTCAGAATGAAGTAACAAACACTAGAGGTTTCCTGTAAACTTTGTTTATTTGAATGACACTGTAAGATATTCAGGTGCTTAACAATACCAGTCCTTCCCATATGACACTCTACAATAGAATAACAAAACGAGAAGCACTGTGGCAGGGGACAGGAAGGGATAAAGTTTCTACATGCACCATTGTGTACAGTTCTTGTTCCTCTTTGTTTTATAAGGCCATTCTAGGAACATATTCACAGTCAGAAAATAGGAACAATTACTGAAACTCCTTCTAACAAAATAAATGAAAAGGAAAATGAGTTTCAGTGCTAGAGAGTCGACCATTTTTGCACAGTAAAATCTTATTTTAGACTTTCCTGTCTGGCTTGCTTAGCCTGAAATATTTGAGACTTCATTATAAAGAGAAGAATGTTTCTGCAAATGCTGATGCCAGTCAAATGGAAATACTTTTAATTAAAAAATCTGCTCTAAAAATTTAGGTATTTGTATTTTTGCCTCACCCTTCCTGCAAAGCAGTCTTTTGCTATATCTTGAAATATTCTGCACAGCACAGTAAACTTCACATGCATCAGATGTTTTCTGAAATTATATAATCTTTAATTAGCCATTTCAGCTATTTTAGTAATTTAGTGCTCTGTGTGATTTTATAATATTTGTTGTAATTCTTCATGATGATACTGTTAATTGCTAGTTCAAGTAACATTTGTCTCTCTGCTTATGAGGAAAAATATAAATTCCTTTTCACAGCTTAGATACCAGACAGATAAAGTTTCCCTTTGGCTCTTTTAGCAGAATGCTTTGGTTTCTTTGGTTTCTGATTTTTGACTTATTTTAGTCTTAGAGCTGCTCTGAGAGTGAACAACCTTCTCTGTTATTAAAGAGGCAATCAGTTTCCATCATATAATTGATTTAGATCAACTTTTTTTCTTCTAAGTGCTTACATCTTGGAAATTCTCTTATGGGGAAATGCATCGGTGTCTCGAAAACAGAGTCATGTTCAGCTCAGACCATTTTGGTTTTTGATTACAGCACAAAGTCTGTTAACAAAATCAGGCAGAGCTTCTAAAGAAGGATGAGTGAAAGCTGACTAAAGCTTACTGTTCAGCTGTAAATATCAACTCTTATGTACAGATCTTAGAAGTTGTAATTTCTTTGCTAAAGGAACTTCCTGCTTTCATGACAAGGTCAAGCCAACTGACTTCAACAAGAAGTTACTCTGATAAATGAGTTACCTTTTAAAAGCAAATTCTACCAAAAAAAAAAAAATTATGGAGAAACAGTCCAAACTGATAGTGTACAGTATTTCAAAATGTAATAATCAGTGCTACAGGCAGCTGGGGATTTGTCACTCTGATAATTGAAAAGTTTAGGGCACAAAAGCTCTTTTTTCAGAACTGAAATAAAAGCAATGAACTTCAAAGCTAGGTTATGAGTTTAAGAACAGCTGTTTTGAGCTTAATTAATTATTTATTATTCTCTGATAAATGGGTTACCTTTTAAAAGCAAATTCTACAAAAAAAAAAATTATGGAGAAACAGTCCAAACTGATAGTGTACAGTATTTCAAAATGTAATAATCAGTGCTACAGGCAGCTGGGGATTTGTCACTCTGATAATTGAAAAGTTTAGGGCACAGAAGCTCTTTTTTCGGAACTGAAATAAAAGCAATGAACTTCAAAGCTAGGTTATGAGTTTAAGAACAGCTGTTTTGAGCTTAATTAATTATTTATTATAGACTCTGGGAGATGAGTGGATGGGAGAGGCTGGTGATAACCTTGCAATGAACCTACTACTATAAAACAGTAGTAAAAAACTTGCAAGTCTACCTTTTTATTGATTTAACTAGTAAAAAAACCCACATTCAGATGAAATGTATATGAATAAGTGTGCAGTGAATATATAATTAAATTTTATTTCCTGTCATACTGTAACAGCAGGGCATAGAAACAAGTTTTAACAAGTTTCTCAGGTTTCTGGGATGTCTGTGTATCATGTCTCCTTGGCTGAAAGGGGAGACCTGACTTCCCTCGATACCAGATATTACAAGTTCTCAAACTGATCCTTGCTGCTTAGAGAGCTCAGTTCCCAAGGTTCCTCCCACTTGCTGTAGGTTGAGTGCAACAAGATAGGACTAAGATTCTTCTTTATTTGGATTGTTTTCCAAATAATACTATGTCTTATTCATCCCAAAGTTGCTTTAGAGTTGCTTTTAATGCCAAGATAAGCTTCCAGAATAAAATGAGTTTACTGTAAGAGCAAAGGTTGACCTGTAGGAGGGGATGCAAAGTAAATAACAAAAATGCAGTTTAAAATTAGGCTTATCAAGTAAGTTTTCCTTTCAGTTACTCCAAGTTCACTGTTTACTTAAAGGAGAGAAAGGGAGAACTATGGCATTTTCTTTTCCTGTATCCCAGGACTGGCTTGCACTAAATAGCTTTCTCAGTCCATATGGAAATTGCTACTTAGTTTGGGATGATTCTTCCTGTTCTTATGCATTATTGTGTTCAATCTTACTGTATTTCTCTTCAGTAAAAAGTAGGAAATTTTCCTTCAGGAGTTTCTGGGGTTAGTCTTGTGTGTTCATTTGAGTTTAAATTATTCTCCTATTTTTGAAACATCTTTTAAGTTCTTGTCATAAGACGTCCTCAGTGTTCATGTGCCTTATTAGTTGAACTGTCTGCTATTCATTTTAAATTCTTTATTTCAATTGCACATATCTGCACTAGAAAGGATAAGATTGGATGTACAACACTTCATTCCCACTTGTCTCATAATTCCTATTATTTTGTTCTCCACATACTGTTGGTACTCCTACTCTTAAAATTCCTCCCTTGCTGCTGCTGACTCCAACAACGTCAGTCAGCACAGCTCCCTCCTGAGGTGCCTCCTCTTTGACAGCCACTAGGTGACAAGGGGCTTTTTAGTGATCAGAACTGGTGGTGTGTGGCAGAACCAGGCTGAGGGATGTGATGAATGGAAAATAGTACTTGGGATGTTTGACCTGTTCGCTGGAGCCAGAGACAGCCCAGGGCAATTGAAGTCCTCACTGGATGTTTCTGCAGTTGCTCTGGTACTCACCTGCTCCACCAGTGCCTTTCTTGCTTTGCACAACACACGAGAAGCTGTTCTAGTGGCTGAGCCTTTGCTGTTCAGGGCAGCAGGACAGGCTGCTCAGCTGAGAGATCTACAGACCTGAGAGAAAATGGACCAAGAGCCTCACACTGTCAGCCACTGAGCATAAAAATACTCCACTGAAGTTTACTTTTGTTCATTGTATCTTTGCTTGATGTCCTGTCTGCTAAGTGTCCATCTGCAAGCATAGGGGGATATGGAGCATGAACATTCTCCAAATACAAATTTGTGAGATAAATCATAATACCATAGTCCTCCTAACAACATGCCCAAAACTTTAGTAAGTTATGTTCTGGGAAGAACAGTCAAAGGTGCATGCTGGTGTTCAGGTTTCTGAGAGTTATTTCAAGTCACAAGCTCAGATATGTGTTCCATTTCCATAAGTGGTGTTACTTGCATAAGTGAAGCCATTTGCATAAAGTTCAACCATTCAGGCAAAGGACACTCTTCCTAAAATTGAAGTATGTGTACCTGAAACATTCTGGGATGTAAATTTAGCATTTTATTAAATTAAATATACTCATTGGTATATATATGGTCTTTTCTTTTCCCTTGATAGTTCAGTTAAATCATAATAATAAATAATTAGATATATTTATCATGCTGTGCTTCATTCTTTTTCACCCTTTGCATTGTGTGTAGAAGCAGGGTTTGTCTATTATCTCCTCCATGGTTTTTTGAGATTGGTGTTTATGATGAAAGTAAATTTAATGTTTCTAAACTGTACTTTAATCAAGGTGTAAGTATTTAGGGTCATGAATGATTAAACAGCCTAAATGAAAAAGCAGTATTCCATCCTTTCTTCAAGCTGGTAGCACCTTCATCACTTCTCTGAAAATCAGGATTTATGTCTGCATATAACAAAATCTGTTCATAACATCCACTGCTATGCTGATCAGAATAGTCCATTTCATCATGTTTTGTCCACAGATCTTTGTTGTAGACAGCAAATCTGTCTGACACTGCTGCTTTTTTGATGATCGTGCTCCTAGTTTTGGCATTATTATTGAGCAACTATGATTATGTTTACTTTTAATATAGAATTAACTATTAAAGTTTTCATAGGATCACTACATCTCCTTGTCTAGAAATTTTGTGAAAGAATGTAGAACAAATAACAAATTTAAAAGTATGTATTTATTCTTCCAAAATCATTACCAGACCATAAAAGCCTTCTTAAATGTGTTTTAAAAAATAAGAGCAAGAGCAGAGATAATTTGAAATCACAAAGGATATAAATCTTTAAGCCTTAGACTTTGTTACTAAGCTAAGAAATTACTGTTCTGTCAAAGAAACTTATGTGTAGGTTATTATGTAATTCTAAAATTTTTTGCACCTTTTTGAAAGGTACTGGGGAGAGAGAGGATGCTAAACCACTGATCAATTCCCTAGTGTTCCTTCCCTTCCCATTTCTGTTAGAGAGTTATTTTGTCACAGTGAAGAAATACTAACTGCAGGATTTGCCATATATAACACTGCAGGGGACCCTTGAAGCTGACTGGAGCCCTGTTCCTGCAATGCTGCAGTCAAGTTAATATCATGAACTGTGTGATTGATGTTCTCAGGGCTGCACTCCCTGCTGCTTTAAACAGGAAGCTCTTCCAGTGTTGCTTCAGCTCAGTGAACAAGGCCACTTCCTTAACAATACAATAACAGGAATTCAATCAGAAACTTCAAAATTCAGTTCTCAAAGGCATGACAACGATTGCTTTCATTCTTGCATTATCTCCAGTATTTAGGTATAAAAGTTATGGATTTTATTTGAAAAGGAATACTTTCATCATATTCTTTTCACAAGAAGGAATTTGGCTTTTTTATGATAATTAAAATATTGTTCCAGTTTCGTGAGAGATTTATCATTCTTCTCTCTTTCCCTGGACTAGATTTATGTTGCTAATATCACAATATGGTTCTGCAGGAAAATGCCCTCAGATACTTACAACAGTTTTTCATCTTTCAGGGTCCATGTTCACCACTAAGAACAGTAGTTTTAAACAGATATTGTTCAGGTGCAGGATGCTTGAGAAACATCCCTCAGTCATCGCCTGCATTCATTTGCTACTTATAATACAGAAACAAAAATGTCACAGCTAAATAAAACTGAATTATTCATACCATAGAACTAAATTACTTGCCTTGGTTTTTGCTGGTAAGATTTGCTTTCAGGGATCCTAGGCCATCAAGATCAGTGGAAAAGTCTGGAGCTCTGAAGGCCTAACCTCAGTAGAGGAGGATTGAGTTAGGAAATGTTTGAACAAATAGAGCACACACAAGTCAGTAGGATTTGGTGGGATTCAACCAAACCTGCAGGGCTGCTCTCAATTGTATCTCGAAGGTCATGGAAATCAGAGGACGTTCCTAGGGCCTATAAGAAAGCAAATATTCCAGAAGGGCAAGAAGGAGAATGCAGGGAGCTACAAGCCTGTCAGCCTCACCTAAATCTCTGGAAGGGCATAATACAGAAAATGCTCAAGAAAATTATTTTCAAATGTATAATTAACAGTGTGATTAGGAGTTGTCAACATGGATATAAATGGAGGAAGCTTTGTCTTACCAATCTGGTGGCCTTCTGTGATGCAAGAGCTGGCTTTGTGGATGAGAGGAGACTCGGGCATGTTGTTTATCTTGGATTTAGTAAGGTTTCCAATGCTGTGTCCTGTAACCTCCATACAAACAAACTGATAAAGTGCCTAGATAAGACAAAGATTTGACAAAGACTAGATAAATGGACAGTGAGATGCACTGAGAAGTGGACAAACTGCTGGCCTCAAAGGGCTGTGCTGGCATGAAGTCCAGCTGGAGATCAGTCAGTAATAAAGTACCATGGGAATTGATACCAGAGCTTATATTGGGTGGTGCTGTCAGGGTGCACCCACAGCAAGCATCCAGACAATAGAAGGTTGAGAGGAGTGGCTGAGACCAGGTGTGTGTCAGAAGGACATCAACAGGCTCAAGAAATGGGCCAACCCTTGTTCTTGAGCCCCATATAATTCAACAAAGGGAAATGCCAAGTCCTGTAGCAACTGAGGGTTAACCCTGTGCACACTAGTGCACATTGGAGCCTGGGAAGCAGCTTTAGAGGAAAGGATCCAAGGCTCCTGCTGGGCAAAATGTTGACTGTGAACCAGCAATATCCAGGCATTGCCAGTAGGTCAAGGGAAATAATTCTTCCTGGTGAAACCACAACTTGAGACCTGTGTGCAGTTCTGGGCTCCCCAGCAGAAGAAATACATGCCTATGGTGGAGAAAGTTAAGTGAAAGGTTGCAAAGATAATTAGAAGAATGGAGGATGTGTCATATGAGGAGAGGCTGAAAGTTGGAATTGTTAACAGGGAGGAAAAGAAGGCTCAGTAGACCTTAGCAATAAGGTGTATTATACCAGAAGGAATTAGGGCAGTAAAAGACCACAGAACCAGTGTATTTTCACTGCTGCCCAGAAAGGACAATTGGCAATAGGCACAGATGGAAAGACATGAAATTCCACTTAAATATATGCAAAACTTCTTTACAGTGAGAGTGGTCAGGCACTGAAACAGGTATCCCAGAGCAGCTGTGGAGACCTTTGAAATCCAGCTGGATAAGGTCCTGCACAACCTGGTGTAGTTGACTAAAGTTTGAGCAAGGTAGGGGCTGAACTCAACATTCTGGTGAGGTCCCTTCCTGGTTCAACTATTACTCTTCTGTGAGTCCATCAAATTAGGATAGTCAGAAAGGTTTGAGGTAAATTCTGCCATTTACAAATGGAACATAAGAGCATAAGGAGCAAGGTAAAGCCTCAAGATAAATTGTTGGCTAGGAGTTTCTATTCAAGGATACAGGATTTGTGCATATCAGGAGATCAATACATATAAACACAAATGCTTGCAGAGTGGACCTAAACTGTTCCTTTTGGCATTCTTTACTAATTTGCTAATGGATATCATGCAGATTGGGATTTTTAATTGTAGAGGAACCTTTGAATGAAAAAATAATTTAAAGTCCTCAATTTCTATTGAAATCTGTTAGTTCAACAAGCCTGCTGGGAAACCCTATTATTTAACCATGCCAAGATTTGTGTTTTAATGTGTTTTTGAAGGACTCAATTCAACTTTCAAGTCCAAGAAATTGCAAGTTGTGGCTTTTATGTATATGTGCAACAATGTCACTAAATAAAGGGGAAGTAGCATAAAGATGCTTCTCTCCCCCATTTTATTGAATCTTTGTTTAGTAGCTCCCATATACTTTATGGATCTTGGAGTTGTCTGGGCTGGGGTGAGGTTTTGGGTAGTGCCAGGTATGGCACTCAGGTAAATCACTCCTTTTCCTGCAGATTACTTTTAGCTGTGGTTTTACCTACTCTGGATTAACTTCTCTTCCCTTTTTTCTCTTTATTTTATTTTTTTTCCTGTGTTCTTTATTTCTCCTTCCATATCCTTGTGGAGAATGGCATGTCACACACCTGGAGACACACCACAATTAAGCTTGAGGTTTTCCCTTGGATAGGAGATTCTACAGCCATTCTTCAGAATTCAGACATTTCTCAGGAATCTGCATTGTCAGCTGTGAGGACTTCAGCAAAGATTCAACAACTTCCCTTTCCTTTCATCATAGGCTCCAGTAGTCTCTTTTTGGCCAACATGTAATTAGTCTGTCCAGAACAACTGCAAAGCCTTTCCTTCCTTGTTTTTCAGTAACAGATGGATGTTACTGCTTGTGTGTTTGGGAAAGAAGACAAAGACTGGACATCTATTTCTCAGCCATCTGCTTCTTTGTCAGCCTCTTTCTTTAAACCATGTTAATGGAAGAGGAATAGCAGGGTCTCTGGCATGATGGTTCTACACAAATAAATAAAAAGGTCTGGTGTTCCTGCTCAAAAAATTTACAGTAAAAAGAGAGAAATGCCAAGAAAATAATGTCTGAGGCTTCACAAACCATAAAAAATATTAATCAATTCAATGCTTAAAGTAAATCTCTCATGTATACAATTCCACCATAGATCCTTAAAAAAAGGAGAGAAATTTGTTTTTACATTTCAGAGCACTATAGAAGACTATGTATGTGTTTTATACCTGACATGAAAAAGCCTGTTAACAGATATGCTAGTGTTGAAGGCACTGGAAAGTTTGTGCTGTTTAATTGTGTTATTCTCCCCCTTGCTCATGTAGATACTTGCGTTTGTCCTGCAAACTGGAAAATCCAAAACTTTTTTTTTTTTTTTTGGTTTGGTTATCCCTGTCTGCTTCCTGAAGGCTTTATAAGGTTGTAATAGCCATATGCATGATTGGAACTTTGGTCTGTATTTTACTGGGAGGAGCATTTCTGGTTTCCTATAGGAGCCAATAAAGCAACCTTCTCCCCTTGGGAAAGTGATTTGTGCTTTTTTATTAGTCCAAAGCTGGAGGCTATTTTAATCCTCCAAAGTCTGCACTTTACTGAACTAGATTCTGACTTTCCTGCTTACTAATATGAATTCAAAACAAAACAAAACAAAAACAAACTACAACAATAAAAACATGGATCTTTATCTCTGTGATGTTTTCTTTCTGGGGAACAATGAGCAGACTTACTGCACAGAGGCAATACAGCACTGAGGAGATAAAGCAGGAAGGAAAGAAGCAGTACAGGTGTTGAAGATTTGGTACTTTGTAGGCTTTTCAGAGCAGGAAAGTCTGCCTGAAATCTCTGGTGTCTTAGTCAAGAAACGGTAGAGATTGGTTACCCTGGACTGGCACTGGAAGTTAATTATTAGACTAAATTGCCAAGACATGTCATCAGGAACACACCTGAAATATTTTTTAGTTTTTAGACTGTTCTAGTTATAGGATACAAATATTCCTTTAATAGCACTATATGAAAGAGCCAATTTAATCTCAAAAAGTAGTGTTCCTCTGTCCTCCAGGATAAGGAGACTGTTGGGAAACATTCACAAGCACCCATTTGGATGAAGCCTCTGTTTCAACATGTGCTGAAACAAATGAGCCCACACCTCCTTGGACAGCCAAACCTATGGCCACACATACACTCCTCCATCACAATTTAGGCAGAGCTGAGTCTGTCATCTTCTGACGTGGCCTGAAAGCAGCCTGATACAATACAGGATGTGCAGAACAATTTGTTCTTAGTTGTTTATAGGTAACAGAGTTCCACAGTCATAAAACAGTCACCTAAACAATGCTGACCTAAGCCAAGAGGCACTAGTGAAATGAATGCTGAACTTGTTTAATTCCCTGCCCTTTACAGATACTTTAATAAGTAATTGCCTGCAACCATTTACAGTGATAAGTTGCAAAATACATCGTAACACATTGTCTTAATTTCTTTTGTGCTGTGTGGTCTATATTTGCTTAATTTTCTAGTTTTTGTGGCTGTTCTTCTGCCTGGGGTATTTTGTCATAGATTAATTCACAAAACATACAAGAAAATATTTAAGTACCCCCATCAGATTGCTAAAAAGACTAAATGTACTTTTAAACTATGATATTGTATGAAAACAAGCCAAAATTCAACCTGTGAAATGCTTGGACTGGGGCAGGAGGTGAAATTTCTTCTGCATTGGAGGGTTTTCTTTTCTCACAGATCTCTTCCTCATTTGACGTGGACTATGGCCACTATGGGAGGTCACACAAGCATTTCATAAAATGCTCATCTTTGACTTCTCCATTCTCTGAAAAGCAACAGACCAAAGTTTAGAGAAGTTTGGGAAGCTTGCCTCTGAAACTGGAGGGGAGCTTATGGGACAGGGATCATGTGTCCCTATGTCTGTGGGATTCTTTTTTCTCAGAGCCTGGCAAAAGTGCCAGTGATGGCTTCATCACTGAGCCAATGCTCAAAGTATTTCTGGTCTCTGACCACAAAAGAATTTATTTTTCAAGAACCCTGACAGAGTTTGCAATTCCCCCGTGCCTGCAATAATTTTTTGTGATTTTTTGCCTCTTAATGTAGGTAAGTAGTGCATTTTCTCCTGGCCTCACACTGTGGTGACCATGTACTCATGCTCTGTTTTCACAGTATTTGCAGTGGGAAAAACAAGTCTCTTCAATGTTCTTTTTCAAATACCAAGACCTGGATTTTCAATGTGAGAATTAATTGCTTTTACATTACTGAATTGCACTTTGCAGATTCAATTTTACTTTTTTCTTATTTTCCCTTTGAGTTCAGCAGATCGGAGGTTTCTGGGAAATCCTATCAGAGTGACAACAGATCCTGTTGTGAGAAAGTGTCTTTTGTTATTTGTTGCTTTGTTTAAATCACCTTTTATAGCTTATTAACTTCCTATGGAAGTGGTTTGCCTTTTGGTATTAATTTGTCTAAACAGATAATTAGCATCTTAGTCTTGGGCCTGTTTGACCTTCTTTGAGTTTGGGCAGCCCGCTGGTGATATTTATATCTTAGAGATCCCTAATGGAAAAGAGAGGGAATGTCTAAGCCCAGCATGGCCTGAACATTCTCTTCAGACTCTGCGAAGTTTTGGAATAGCCTTCTGAACACATATTATGTAAGTAAAATGAGAAATTTTCTAAACTACAAAAGCTCAAACACAAACTGTACTATTATTTGACCAAATCCATTGCCTGAAATGCTTTTCCCCTTAAATTTGTCAATTATTATTTTTTCTATAGGTCTGGGTCAGTACTGTAACTCTAACTGTAAACTGCTTTTACAGTTATACCTGCAACCAGCACTGCCACAAGAATTGCTTATCTGGTGCAGCAGAGGGGGCAGAAGTGTTGTATGTAGTTTATCACCAGGACCTTCCGTGATAGAGGTCTGCCTGTGTGACTGTTCAAAGGACCCCTTGCCAAAAAGCATTGGCTGCTGCATGTCTGGGACAGCATCCACCTAAACCAGAGCAGTAGAACAGACCCCTGGTGACTTTTCATGTTAGCAGGTGTCACCCACTAAAGCAGGCTCACAATTTAAAAGTTAATCAAAACTTAACTTTGCTTAAACTTTTCCTTAGACTAATTCATAAGCACTAGCCTTACACGGACAATGATAACAATGATAATTAGTGAAGTGCAGGTTGCAAAATTTATCACACACCTTAAACCATCTTCACTTAGGGGACAGCCCTCCATACAAACAAATCTCGCTGGTTTAAGTTACCTTTGGAGAAAGAGGTTTAAGGAGATGGTTGACTGAACAGTTCTGCAGCCCTTGCTGAGGCAGCACTGGGGAAGGTGCTGCACCACTATCGTGGGTTTTGAAACAGCACATCCATCAGTGATGTCCCACTGTGAAGAAATTGGCCAAGTATACAAGGCAGATTTTTTAGGGAAAAAAACTGGATGAGATTGTTTCCTTTGTAGATCACTCTCCCATACCTGGCTGGAGACAGCCTTCAAACCAAGTAATGCAGCACAAGCTGTCAGCTGCTCTGAAAGCTATTTCCCATGTTAGGTGATTGTACTTGTCTTCAAGTGCTGCAACCATGACAAAACCAGACTTCTTGCTATTTTAATATTTATACACATAATTGCATATTTAAAATATATTAACCTTTTGTGTCAATTACTGAGACATGCTTTAGTACATAATTTAAAACACCCAACACTATGCAGATTCAAAGTGGTACAATTGCTCGGTTTATGTATATAAAACCTCCTCCTATTGGCAGTTATCTATGCAAGCAGCAGCCATAAACTTCTAACTTGGTTTCTTCCATTTCTAACTGTAGATTGTAACTGTCTGTCCAGAAATTTCCTCCCTGTTTACAGAGATGTTTTTAATATTTATATTTATTTTTTATTATTTATTTTTTAATATTTACACACATAATTGCATATTTAAAATATATTAACCTTTTGTGTCAATTACTGAGACATGCTTTAGTACATAATTTAAAACACCCAACACTATGCAGATTCAAAGTGGTACAATTGCTCGGTTTATGTATATAAAACCTCCTCCTATTGGCAGTTATCTATGCAAGCAGCAGCCATAAACTTCTAACTTGGTTTCTTCCATTTCTAACTGTAGATTGTAACTGTCTGTCCAGAAATTTCCTCCCTGTTTACAGAGATGTTTGTCAAACCATAACAAAGTCAGTGCTTGACATTTTGACAATGTCACTCAGAGCATGGAAAGATTCCCAGTGCATCAGGTCCCCCAGTTATTCTTCTAGCTTGTAAGGGAACTGTTTGTTGAGGGAGTTGTTCCAGAGAAGGTGTTAGGATAAATGGCCATGTTCGTGCCATAGTAACACTTCATAGGGTGCCTTTCTACTCTCCTGTCATTTTTGTCTTTTGAAACCGTGACTTCTTAAAAAAAATATTAAAAATTCAGAAGTCTCAGTACTTAAGGCAATACAAGTGCTTTATTGGGCTCTAATTAGCAAAGACTGGAGGTCAGGGCATGTCCAGGCATGGTTCAGATCCACTGCCTTTCAGGAGATTAGAGCCATATGCCTGCTGCTCCCCTCAAATTGCTGTGTGCACCCTCACTCAAAATGGCACTGCTGCAGTGTGCTTAATATATCAGCTGAAGTCATGGGGCCCGTGTGACCCTGCCGGGATCTGACCGGGATTCCAGGATTTGACTGCACTCTTCCTACTGATGTCAGGAACATGCATGACTTGGGCTGACAGCCTGGAGCAGCCCCTGGTAATGAGAGGCTGTAGGCCAAACAGAGTTTTACAATACTGCCTCAGCAAAGCAGCAAAATGGGAAAGTTGTCCAAAGAGCAGGAGATTTGGGATGGTGAGTGAAGGATGTACTGGCTTAACTCCCAGCAGCTTGTGGTTCTGCTGCAGCCGCAGTGCAAATGCGCAGCACGAAGTGGGGCCAGCAGCTGAAGCAGGTGCAGGAGTGAAATCTGAGCCCCAGCCAGGCTGCCCTTGGGGCACAGAGCGAATACAGGAGCACGGAGGTGCTTCCCGGGGGCTCCGGGCAGAGCCGTGAGCAGGGACTCACTCCCAACCCAGCTGGGCATCGGTTCCTGGTGTGTGCTCAGGGACTGGATTGCACCAAAAATAAATCCTTGTCTTTCCTCATAGGGAATGTGGGGGTTTTGCCCATAAGCAAGATTTTAAACATAGCGAAATTGGACGCACATTTTCTTTATTTGTATAGCTGTTACATCATCCCAGGAAGGCAGGCACTCTCCTGAATTTCTGGAGCAGTCTGAGTTTTCCCAAGGAATGGCTGAGAGGGTAACGAGCAGGGGGGAACCAAGTGGCCACATCATTCTGATTCACCCAGCTCATGTTTTCATTATGTGACTACATCCTTGTTTCCCACCGACGATAAGCTTGAGATTTCTTGATTTAACATGATCTAATTATGAATTTTTGACACCACCATAAAACTATTGTCTTTAGTATTATTTTTTCTCTTCTTTGCAGTGCTCTGAAGTAGAAGTCTAGATTGAGGTCAAGATAACTCAGGAATTTGGACTTAAAGGCAAATTTTTTGTTTAATGATAAAGCGTAGTAATTACTACTACTTATACATGTACAGTTGTTATTACACAAGTGCATAGCACTTTACAAATATTGATGGAGTTAGTCTGATAGTGCCAAGATAATGTAAGTAAGCATAAATTTGGGCACTCAACATGAAACTACTCTGGTAATGCATGTGACTAATAAAAGCATAATGCTCTACGCTGATTTACTAAGCCTGTTGACTCACTATGTAACCAAAATCAAGTTAAAAGAACTGGGGAGTGGCTGTGTAGGACAAGGGGCAAGGACTGTACAGGCAGGAAGGGCTTGATAGGGTGGGACACTCTAATCCCTGGAATTATTTCCTCATTTTATTTCTTTTTTATGGTTGTCAAATTCCAGAAAGGGACAAGTTACACTGGTTGTGTCACTGAGAAGACTGGGCACAACATCTCTTCACATAAGAACTGCATCTGCTTTGAGATGGGAAGGAAGTATACAAGGAATACCAGCGTAATGTCACCTCTGCATAGCCAATCTCTGGCTTTATCTGACAACCACCTCACATATTTCGTTCTATAAATTAATTAAATCAGTTTATAAGCTCTGTTTTATTATTTGTCCTCCCAATTTCCTCCCATTGGAAAGTTTTTTCAGGAAATAGTAGTTTATTCTAGTGTCAGTAAAACTTAACTTGGGTACCTTGATACCTACTGTGTGCTTTAATTTGAATCATCTGCTTCTTTAACTCAAAATTTACTTTAAAGTTCCATTCCCACTGCTGGCCCTGGAACTTTCCCTTACAGGGCACGCGGCATTGTTGCTGTTCCCAGTATTTTATGTTATCTGTGTGTTGCTTCTTTCAGTTGTTGCCAGTGCCCTAAAGTAGTCAGTACAAGTAATTTGTTGTAAGTACAATTTAACTACGGTGAACTGCATTTGCTATTACTTTGCTATGTGTGTTTTAAAGGGTTTTTTTAACTATTCCATTCATACATTTCTGTTATTTCGAATTAGCCACTCAGCATGCTGGATTGGATTGACAGCCCAGAATTCAGTATCCACTTGTGCTGCCTGGCTTAACAAGATTTTTGTTCTTTTCCATTGACAATGTTCATGGATCCTTAGCAGAAAGAATGAGATCAAGTTAACAAAGCTGTACACTTCCTTTGCTGGCATTAAATAAATGCTGTACATTTGGAGTCATTTCAGCTGTTCAATGCACTTTAAGTTATTTTCAAACCACTGTCAGACAGTCAGAGGAATCTACTGAGCTCTCTTACACTTAAGAAGAAAACATTGCTTTTGCATTTAGGAAAATTTCTTAATTTTGCTTCTATGTACAGCTAAAAGTCAGAAGTAAAATGTGATTGAAAAACAGGCTATGAGTTTTCAGTGCTACCTGACATAAACCACAACCTGTCACTAAGAGACAGGTGAGTGCTAAGCATAAAGTCCTGTGTATGTCTCATGCAATTCACATGGGATTTAAAATTTTACACTTAACATCTTTGAATGTAACTCCAACAGCCATTTTTATTCTAGGATTAAGCAAGAGTGCATGTTGTTTTATAGAGAGTTGGTTGCCCCTTCTTAGGCTGTTGATGTAGTTACGACAAATTGTTCTGAATGACATACACCACAACTCAATACTTAATCTAGTAGCAAACTGCTTTTACCTGCAGTTCCTAAACTTTGTTGTGGAAAAATAAGAAAAGTTGATGGAAAGAATTGGCCAAAATATTCAATAATTTGTACTTGATAAACACTGAAAATAAAGAACTGTTACTCAATTGTGATTTTATCAAGACTTTTTTCACAAGTGCATTTATAGATGAACAATTTCAAGCAAGAGGTTTGTTATATCAAATAATATATTGTTTGCTTTTATACAACACTGGGGAGAGCAAATGATTACTTCTTGGAGAGGGATAAAAGCAAGATTCAACAACTAAAAAGGATGCAGGAAGTGTATGAAGCAGTAAAGGAAACAAATCCTCCAATTTGCTGCAAAGAGAAAACCATGGTTAAGGACTATGCTGTAAGCAGGGAAACACATTTGCATCTGATTTTATTACAAATGGTTATAAGAACTTTATATTCTGATGTCCATAGGTGTTCAAACTGTATTTGAATAACATTTTCCAGAAAAAAATAGTAGCAACAAGTTTAAATATTATAATGAATTTTTATAGCAATAAAGTTATTACCAAAAGTTGTGATAAAAGACAAAAAATCACAAGGAATGGTCAAAATAAGGTTCTCCTGATACATTGATCCTTTAATTAGGCAGAGAGAAATTGTAGTTCCATTAGCAATGGGATTTTTATGCATTGTGAGGGTAGAAGATGGAAGGACAACAGTTCAGTCACCTGGACCACCAGTTATGTTGGTTGCTTTGGCAGTTCACTTCATCCTCAGTTAAAGTTAAGGCTGCTCACTCACCTGAGCACAACCTCTTTGCTTCAGGTACTGTGGCTAAGATGAATTCTGCCTTCACAAACCTCTTTAGCTTTCAGAAATTTGTCAGGTTCTCTGAGAGTAGTAAAGTTCTTTCCTTCATGATTTTAAGTGCTATAGAAAAGCAGAAACTGAGGTTTCAGAAGATAAATAGCCAGGAATATATGAATTCATCAAGATCTCAGTGGCCCAATTAAACCATTGAAGACTCAGCTCATGAAAAACTGAGTATACAAATAAAACCATGAGTCATCGTTCCATTTTTATTGATTCTTGTTATCTTTCTGTGTCTGAGGCAACAATAAACATGATTTATATGCACTGCCTTTAATTTCCCGTGGTGTTCTAATCTCACAGTGGTGTAGGGGAAAAGTCAATGAAGATGGATGGTGAGCAGACTGCAAACTGGGCGGCAGCAGCAAATTTGGTCAGAAATTGGGGCAGGGGGATCATGTTGCA
This sequence comes from Passer montanus, assembly GCF_014805655.1. Taxonomy (NCBI): domain Eukaryota; kingdom Metazoa; phylum Chordata; class Aves; order Passeriformes; family Passeridae; genus Passer; species Passer montanus. The sequence goes on from NW_024368152.1 coordinate 7,417,627, forward strand.
GAGAGAAGTAACTTTTACATCTCTAGAGCTGATGTCATTTAGCATACATTAATAGAAAAAAAATGATGTGATGGGTAAGGCAAGATGGTGGTCCTGTCTGTACCCATAAAAAGTGAATTTACCCATTTAAATCTCTTTTGTGATTTCATCAGTACATAAAACTTAACAATTATGAGCCTTTCTTCCCTCTGCACACTGCTAAGCAGAGACAATTTCTGTGAAGATGTCTTCTATAAGGTCCAAATAATCTAATTTGTGTTGGTGAAACCTGCTACAGCAGTTCTCCTTGCTGAGCCATAGCATAACACACATGGCATCACAGGAACTTCCAGTGCCTTCATATACATTTTCCATGTCACATGCGTGTTTGATGGAGAGCTGCCTGGAAATAGGCTGTAGGCTCCCTGGCAGAACCATTCACAAAAAATTAACTCAATCTTCTAAAATATAGGCAGACTACAAGAAAATTACTACAGGCTACAGGTTCCTTCACTTTGGATGCATTGTTGGGACTTTTTCGAAAAACATGGAATTAGGCTGCGAAATCTTCCTCTTTCATTTATTGTCTCTGATAACATCCTCTTTACAACTGTATTCCAGTTACTGCTGAAATGGTGCCATTTCACTAAATGCTATTTATCTCTGCAAAAGGGATGGTTAAGCCCGCAGCTTCTGGCAGAGCCATGGCCCTCATGCCTGCACAAGAGCCTCTACATATCATACAAAAGAGGCACCACTGGCTGCCTGAGAGAATCTGAATGAAGATGAGATGCCATAGCAGTGATGGCTAAAATGGGAATCTGTGCTGAGGACAGCTACCAGGAAAGTGTTTAAGGTGCAGGTGCAGATACTTACTGACTTCCTTCTAAAATTACTTACTGTGGCTCAAGAAATCAAGAGCATTGGTGAGCAAACAGGTCAGTCATGGGCACAGAAAATGTACTAGTAAAGCAACTAGACTTCTAGAAATGCTGTATACCTCTGTAGAGAGTGCTTCAGGGAGAAAAAAAAAAAAAGCCTTTCCAAGTAGCAGCTTTTTATAGGGCCATTGCAGCAACTGTAGAGGGATATCCCTGGAAGCCCAGCTTTGTCTCCAGTTGTTGTTACTGGAATAAGAAAAACATCACATTCTAAAGCAACAATGGCTTAAGCCTTTATAAGCAGCTCCCTCTTTATGGTTCATTTTGTGGTCTCACCAATAAACTATTTTACAGTTTCTTCCAGAGAAAGGCAGCCCTACAGTTAGAAAAAAGCCCTTTGGGTTCTGTTCCTCAGCTCCACTATCCCTCTCTTCTCCAGTGAACACAGAGATCCTTAACCTACTTTTACATTATTATAAGGCTCAGAGCCTGTGCTGCTCCCTTTGAGGACAACTGGAAAGCTGCCACTGACTTCAAAAACAGCATGGGCAGGCTTCTTGTTAGTTAACATTCGTAAAGTGCTTGGAGGTACTTAGACAAGAGATGTTACATAAATGTGATTAATATTGTAACTTGGCTGTCAATACTGCAAGGCTGTGCTGCACCTTGGTCAGCAGGGTCTCCACACTCAGCACCATGTGGCTGAGGATGAGGGGTTAGCTAAACACAGATAAATAATCTCCCCAAATTCAATGCAACTATTCATCTACATAAATAAAGCTTCTGCCTTTGTCTAAATAAGGAAATCTCTTGTTTGTTTGGGAACCCTTATAAAAATATATATTAACACTAGCTCTTACTTCTGGTACAATTATAAAACATAGCTGCTTGTTGAGGTGTTGTATGTTTGAATCATCACAATGCCCTGGGACTAGTAATATAACAATAGGTACAGAAGGGAATGCTATTTAACAATTCTAACAATTCAACTCTTCATGTTAACTTTTGCCAGTTAATTGTCAAAATTAGCTTTATCTTCCAGTGACACAGAGAAGTCCACTAATGTTGCCATCTTGTTGCAAAGATTTCATACCTTCTGGAGATTTCTCAGGGGTAGCTCCTCACAGCACTGACTCATTCTCCTCCTCTACACAACCAACAAACTCCATCTTACCTCACGACCAGCCAACCTGCTCTTTTACAATACCCCTCCTAATTGGATCCAGCTGTGGCCCATTAAAGGCAGGCTTGTTCTTTATTCTTGATAATTAGCACAGCTGTAACTCCTTAGGGGTGAGACTACCTTCACCACTATCTCTATTCACCTACATTCTATCTAGCCACACACTAACACTGATGAGTTGTTTGGGTTACCTGAGTACTTTGGTGCCGTTTGTTTCTTTCGCATTCTATGAGAACAAAGTTATTTCTCTATAATTTTACAGAATTCACATCGATATTTCAAAATCTGTGGGCATTTTTTACTTAACCTTCAAGTGACCTTTGAGCAATACTGCAGGCCACTACAGCCAGAGTTTTGAAAAAGTTAGAGGCTTGGAAAGAGAGTCCAATGAATGCAATGCCTAGAAATCACCTACTGACATGACAGCCAGTGCTGACAGGGAAAGGTGGATGCACTCCCTGGGAAGGATCCATGGCAGAGGGCTGGCAGAAGAAGCTGGATTTTGGATGAGTCTCAGCTCCTCACACCAGTAATGGCAATGGGCTAAACAGTGAAATCCAGTGCTGAAAGGCAGTAGCAACCACAAATCCCTGTCCTGTGTAGACAACCCACATTCATACGCAGGCTTTATGTTGGATGAGCAGAGCCATCAGGCATCATGAGAACTATAATATGTACTAACTGATTGATTTAATTATATTCTGTGAACCACTGTCTCTTTTCCTAAAAATTCAATCCACAAGATAAAATTTGACATCAAGTCTTTTGATAGGTTTTCTAATATGATGTAAACTTCCCCTTTTGTATCACACCCCTGCAATTCTCCATCAGCATTCTGTATGCAATTTTATTACTGAGAGCCTAAAATAAATATTTTATAGTAGTTCCTTTTCTGTATTGTCTGCACTTTGTTGTCATGTGCTGCAAGTATTAGTCCGTTTGATTAGTCTTAACAAAAACAATGGCATATAAATGATTAACATGGTTGTGTATCTACCATTTCAGATTCTAGTTTACTCATTTGAGGTAATTACCAAAGAAATATGCAGAACACCTGTGGATAATATGCTTAAAGAATGAAGCATTCTTGTAAAAATAAACATTATTCCATTACAAAACTAAAAATATAATGAGTCGACAGGAAACCTACAGGGTATTTGAAAAGGCAACTCTAATGCACTTTATCAAATCGAACAGTCAGCATTTGTATTCCCACATTTCTTTCATTTCCAGCACATAAAGAAAGCAATTCTTGATGTAGACAGCTGGTTTAGTAGTCCTTAAGTGATGGAGAACCTGGGGTCCATGGATAGTTCAGGCAAATATTTGCAAGCAGTGCAAATGAGCTGTGCTTTTCATTTCTCAGAATGTGAGACACTTGGAGTGTGATGGGAAGAAGTCTTTAGCCCATTATTCCAGTCATGGCCTGGCAATCATAATGCCAGTTCATGCATCATTGATATATTTGGTATTTGAATTCTTTGAGACACAGCCTTTTTACAGTAGAGGATGTTATTCACTATAATTGTTATTCACTCTCACTGCTGCTTTGCAGCCACTTTTAAGGCTTTTAGTGTTTTCAAAGCTGCTATTCCCTTCTCTACAAATATGACTTTTCTATTACTTTATCTGTCAATATTAAAATATGGAATACTTCTTTGCACTATGTTCAGCAAGTGAATTCTATTACTTTGTCTGTCAATATTAAAATATGGAATACTTCTTTGCACTATGTTCAGCAAGTGATGTCTATAAAAGCTAGGTTTGCATTTTCAATTTCCACTCCATCAGTCTTTGTGCTGCACAGGGTTATTAAAGCCAGCTCAAGAGGAGCTCACTACAGGCTCGTGTTGCTGAACAAATCCAGCTGTTTCCAGGCTTCACCAGCAGCCTTTAGCTATGTACCAACTCCAAAGCTCAAACAATTTCTCAACCAGTTTGATGACTGATGAGTTGTCTGGATAGAGATTTGGAATTTGTCTGCAACTTTCCAGTGATAACCCAGAAGTGGAATGTTGATGCTGCTCTCTGAGCTAGTCAGAGGTGGGAAGCTTCTTACAAAACATCTCTGCACTATGTGGACAAAAACTTTCTTCTCTAATTCTTGAGAGTAGCTATTTTATGCAGTCTTCAGGGTGATGGATTAAAAAATTAATGTATAGGTGCTTAAATAATTTAAATGCTGGAGTGTGTTAAATCATCAAACTGGGTAATAAGGATGGGTATTTTCTCTATCTTACTTCTATTCAAATTCAGCCAACTCAGTATTTTATGCCTGAAAAAGATTTACACTGACGTTTGAAGAGAAACGTTGAATATATGTTCCTTGTCAAAAATGCGTCCATAGAATCACTAGAATATCCTGAGTTGGAAGAGACTTGCAAGGATTATTAGTCCAGCTCCTGGCCCTGCACAGGACAAGCCTGGATCACACCATGTGCCTGAAAGCATTGTCCAAACACTTCTTTAACTCTGTCAGCCTTCGTGCTGTGACCACTTCCATGGGAAGCCTGTTCAGTGCCCAGCTACTCTCTGGTGAAGAATCTTTACCTAATACCCAGCCTAGACCTCCCCGAGTGATTATTGATTAAGAGATAATGTCAGTGATTGGCAGTGCCTGACTATAATGCATTGAACCTGAAGCTCCTTCAGACTGGGCTTCAATTTGCAGGGAGAAGGCAAAAAAGCATTTCCCTCAGTTCTGAATATGTAGGGAGCTGGCTCTATTCTTCCTATTCACCTCCAGCATCCATCCTTTGTAGGCAAATGGAGTCTTTGCTCACAAGAAGGCTGGAGTTGCAGTGTCACCTCCTCAGCAGTATCATGCTGTCATTGCAGTACCACCTCCTGCATAAAGTGTCACAGGGTTGCCCTGTGTTGTCTAAACTAGAGCACAAATATGATGTCTTGATGTTAAAATTAACAGAAATGAACAAGGAACCTGCAAAAAGATCTGGCTGTTACAATTCTTTTTTTGTCTACAGTGAGACTCTATCTAGCATCAGTGTCATTCACAGGTAAGGCAGAGGGTATTGGTATTTCTCTGGGCCATTTATTCAGGCAGACCCAGTCCTGCCTAGAAGGCAGCAGTCAGTCATCCCTTGTGCAGCTTCACAGAAACAGATGGATTTGGCCTCTGCTAAATGTAATCTACCCTTTAATATAGCTATGCAATCATGTCTGGATCTTACACCTAATGTAGTCTTCCTTTGTATTTTTTTTAAAAAGTAATTTTCACTTATGTAGCCCCTTTTCCTGTACAGAGCTTCACAAGAGTGGACAGCTCTTGACTTTGTAGTGTTGTGCACACTTCACGCTTGGAAAACTACATGGACTTGTCATTTCCAGCAACTTTATTTTTTATTTTAATAATTATATTCATGAACTGAAGCAAAAGAAGTAGCATATAGACCAGCACAGAGATAAAGCCAACAGCCAATTGCACAATATGAACAGCTGTTTTATGTTTCCCAGAACATTCAGGAAATAGTTTGTTATATTCAGTACTCATACCCTCTTAATTCAAAGAGGCTCTAATGTATATCAACTAAATATTGTAGCAGTGAAAATCCTTGTGGCAAGCACAAGAAGCTTGTGGTAAAACAAGAGACACAAAAAGCTGTCCGAAACATTGTATGTCAGCTATTTAACTTGTTAGAGCTGATTTATTACTGACAGTGGCTACCTATACAGATTGTTACCCATTTTAATTTTAATAAGGATCTTAAATATATATAAATTCAGTCCAAATGCTGAATATTCTCTTTCTGATCCCAAAGCTCCACTTGCTACTGAACAACAGCTCTGACTTGTTGAGAGAATATTCTGTGCTATGACTGCAGTGGGCAGAGAATCAGATGTTACCATTATGGAAGACATTAAGTCCTGGGTTTTTTCTGGATTTGGCCACCTCTCCCACGGGTGAATGGCACTGTTAGTTGCCTTGAGTTCCTAAGAGCACATGATCTGTATCATTCTTGTTACAGTGTCTAATTTATGATGTTCCTACCAAGAATGTTCATGTGCACCTTTTCCATTCTTTCTTTCCTCATTTCAAACTTAGCTTCAATCCTGGAGAAAAAGCCATATAGCCATAAGCAAGGTTGGAACAATATTTAGCAAAAGTTGTGATTTGTGTGGATATCCATAGTCCTTTCAAATCATGCCTAGTTTGGCAATCATATGGATGCACTCTTTGTAATCCACCAACATTCAGTTATACACCACATTATGAAGTTTGTTGCTGAACAGTTTCCTATTTCTTAGTTTATTTTTGATCAGTTTACTGTTGTAGATAAGAAAGGACTTACATACATGGGCAATGAGAGGAAACTGACTCTGGGCCGTAAAAAGCAGACAACATTTTCAGTTACATGGTCAGGTTATTATTTCTGCTCCCTAGCAGAAAGGTAGCATCCAGACTTCAAAATAAGATACTAAGATTTTGTTACTAATGGTGGATTGGCTATGGGTAATTGATATAAACTGTTATAGCTCTAATGACTTCACAATAACTTAATTAAGCAATTGAACCTGACAGGCAGTGCATTGTAGAGGGATTATTGCATACCTTTAATAAAACATAAAATAAAAAGCAAGGAATTTCAGCTACCAATAAACCTCTGAAAATAATTCTTCTCTGTCCACCTTGTTAAAAAAAAAATTTAAAAAAACACCAAAAAAACAGAAACCAATGGAATTTTAGGAAAGCAGAAAAGCAAATAGGTCAGTCTTGCATTTAGCAGTCTAAGGATATTTATCACCACTGTTAAAAATCTGCCCAGAATATTGAATTTATTTCTCATAACCCATTGCAGGGTGACTTTCACCCTGGAACCAAGATTCAAACAATGGTTTCATGTTTAGATACTTTTCCATGTATTCTGACAAAAAGCAAGAAGAATTAGGGAGCCAACCCCAAGATGTTCTTTTGAGGAGTGAGCAGAGATGGGACAATCTCCTCTCATTAGGTTTGTCTGCTTTGATGGAGACAGCTGAAAAGACAATGAAAGAAACAGTATTAGCAGCTAAGAGTTGGTGGGATAGAGCCCAGTTTACTTGAGCCAAGCCCTGTATTGCTGTCAGAGCTTTGCCAGCTCACAATATGGTTTGCAGCAGATGAATTTTTATTGACTAAAGATTTGGATCTAGAGCCAGTTATGAATACAGAAATGCCCAAATCATTTATTTCACTAAAACAGTGAGGAGAGCTGAAATTCTGCCATGCTAACAAAAACATGGGTACTTATCATAACCATTCTACTGACAGGATCTACGAGCACAGGTGTACTGTAATGCTTTCCAAAACTTTACCTTTCAGTCTGTCACATCAAAATGTAATGTGTCAGAAAAGAAATGAGAAGATTAGGCCAGTCAAAGCCAAAACAGGAGATACTCTCCTTTTTCAAGCTTTTGAGGTTAGCATGCTGCATTCTATATGGAGAAATAATAAAGACTTTGTTAAACCTCTTTCAGTCTGGAGCAATGAAATGAAGAGTAACATATTGTGTTGCAAGAACATTTGGCTTTGTTTTGATCCCTGCTTTCCTATTTGAGCTCTGCTGTGAGGTGTTCCTGGTCTATGATCAGTCTCCAGTTCCTGAAGGGCACTGTTTGTCCTTGCTGGATGCCTGATCAGTGTCAAGTGTAGAAAATAGTTAGGTACCAACATATTGACTTAGCACAGGCTCCTCACTGTATCAACGTTGTATTGCATTTTGAAGGCTATCAAAAAAACAAACAATTTACTTCATCTCCTGCTGTCTTCCCACATCCCCCTTGGACTTACCAAATATATCAAATATCCCCCTCCCATTTTATATCTGATGTCAGTGACAGGCTGTCTTCACAGGAGGACATGCTGCTCATTGAGGATCAGCAGATGAAACAATGGAGTTGTTTGCCCTATGCTGGAGTTAGCACGTAGTCAAATGAAGAAGATGCCATTTCTATTTAGTTTCCTGGCACCTGAACAACCACTGGTACATGAGTTGATGCTGATGGAGGAGGAAGAGAGCTGTGAAGGTGCCTGATGAACTTCTCATGGCAGTCCTTATCTAAATGTCATAGAGGCCTTTCTGCCACTTTGGCATCAGACCGAGGGCTGACATTCCTTTTGTTTCCCTTTCCAGTTGTCTCTCAGATATGCTTTCTTCCTTGAGCTGAGGATAACCACATTAGGAACATACTGTGCTTCTATGTTTAGATCTCTAATTAGTTTATTCCATAGGGTAAGTATAATTATCCTCATTGTATGAATCATTGTATGAAGATGAAACAATTTGCTCAATATCTTACCTCAAATCATTTTTATATCTATGAAAATTCATCATTGTATTGCTTGTAGTAATAGCTTGTCTCACTTAGTTCTACACCCTGTGTCCTACATCTCACTTCCAAGTATTTATTTCCAAGTAAACTCCTTACTAGACTTCTGCCCACATTACACTGTGATGTGGGTGGGAGGCACAGTAGCAGCAGTGAAGGAGTCTGCCTCGCAGGGCACCTCATTCTCCCCAAGGTAAGGAATGAAAACTTTGAAGGTTTCTCTGTTTACTCTAAAAACCAGAACAGATGTATGTTGACATTTAATTTCTCCTAGTCAGCTGTTTGTAAGCACACCACTTCTTAAAGGAAGTATAAAGTTATGTGTGTAGATGTTTAGTAATTTTAAAAAAGACACTCTGTAGCTAATGAATCCCAACACAGTTTTCTGTTCAGTTACCATCCTTTGCTATAACAGACTGAAAAGTTGCAGTCATAAGCCAGAGTCATTCAGAAAGTTAATTTTTTTTTCAGCTGTATTTTATGTGATTTTTTTAAGGAGGGAAAAAGTTAAAGGAATTTTGAAAAGGTTTTTGGCAATTGCATCCACAGCAGTGCATGTATTCTGTTCAGCACAGTCATTACACTGGAGCACACAAAACCCCAGCTTTCATTTGTTGGGACTGACTTTTAAGAAGCTTTCTCACCAGTGCATACAATTTGGTCTGTGTGTCCTCTTTTGTGGCCATTATTAACTCACAGTGTGGGCTATAAACCCAGGCTTCCTCATCTAGTGCCAACTGGCATCTGTCACCACTCTCTCCTTATCTGCTACCTCTGCCAGTTCCCAGTGTGAAATGAGGCCACGCCACGCTATCGTTGGGATTAGACCTAATGCACTGAGTTCTGTCTGCCCTGTTTATTTTTACCAACTTATTTAGATTTCCAGTCTGGGCATCTGATGTCCAGAAATACTGGTGTTTTAATAAGCAGTAAATCCACACAGATGCAAAGCCTGACTATTTCCTCTTACATTTTTTTGTGTCCTTAGAGGGCATGGAAGAGATGCAAAATCCTACAAAAAGCACAGAAAGCCCTGCAGAAGTTGCTTCCATACCACTGCTGTGTGTATGTCCAGGTGCAGAAGGACCAGGGGACACAAGGAAGGACAATTGCCTGGCACCTGGAACCAATTCAGCTAATGTTCTGCAGGTATTGACCAGATAATTGTTCTGAAACTATTTCCTAAACTAGCCATATCTTTATTAGATATTGGGAAATAAAATGGACAAGCAATAAATGGATTTAAAACTTCCTCCTCTAATATGTAATGGTGATTGGATAAAAAACATTATATGATCCATTTAGAACCCTTATCTGAAACTGATGGAACAAAACCAAACTAGATCAGATGCCAAGGCACAAAGAGCAGGGACACAAACATGAGATGTGTAGTTTGGTTCTCATGTATAGAAGAACATAAAGGAGCTCTGCAAAGAGAGAAAGCATCTAGTAGCTATTTAATGCCAATGCAGAAGTATCCTTACCCAGTCTTTCCTAAGGATTCCAGTCCAGTCCATTTTTAGACACAGACAATCTCTTACTAGATATTTTGGACAGGAATACATTGCACTGCTGGACAGCATTTTTTTTCACAACCTAAACAGAGTTGTCATTTTCTTCCCTTCATTTTTTACTTATTACTACACAAAGTTTTTCAGCATTGTGGGTATTAATGCCTTTTTTAATACTTATTTTCCTGTTAAATCCCCCAGTTCCTTCTTTACCTTCCTTAAATTATCCACCACGACTCACTAGTCCAAAAGTAATAAAAACATCAGGCTTTCATTTAATAAAACAAGGTGAGCAAGGTTAAAACAAAAATGGAAATTAAGCAAGCCTCCAAAGCAATAAGCTGCAGAACACTTCCAGAGGGTGTCATGGACTTCAAAATGTTATGCATGTTCATAAAGCAATTAGATTCATGGAAGAAAAACACCTCAAGTGCAGTGAAAAGAAAGATGTCAACTCTCAGCAAGTCAGTTGGCTGCAGATCACTGAGGAATGGCTGGTGAGCTGGGGCAGAATTACCACACGCTTTCTGAGCACCCTGTGTAAGCCACTTTCAGGGAAGACTAATGAACTAGATGGGCTTCTGGCCTGGTTCAATACATCAGCCCTTACAGTTTTTTATTATTCCTTTGGGTTGGGTGGATTGCTTGTTTGATTGATGTAATCTATCTACTGTATCACACAGAAACTCTGCCAAGAGAGCAAATTGCTATATTCATCATAGTGTTGCTGGACAGAGGTCAGCAGTGCAGAGCAGCACTTGTGGGCTGATGGAGGCACAGCCTGGGAAGGGCTTTCAGAGAGAGATGCCTAAGGTGTGTGCTAGTGTGGGGGAGAGTTAGATGGGTAAATGCACAGCAGCACGAGTGCCGCTGGGTTTTGCTCGTGGCTCACCTGCCGTGGCAGAGGAAGATCCCTCTCTGGGTGCCTCAGGAGAAGCCGCTGGATGAGGAGATCCGTCAGCCCTGCGCCGGCGGGCCCGAGCGAGCTGCGGGGCGCTGAGGCGGCGCTGGGCCGGGCTGGAGCAGAGGGCAGCTCAGCTCGGCTCCGTCCGTGCCGCGCTGCCAGGTGCCCCGCTCACCGATGGTGCTCCTTACAGCGCAACATCAGCACCCTGCGCTGCAGCAGCGCTTTCAGCTGCAGAAGAGTCGTGTTTTCCCTGGGTGAAGTTCATCAGGAGGGCGTCCAGGACATTGGCCAAAGTTTCACTAACTAAAACTTGCACTTTCAGGCCGTTACAGCCTCAGGGTTGTACTTTCTTATACACAGATTCCTCTTTCCTCACTTCACCTTCTGGCTCAGTCCACAGTGATGGTTGGCTTCTAACACGCTCAGCACAATGGGATTGAGGGCAAGTGGCCAGAGCTAAGTGATGGTACTTGGAGCAGAAGAAGGTGAAACAGTCGATGGAGACTCATGGACACAAATCAGAATGGGTTTCAGATTTCTGTTTCCTTATCACTTCAAAGAAAAGAACATTTATTTAGTCCAAGGAATTTAAATGTAATACTGGCATTCATATTTTTAAATTTTTCTCAATAATTAAAGAAATCAGACTACTGAAGTTTCAAAAACAAGTAACACTTGTCTGGTCCTATAAACTTAAGTAAGCTGTGATTTATTTAGGAATATTAAGCCCAAACACTTGATATATAGCACTTTCTACTGGGAGAGGAATTTTTTGAGCCAGTCAACCTTCAGCATGATTCATTACTACCAGCAAACAGACCTCTGCCACAAGCAAGGCATTGCAGCCTGCAGTCCTTCCAGCCAGCTGTAGGCTCTGACCATACTTGTCCATAAACAGACCTGATAATCATAGCCCCAATAACTATTAAATTATTGGAGTTTACTGGTTTCATTATTTGAGTTCATTTTTATCTTAAATTAATCATAATTATTATTGTATTTAGCTATCAACATAAAGAAAGAAGGATTCGTACACCAATTACTGCTTTCTTGATCATTTCGTGTATTCTGTGATTGCCTAACCCGGGCTAAGATGGTGACAAATATCTGTGTTTCTCCACTCAGTTTGGTATAGTTTTCTTATTTGTGGAAGAGATAAAAATATTGCCTCCATCAGTTCAGTGCTCTGCTCCTATCAGTTTCAGTGCTCTGATGCATTTCACTCCTTTTTTTTTCTGTAATTCACTTCCCTTTCCAAGTTATAAAATATTTGGGCCAGGTACTCTGCTTTAAATCCATTTAAACTTGCTGAGGACAGGTTTCAAGAGTTAATGGGTAAGAAAGAACCTTGTTCATCTACTTGTTTTCACCTTATTAAACCAAAGCTAGATTGTATTATGTATTCAATTGCATTATGATCATCTTAGTACATGTGTCTGCAGTAGTCAGCAGCTCACAAACGTGGTTATATGGATAGCTTTGTGCCTGAGATACTTCCAGTGGTTTTGGGGGTTATTCCAGTGTCAACACCCTCGTGTGTGCTTGTGTGCAGAATCAGGATCACAGCTTTCAGACAAGCAATTTCCAAACAGGAACATGACACGCTACATTTCACACTGTGACAGATCTTGTAGTAATACTCAAAACTTCAAGAAATATTCTCACAAGAGTGTGACTCAAACCGGCCTTGACTGTCAGCACACTTAAGGGATCAAATGTTCAGAAAAAAAGAAGTTTCAGAGCAAGAAGCCAAAGCAGCATAGCTATTCTTAGGCACTGCTGGGCAAAACCCAGCTGCCAGCTGGCTGACCTAAACGTGGTGATTGCCAATTAAAAGGAAAAATGAAGATGCTGAAGAATGTTAGACTGAGGGCTAGTTAAAGAGTGTACATGACTTGTATTTGGATTTCACCAGCCTGATTTTGAGGTTTTGTGTTTCTACCCCAAGAGTGCAGCTGTGATTTGTCTTATCAGCATCAAACATTTTTCATTGTAAGAACTACTGACAAATATTTTCACAAACCAGGACTTTGTTAAAATATTTAAAAGTTTATAGTTAATCGTTTATTTATAGTTAATTAATTTATTTTTATAATAGTTTTATTTATCATTCATAGTTAATAGTTAATAGTTACAGTTTATTTTTCTTTCAATCCCAACTTTAGAATTATTTACCAAACTTTGCATTCTGTATTTTTTTGGTGAATGTAACAGGTTTTCTACATTATGTTTACTTGATAATTTAATTTTTTTTTCTCACTAAAGTGTCATAGACTGCCTTATGTGTTGCTAGACAACTAGAAAATATTTTTAATTCAGAGTAACCATATGATATCACAAGCTCCTTATGACTGAGCAGTATGTTATCAATAAGGCCTTGTGCTTATGGTCTATGGATATGCATGGGATTTCACCTGATATTTGTCTCTTTCCTACAGAATTTACCCTTTCATTATTCTCCTCATCCTCCTCTCAGCTCATCCTCCTCTCATCAGATGAAACAATACAACTCCTTTAACCTTTCCTTGTAAGTGTAGGCCCTTTACAATCTTGGCATCCTCCCCTCCATTTTCTCTGCATCCATCCTAACAGGGCCAAAAAAACCCTCCTGAAAAATGTGTTTCATCCCAATACTGAGTAAAGAACAGGGCAGTGGGACAGAGGATGTGAAGCCATGCAGTATAAATCTGACACACCTGGATATTTTCACTTAAGAGTGAAGAGTCTTTAGAAACCTCAAACAAAAATGCAGCAGGGTAAGATCACCCTCACCCCGGACAGGAGCAGGAGCACAGCATCAGGGCAGAGTCCTTTGGGGCACACGTATCAAAGGCTTTTTCCATCATGTTCATTTTCTTCAATGTTTTTAGCTGATAAACTTCCACAAGGGCACCTTTAAAGAGCTGGTATGAGCACTGCAGCAGCTGGGCACTGCCCACTCTGCAGCCAGGGCAGGTGATCCAGGCAATGCTTCTCACCACTCACTCACCAGCTGCTCCTGGTGGCAAGGCTGGGAAAGGGACCCTAGGTCAGGACCAGAAGTTATTCCAGATCCAAAGGACCAGATCCAAATGTTATATTCCAGATCCAAATAAAGTTATACAAACACCTTACTGGTGGCAATAGTGAACAACTGCCAGACAGATTAAACTAACTCTTTGTCTAGTACAGCTAATATAAAGTGATTTGATCAGCTCTTACCCATCCCTAAGGAAGTCCAAGGCTTTTCGGTTCTGGTACTGCTCTTTGGTACAGAACAGTAGTTTTGGTCATATTTATTGCCTCCCTTGAGGATTTTTGGTAAGGACCATATTTTCTGCTGTTTTTTGACTGCCATCATGGCTAAGGTGTTATACAGAGCTCTGGTTCTGCCCAGACAGGGGCTTCATCATATCTGCCATGGACAGGCAACTCTCCTTGGCATCCCCCCCTGCTTGTGATCTTCAAACTGCTGCAATTTAAGCACTTGCTAGGCCAGTTCAGTACAAGTAACTCTGGAAAAGAGGTGGTTGTTTACTAGTGCTCATTCAGGAGAATAGCATCTAAAAAACACTGTTATAACATATTTTCATTTAAATAGAAATAACCACACTCCAGTGAATTCAACTTCCTGAATTCAAAACACATCCATTTCTTGTTTTGCAGGGATTTGCTTCTGGTTTGAACCATCTTGTAGTGACCACAGCTGTTCCTCCATGTCTCTGTGTGCTTTTTTGAGCTATGTAAAGAATTGCTAACACTCAGTATGGCCTGCATATCCAGACTGACAATTCAATACAGCTTTCTCTCGTGATGAATGATTACAGACCTAATGGTGGATTCTCCAGATAATGGATTACAGGTTCTGTGAACTCTGCTTTCAGCTTTTCCCCTGACTGGAGGAATTTGGATGTTTTTTCCAGGTAAGCGTCTCTCTCTCGATTTAAAGTGAACTCGTGCTGCAGCTGTTTCTTCAGCCACAGGGTTTCTAGCTTCCCCCTCCGCGCCCTGATCATCTTCTTTCATTAAACATTCCGGAATTCCGTGGGGAATTGAGACAGATGTGCGTTCGGGTCGGGATGAGCAGGATCTCCCTCTGGAGGCCTCCAGCAGCAGCTGCTTCCCTCCCTCGGCGCAGAGCCCCGGGGGAGACGCGCTCCGGCAGAACCAAAACGCTGCTGAAAACCAACACACCTCCAGGACAGGAGGCACTTGCTTTCTGATTTGCCTTACACCACCGATCCATCTGGCGAACGTGGTTGTAATTTTCCAGCAGCTCCTGGAGTGGCTGCTGTCCGCCTGCCCCCCGAGCGAGCAGGGCCGGGCAGGGCTGAGGCGCGGCCCGGGCCCTCAGAGCCGCTCGGAACGGCCCCGCTCATCCCACAGGATGGGAATAAAGCACTCCGGGGGAAACGAAGCTCACAAGGACGGTAAGGAACCAGAGGTAACACCAAACCAGCCCGTTATGAAGTTTCTAATGCTAAGGTTTGAAGAGCATACAAGAAGGCCGGCGTGAACTGCTCAGGGCTTTAGGCACGTTCAGTTTGGCACTGCAGGACTGCAGTGTCAGAATCCCCCATCCGACCAGCTGAATCACTTTTTCTGAAACATACCTGGCATAAAATGAAGTATTTCTGGGCATAGGAAGGAAGACATGCAGGCTACCACTTTTTCCCAATAAATAAAATTATTCTGGGTTTTATAAAAGGTTTACAATTGTGACTCTAAAAATAACAAATGCACCTTTTTTTTTCACTGCAGTAATTTGTATCAAGAACTCAAATCAATTTTTATTGTAAAGACCAGTCGATTTAAATGAGTTTCACTTAGTCCCTTCCATTCTTTTTGTACCTTTTTTCACTTTCATGAATCTTTTGAACTCATGTTGATCAGTGTCCAAGTAATAAGCTGCTTTCCAGCACTCTTGTGAAGGATGCTATCGGACTGAAAGCCAGCAAGAAGCAAAGGTTATTTGGAAAGCTGTATTTCAATATCAATACCTGTGTATAAATAAAAGGTTTCCATTGAATTTTAGCCAGCTAAACTGGTAAAAAAATCCTGACTAAATAAGAACTCAGACTGCAATCTCTTTGGAAATGCATCGTTAGTAGATTTAAGATGTGAATTTGTTTCAGTAACAGTTAAAATACGTGTTTCAGATTTTTAAAAGTATATCTAAACTAAAAAAAAAAAAAAAGGAAACGTCAACCCATGATCTGAAGGGTAGATTGTAGTGCAAATCCATGTCTATCCACAAAACCAAGAACTGTGTTTTGAACAATAACCATAACTCTCAGGTATAAGTTGTTGGAAGCTAAAATGTTTGTCTGCTGCGTTAGTGACTTGGGAATCAAGAAAACTGAAAGGTAAGCAAAAACATTCCTTTTCCCGGAGTAGCTGAATGCAGAATTGACTTCCATCACTGAGAGGCGCTGCTGCATCAGGCCCATGGGCAACTCTCTCGGCACACGGCGAGGTGGAGCCGAGAGGAAATCAATACCTGCACACATAGATTTGGAGGGGTTTTTAATGCTGGAACGTGTATGTATGTATGTATCTATGTATGCATGAATCTATCTATCTATCTATCTATCTATCTATCTATCTATCTTTATCGATCTCTGAATTAATATCCTTCCTTCAATTAAAAAAATCCTTTTGGCTTAAAAAACACAATTTGCTGAGTGGCTGCTCTATCTTCCATAGAAATATCCCGTATTTTCATTAAGCTGTGAAAGATTTTGTGCTCCACTTGTGAGACTGGAAACCATTCTGAAAGTTGTGATGATGCAGACCTCTTGGTGCCTGAGGCTGTCTAAGTCCTCAAGTTGGTAATGAACATTAAAAGGAATTTTAGATCTATAGAGCCAACTGCCCTTTCATGAGAGGATCTAAGAACAGGCTTAAAGTGCTTCTTGCTGTGATACACAGAGCATGCTAATCAATATTGTACTCCTTCATTTGCAAAGGTGGAGTTTCAGGAGGGGGAACAGCTAAGCCAGAAATACACAAAAATGTTGTTAAAATTGTTCATGCAGCTAAGGTGGCCACTATCAACTGGTTTGATTTGTTCTAATTTGGGAAGGAGTTTTTTCAGCAAAGTTCACAGCAAGCTGGATTTGGACTGGGATACAAAAGGATAGGAATCTCAGAAAGAATTTGCAGTTGATTAGGGTGAATACACCCATAAAACAAAACCTGTACAAGATGACAATGATCACAGCAGCAGGCCTAGAAAGTACAGGCTGGACTTAGTAGCTTGTCTTGAGTTTGTTCTTTACATCCTTGCTGTGGACACTGGAAATCCTAGAGATAAAAATAAAATTTTACAGGATGATTAGTTGTCCATATGACTCTTCCAAGATGGTTTTTAGGAAAAGGAAGAGAAACACAAACAGTAGTCCACTCTTTGAAGAAATGCTGAGAAGAATATCAGTACTGATTAAGAAAGAAACTATTACCTCAAAAGAGTGTTTGACATATAAAAATATGACCATTTGAATGAAATTGAATTACATTTCTCACAATTGTTTTGTGAACCATTCTCCTCTTAAAACCTAACTTGAGAGCTTTTATTGAAAGAAGACACAAACCATTAAAAAGAAAAGGGAGATAAAATACATTTATAAAGGCTCTTGCAGCTATATGCGCTCATATTTTTTGTGTTATGAATAAATAAACAAATTAACACAGAAGAAAGTAGTAGTTACAACCACAGCAATGTTTATTGCTTCCCACTCCTTGAAGATTATCTGACAATACAATTAAATTAGAAGAGGAATGTTCTTCTACTGTGATTGATAATGGTAGAACTATAAACCGAAATATTTTTCAAAGAAATGAGTGGGTTTCAAACACAGCAAAGTTGCCAAAATGCAGCCTGCCTCCCCTTACCCACCCTTGGCTTTAGCCCTTGAGCTGGTACTTGCCTGATCAAATCACAGGCCAGTTAAAAAGACAGAAAACACACTGCCCAGTGGAAAAATACAAGTCAATGCATTTTTGCCAGTTCAGCTCCCTTAGCTTGGGCACCAGGTGGTCCGACAAGCTCCAGTGCAAGGAGCAGCATGGGAAGAGGTGGCATGGGGATGGGATCAAGTGTGCATTTGCTGCCTCTACTTATGGAGATCATCAAATTGAAACTTAGTCCTTTCAGCCTTCTCTTTTGCATGTGTGAAATCCCATGTGATTTTTGTATAGCCTTCCTCTTGTGGCTGAAGTGTATTTTAAGTTTTGTGTCTCTACAATTTATCATAGAGTAGAATCATAGAATCATAAAATCATTAAGGCTGGAAAAGAACCTTGTGCCCAACCTTTGACCAAACACCACCATATCAATGAAACCACAGCACTAAGTGCCATGTCCAGGCATTTCTTGCACACTTCCAGGGATGGTGACTCAACCACCTCCCAGGACAACCCATCCCAATGCTCACCAGCCTTTCTGTGAAGAAATTCTTCCTGACGTCCAACCTAAACACACTATCCTGGCACAGCTTCAGGCTGTGTCCTCTTGTCCTGTCCCTGTTGCTTGGGAGAACAGACCAGCCCCCACCTGGCTGCACCTTCCTTTCAGGCAGCTGTGGAGAATGGTAAGGTCACCCCTGAGCCTCCTCTTCTCCAGGCTAAACAACCCAAGAATTAACCCAATAGTTAATTCAGACATTAACTATTGTAGTACCTTTTTGTCTTCAATTGGAAGACCAGTGTTGTTTCCAGTGCAATTTCTGCTAGTTAACTTTTGGAAAAAAAATCAGTTCAAATCAAGAACTTAGAGAATTTATATATATTCTTCCTATTTCTTTTGCTATGTCAGCATACCAGAAATGGTCAAGGGACGTTTTTGACTGCCAAGTTACTGTCTCCAGCTGCTCTTCAGACCTGAAAAGCAGATTACAAAGATGTGCTGCCAAGATGCTTGCTCCTTCTGCCACTGCCACTGCTGGCCATGGTGGTGTTTGGAGAGCAGCCTGACCCAGCAGGCCATGGCCAGGACACCAAGCTCGTGTCCTCTGGCAAGCTCTGCTTTCCAAAAGGACAAGTTATGAAGGAGGCAAAGGGTATTGTACCAGAGGTCAAGAAGACATAAGATATGACTCTAACATGGTAGTGACACAGCAGTGTGTGATAACAAGGAGCTGAAAAGCACTTCAGCATATTGCATTCTCTGTAGGTGTCAGGACAGGTGTCAGGAAGGTAATGTGAAGGGTGGTTTGTATCCTCTTAGCATTCACATCCCATACCTCCAATTATCCCTGTGAGAGCAGAGATTTGTTTCCTTTTTTAAATTATTTTTTGCATTAGATGCCTGAAAATTACTAACATTATTGAATATGGTGCAAAAAAAAAAAAGTCTTTTGTGGATTTAAGAGTGATTGTTCCACTGTGACAATTTGTAAGTAGGAGACAGTGGCAGACTCAAGAAGCAACATTCAGTTTGTGCAGATGACAGAAAAACAGGAAAATGGGTCAGCCTCTTCAAGTAGAAGGGCATTTATAATTGTCAATATATAGAGTAGGAACATAGCAAAAATATTCAGTAGAACTTAACCTTTTTAAAATTTCAACTGCACTTTAGTTACAAAAATACTAAAGGTGTGTGAATTAAATTCTGCCTAATTTGCAGTATATCTTTGTGTAAATGTTTCTCACTGTAGCAAATCATCATCATCAAAGCAGACTGAATGTAAGACTTGTATTTCTGTCTTCAGCAATCAGAATAAAGCTACATATCCCTGTGGAAGGGTAAGGGCATAACAGCAGGGATGGCATCAGAACTTGTTTTCATTCATCAGCATTAAGATTTTGGTGGAAAATATTCTAAATAATAATTAATGGATTATGTGGTGATTGTATTTGTGTGAGTACTTTGCTTTCCCATGAGGTCTGTCTTTACCACATCCCAGTACAGCATTAGCAGTGTCTGTCTTGCTTTGTTGTTCAAGCTCAATCACTCTTTCCATCTCCTGAGCCACCACAGAATTCATAATTGAACAGCTCCATGTAAAGGAAAAGTGCCTTCTGCCATAATTAAACACTCTCTCTGTGCTGCATACATCATAATAAATCAATCAACATGCTGAAATCTTTCAAATTACTAAAATTTTTGTGTCTCAAACTCTTATAATAGTTCTTTAATTTCAAAACCCATAAACAAGATTAAATAAAAAATAATCTAAAGGAATAGTAAAGGGAGGAAAATTATAATTTCTCTGATAATATAGTGACCGTGTTGTATTCCATCCAATACATCCCACAACAGCAAGGTAGTGACTGTATGTCAACCATTGAGCAAACCCCACAGCATTTCTCCTTCACCTTCCCATGGTGTAAAATTTGGAATAATTGTCTTGCTGCATGTTGCAACTTCTACTTAACTTTCACTGTTTTTCTTTTAATTCTGCAAGGATCTAAACCACATAAACTTTTCTGCTTTAAAAAACTCATCAGGTGATGAGTAGCACAGAAATATTGTGGAAACTGTAGGCTGATGTTCATTATGCTTATAATTTTTTCCTGTAGCAATTATGATCAGAAACTAACTTTAACTAAAACAATATCTAAGACTCCTCTATCACTTCCAGAACTGGGGATGATGAAGACAAACAATGGTCCTAAGTCTTGTGATAAAATCAGTAAAATTAGCTCAGCATGAAAGTGTAGCATATTAGGAATATCTTATGCATGAAGATGGAAAAATATAGTTCAAGAGGTAAAAGTAAATTGACACACAATGGCAGTCACTTCAAGACTAAACTAAAATTTTTTGGGCCTGGGAATTCTTGTCAGTACAGTTTCATTGACACAACACTTTATGTTCAATTCTTTTTTCCCAATTAAACAGAATGCAATCTTATTATCTGATTGTTTTTCTGGCAGAGACATTGTGTTTTCCTCTTGTGCTTCTAAAATAGAGATGCAGATTCTAAACAGCTGGACATTCAACAGAAATGATCTCATTCTTTAAATCTGTAGCGTCAAAACAAGACAGAAATAACCTTTGAGTGCAATGAATTTTTTTACAAGATTAAGGTTCTGCGCAGGAAATGGGACACTCAATTGTTCTTAAGATCTTTGATATGTGTCTGTCAGAAGAAATCTAAACCAACTTTTGGAAAGGAAGGATGAAGTGGACTGGGAACTTTCTTGTGGCTGTACCATAATTAAAGTTATTGTTGCCAGGCTAATTTATAATCACTGAAAGCCTCTGCTTTCCTCTTTGACTTCATGAGGAATTTGACTGCAGGATGGAGTAAGTTTTTCCAGTAGCCTGGCTAATCCCTGTTTTTCCCACCCATCACTAAAACTATTCTTTGCATTAGTGTGGTTTTCAGCTGCACTTCAGATCTGAAAGCAGAACTCTTATCAGTTAATGAGAAAAGATCCAAAATATTGTGACTAATGCTACTGACAGAGCTATAAATCCTCATGCCAGTAAAGGGTAAGGTCCAAAAAAAATTATCATTGTATTCCTAAGACACCAGGATTTTAATATAAACCCTGAAGTACCAGGGTTTTTCAGGGTTTGTTGTGGCTCCATGAGTGACAGAGTCCTCGGGAAGCAATGGTAGCAGAGACAAGATATGTGTGCAGCTTCCTAAAAGATCCTCAGCTCCTGCTTCCCACACACCTCTGCTTAGTGCCAAAGCACTAGGTGATTTTTGGAAGTGGAATTTTGGAAGTTTGCATCCCTCAGAAGTTTTGTACGGGTGGAGTCTTTTGTTTTCGTTAGGTTTTGTGTTTTCTTTTTTTTTAATAGGTCAAGAGTTTGAATAAATTTTCAGAGTAAACTGGAACAGATTAAACCTCCAAGGTGAGGGACAGCTGTCAATAGAAGAAAAATTCCTGCTCACAAAGGCCTGTCTTTATCACATTTACTTGAAAAGTAGTGCCACTTCTACACATGTGCCTGTGTACTTCAGGATATAGTTTATTGTAATAACAAACAGGATACTCTGGTCTCTGGGAACAGCTGCAAGGGGCTTTGGAGCAGTGGTGTGGAAAGAGCTACATCCTTCCTGCAGCAAGCAGCAAGAACAGCAGCCAGCCCAGCACAGAGCCAGGATGCAGTCAGCAGTCTTGGTTAATCTCAGTCTAAACCCCCAGAATCCCTGCAGCAAACAGTGTGTGACAAACTCTGCTGATGAATCTGCCACAAAGGCCACTTTTTACCTGAATTTCTGCCCAAAGTTCCATCTCTTCCCATCATCCTGGCAGTTACCCAGGCTGTGAAATGGGGACTAAGTGCACTTTCTTTTTCAGGGGAAGAGGAACTTTAGGAGAAGCCAGGAATTTCAACCCCAGGAGCTGTGGGGAGGCTCATGGGAAACATAATCAGTGAACTTCTGATGTCCCATCGAGTGTCACAGGGTGGTGCAGATCAACAGCAACCCAGCTGTCCTGCAGCTCAGGGCCAGGTTGTCCCATGCTCCAGAACACTTGGAATTTATGCACACCTCATTCATTTTGCAATTTCTTCAAAGATCTGACAAAATTGCTTGAAAATAAAGAAGTTTTGCCCATATGTAGGTGCAGAAAATGTCATAAATAATTAAAGCTAATCAGAAACAAAATCACTGAGACCTTTTAATATTTTGCTCTAAATCAGGACATTTCCAAAATCCCAGGATCATAGAATCATAGAAAGGTTTGGGTGCAAGTGACTCTAAAGACCATGTAGTTCCAACCCCCTTGCCATGGGCAGGGACACCTCCCACTAGATCACATTGCTCAGAGCTCCCTCCAGCCTGGCCTTGAACACTTCCAGGGATGGGGCATCTACAACCTCCCTGGGCAACCTGTTTCTCACATCATCACACCAAGGAACTTCCTTCTAACACCTAATCTAAACCTACTTTCTTTTACTTTGAGTTAATTCCCCCTTGCCCTGTCACTACAAGTGCTTGTAAAAATGAGAAATTTTCAAATGTTTGAATTATAAATATAAAAATTATAAACAGGCATTTTACATAGAAGTGAAATGCTTCCTTCCTTAACATATTAACCTTTCAAAGAGACAGAAAAAAAACACTATTCACTTGATTTTTTAAAAATTTTTCCACTTATAAATATTCTTTTTAACCTGATAGATGCCATTTTAGAGAGAGGCTATTGAAACAAAGCAATCTGTTTCAAACACCATGACCATGCAGCCACCAGGCTGGGGTCTGATCAGGCATCTTGTGTTCTACACCTGCACAAATAGACAAGTCCCAGGCTGGGTTTCTGTGATGGGAAATCACACCCCTTTAGCTGGTCAAGAATGGACCATGGAGATATGAAGTGGGCAGAGCTATGACCAAAAGCTGAAAGGGCCTTGCCAGGCTTGGTTTGGCAGCCTCACACTCTCACACAAAGTGCTCTATGAGTGGAGATTCATCAAATCCCTGGTCATGGGAAAAGCTATGCAGATGATTTGTGTATTCCGTTTTTTTATGCTTTTCTGTGAACCAGTGCCTTGGAAAACAGATGGTTTTTCATGTAATTTTTCAGTCAAGAACTCTCTGAAGAAGAAAATCTAAATGTGAGAAACCCTCAAGAGCAGTAGGATGCTGCCTCAAGTCCAGTCAATTACTACACCTTTTTTATGTTTTCCAGAATCTTTCATCCTCAGCATAGGACTAAGCCACTGATTCTTAACATAGTCTACATATCATGGGAAACAGTGACTGGCTTCATGAGCAGCTTCTCACTGACCCAAGCCCCATACAGGAACATTTCTGGTAGACTGCAAATACTACACAAAACTACCAAGACTCTACAATCAGAGGAAATTTCTGCTGCAGCACAGAACAGTGGTTTTGGAAGCCAGCACTTGAACATATTCTTAGATTTTAGAGACTGAAAGACTTTATGCCTGCTTTTCTGACCACTCATTTATCACAAGCCTTTAAATGGAAAAAAAAGTTTACATTTTTGTGAGAGCCCATTTTGCTCAAGTTTTGGGAATTCAATCTCCTCCTGCAAAACATTCAGTCTGGTCCTTGTTCCAAACTCCCGTTTCAAATTTAAATATGGATATGAATACATTTGAAATAACTCCCAACCACTGTCCTGGGCTTAGGAGAAGATGAAGAAGGAAGGAGAAAATTCTTGTCCAAGTTATAAAAAGGGACATTTTGGCTGTTGTTCTCTTCTGTGTTTCCAAAGTAAATTTTCTCGTCTCTTGACTGTCTGTTCATACACACCCTGGCAGTTCTACCTGACTGACACCATCTGTTATTCCCATGCTTGGGGAGAGAAATTAGTCTCTTCCATCTCTGTAAGAAAGCATATAAAAACAAATGCTAAAAACATAGTGGCTGTCTCTAATAAGCTGCAATGGCTTAAACCAGTGATATTTACTTCTTGAGCCACAAGATGTAAATTTAGGCTGTGGGCAAATGACCAAATCTTTTTGAAAGATGTGCAAATATTTGTTGACAATAAATATATGACATGAGTATCCAAAATGTCTATGAGGAAGTGGTATTAAAACAACATTTCTGCAGATCACTGTTCATAATAAAGCCTTGGAAACTAGCAGCTGAAGTATGTTTGCTACCTTGATGTAATTTGTAGATTTATCTTAAAGCCTGAAATTTAGGGGGGAAAAAGTATTTTAAAAAAACAAAAGCAAACAACAAACCAAGGTCTTCAATGTTTAAACCAACAGAAAAAGTATTGGTTGTGGAGATGAACTATGACTCTGAAAATTAACCACACCCCCCCCTTATAGGATTCCTTCTCTACACTTCATCTTGTTATCTGGGATGCATCTCTGCTGTATGGTGTTGCTTTGGTCAAACAGGTTTTTAACTGAACTGACAAAGTGTAAATCCTTAAGGTGAACCGCCCAATATGAGTCAATTTTATCAGAATTATCCAGCTGAATTGCATGAACTTGCTGAGAATCTTCAAAGAGTTTTTAATAAAATGGATACTGTAGTTACTGGTAGCTAAAAAATTAATGAGTGCTTAAAGCTTGAAATCTTAGATCTCATTCATAGAAAGTCTGGAGGGCAGTAATCTACAACAACAGTTACTGAGATTTCTACTTCCTGTGCTTTAAGGAGAAATATCTCCACATCTGTGAAAAAAACAGCTTAGAAATCTCTAAAATTACATCCTACATAGCTTTATTGGGTGTTTCATTCTAGCAGGAGTAGGCTGCCACTGCAATAGTAATGTCAGATGCTGTTTGCTTAATAAAATGTCTCTCTCATTAGACTGTGGGCATTAAAACTATTAGACTGTGGTGGATTTCACTTAATTTAGGAATAAATTTCTCATAAGCATCTTATTTCTTCTTTCAGGCAGTAAAATCAGAATTAAACATATACTAATTTTACTATAATCAAGGCATATTGTTAAAGGACCACCCACACAGCTCTTACCGTGACTCTGATCTTTTTCTTGCTTGGAGGGAATAATAACCTAATGCTTCTGCAGGAGACATCTCCTTAAAGAGACCTTGAATGTTTTTCTGAGAAATCTGTTCCTATTTGGAGCTGTCAGATTAAATTTCTCTGTTTCAAGACAGTGGTCTTCTGTTGGTGACTGGGGCTTTCCTGTTATTTTTTTCCTACTACTTCCAAATAGTGGAGTAGTATCAACATCTTTCTGGAAGTTCTCTGGCAGTTTCCAAAATTCTAAATCACAATTCCACATGCAGTATCACACCCCATGGATTTTCTGCCACAGGGGAAGATCAAGACTTAAAGCCCTTCTGCCTGAAGATGTTTTTCAACTCTTCCTGGCGAGGTACTAATTTATATCCCAGAAATGGACTATAAAATATTAAATATCAGAGTTGTATCATATTTACCCTGATTTTATAGCAACATGTGTTACCTAGTAAGGTGCAGGGCAAAGGTGATTCACGTCCCCTGTACCACATTGATGTAGTATCAGTGTGCTAAGTGATTACCAGATGTGACATCTAAGTGTAACACAATTTGAAGGTCATTATCATGGTCTGTTACAACAGTGCCAACGTAGACTTTAAAAACACAGAAGTTATGAACAGGCACTACGTTATCATTAGCAAGCAGTTTGGCTAAGAGATTTCTGTGAGACTAAAAGCGGTAAGTACTGTCCAGTCATAATTAACTCCAGTACTGCAGACAGTAAAGGTCAAAACTGAAATATCTGGCAGACTTCCAGACTGACTGCATGTTGCTGTGACATAATTCTGTCCATCTTGCTACAGAGACGTCTTTATCACCACCAACAAAATAATTCTGTTAAAAAGGGAAAAAAATCTGATGATTTCTACAATTTCTCTTGTATAAGAAGAGAGAAAATAACTTCTCTGAGCTTAATACCATCACCACAGTGAACTTGTATCACCACACAAATGCTATCCAGTGACAGCAAACCTCAATTAAGTGTTTTACACTCAGATGCTTCTCTGCTTATGTGTACAGAAGATTTTGTGCCTTCAAGATTGGTGGCATACATGTGCACACTCCAAATAACACCTTCTCACTAAGTACTGCCTCTAGACACAACCTACTGCAAGCACTGGCCACTGGGCAAAAGCAGAGATGGCAGCCGGTTCATGCTTGGAATTGAATTGGTCTTGAGCCTGCAGTTAAGCTTTCCTCAGAATACTGTGGAAGGAAAGACTGAGTGGCCTTTTCTCTTCCTTTAGCTATTATTAATTGGCATTATTTCTACAGTTCCACTGCCATGCACCTTTTTCTTTGGCTTTCAGTTTACCAGTGAAAGTAATGTCTAACCAGGGAGTACACACGAGGCAGGGGTACCTGCCAGCTCCTTCCCTTTAGTGCCAATTACCTGCAGAAAGTAGGGAACTATAAAACAGTGACATAAAAGAACAACAGACTATTTCAAAGAGCAACACTGAAGATGCTACTTCATAGCATTAAGATATAAAGGCTTATTGTGGGAGCAGCTGGGTTTGCAACCTCAACTGGTTATCAAAATTTGCAAGGAGCTACTGTTTTAAACAATGTGTGTGCTCTCCTGCCATGGGGATGCACGTACATGCCACACTTCCATAAAGAAAAGCATAAACAGTCTTGCTGGCTGCAAAACTATGGAGAACAGCCCCCACTAATGAGGCTCTGCTTCTTTTGCTTTTCTGTGAAAAAAAGTCAGCAGGTACTTTCATTCACAGGCATGAAAGAAAGGGATGAGGAAAATGCTGATTTCTAGACTCTGCAAATGCTCACAGAAATTGCAGACGAGTGACAGGTAATTTATTTATTGTCACTCTATTGTGAAATCACCATATTAATTTCCCAACATTGTGTGAAGATTAGCTACTATGTATTCAGGTGGCCTTAAGTATAGAAATAAGCTGCCTTTAGAGGTGAAATAAACTGTCCCTGAAAATGCTTTTCGTCTTGGTACATGAGAATCCATTAAAACAGTGAAGGTGGGATGCAGCTGGGAGGGATGAATTTCAGAAGACATTTAGTTGAAAGTAAGGGAAGGTAGGTGCAAAATCTAATTGGACACCAATATGCCAAGAGTAGTTATTAATGGACCCACTTTTTAAATTGAGGGATTGATCAAGAAGCCTATTTCTATCAAGCTTGGGGCTACAGAAACCTGGCCAAGGTCCAGTTTCATTCAAAGTTTCATTTGTAACCTGGATGATGGACAACATTTTTATTAAATTTACAGACAACATGAAACCTCATAAGATTGAAAGGATATTGCCTGACAGGATCAGAATTCAAAATGGTTTGGATGTGTAGGAAAAAATACAGAAGAAGACATGAGAGGGAATTCAGAGCAAGTGATGGAAACCTGTGTACTTAGGCCATATTTCCACAATCACGTGAAATCTGTGCATTGCTCAATCATCCACCTTTACCACTTCAAGTAGTTGCAGATACAATGTTTATCATCATAATTTCCAACCTATTGCCACATGAGCAACATGCCATGTTCCCCTCTACCTTAAGCAGCAGCAGTAGGCTGGATGTCTACCTGGAAATGGTCAGAGAGCTGTGTGAAGAGGAATGGACCCACTTAAAGCTCATCACACACATACAAAGGGACAGTGCAATTGTATGGCTATCAGTGGTACTAAATCTGGGCTGCTGTAGTTCTGCCATCTGCAGGACTGCCCAGCTGCATTCCCATTATTTTCTTTTTTTGCTACCACTGCTTCTAATTCAACCACATGCTGAGACAGTTCAGGGGGCTGACAGCTGGCTGTGCCAAGAAAGTGATTATTTTTTTGTCAGAGCAGCTCTCAGAGTCAGCTCACCGCATAATTCTGTGAGCTTGTGCAGTGTGAGGGATGGAAATGTGTCTGGACTGAGTGGGCAGCAGGACCTCAGCAGCTTGGATGTGACCAGCTCCAGGTGCCACAGCACTGCAAACAGAGAGAGGCCTCAACTAAGACTTTAGGAAGTCACTGTAGCAATGTGAATAAAGGGACTCCCCCTCTGAAATCATCCCATGGGAAAGAAGGTGTCTCATAGCTGTGGGACCAGCATCTATGGGTGGCTGGAGAAAATGTGCTTGATCACCTGAAGGCCAGAGGAATATTCCTTAAAAGGGAAGAAAAATCTCAGACTAACCTGAAAAGGATTCTGCTTCTCTGCTGTCTCCTGCATGGCATCTGCAGGAGCAAAGAGGAGCAGATGGCACCAGACAGAGAGCAAGAAACCCAAATGGAGCCCCGGTCACCACCTGTGCCTGCCACAGCTTGTTCACTCACCCGGGACAAATGGGAGGGGCAAATTGTGGATAATGCCCTGACCGACCGTGCTGTGCACAATCCCTGACCACTGCTTGCTGTGCTGTGAAATGATGCATGTGCTGGACTGAAAGCAGGAAACAATTGTGCTCTGCAAATCTTGCTCCTAGTCTTTTCTAAGGTGTTATTCCTACACCCACCCCCGATCCCCAGCCTCCACCAGAGCTGGCACAGGGCTGGCAAGGCTGGATACCCCAGGCTGCTGGTTCACTGATTATTCCCAATGCCAGGTTAATAATCCTCCAATTTACTCTTCCAGCTTTTCTGCTTGGCAAAAGTGCAGACAACCAGAGCTGTTAAAATGTAACAGATTTTTTAAAAAGTGTAACAAAGGCTATGCAAAGACAGGGCAGGTCTCACAGACAGAGAGACTGTGGAGAACTGGAAAGGTCCCATCATGCGTCCTTCTGTGTCCGTCCCATCTAGTGACTCTAAAAGTGTAACAAAGGCTGAGCTATGCAAAGACAGGGCAGGTCTCACAGACAGAGAGACTGTGGAGAACTGGAAAGGTCCCATCATGCGTCCTTCTGTGTCCGTCCCATCTAGTGACTCCTACAATCCACTGCTCCTCAGTCAGAAGGATTTTTTAGGGCTAGAAGGAATCTTGTTGTTCTGGGAAATATAATAACTTCCACACGTAGGGCACAGATGCCATGGTGTGGTGGTAGAGGAAGCTGCAGGAGAGCAGAATGTGGCACAAAGTGCAGAGATCTCTTGGCCACTGGCACTCCCACTCCATCACCTGCTCTCCTCTAACAAAAACACAGAAGATATCATCACCTGGACAGAAACCTTAAACAATATGGGAGGGAATGATATGGGAGAGAATGATATGGGAGGGAACAATAAAAGTAATTGGAAGTCTAGAAACACAAGGAAGGAATTGAAGAATAAAAGATATTTATCCTGTGGAGGAAAAACAAAGGGAAGCCTCATAAAAGCCTCCAGAACTTTTTAGTGGACAGGAGCAGAGCAGTGGAATTACACTGCTTGCAGCAATCACAGTCACTAAGTTTTTAGGATCTGGTCAGACAAGGCTTGTGAGGTAGCTGGTGATACAATCTTGGGATGAATTGATGACCTGTGCCACCTCTGACTAAATGTTTATGATCTTATAATCAATACACACCATTGCATTTGCATCCTAGAGCAAACAAAGCAGTAAAGAGATTCATTAGATATGAAAGAGAATTACAGGGATTTGGTTAGGAATATTGCTTATATTAACAGATAATATAAGCAATCAGAGTCCCCTCTAAGCACACTGAAAGGATTCTGCTCAGAAATCAGAAGCCCAGGTAACTTTGTAATCCCAACACCATTCCTCTTCAGTCTTCCAGTTATTATTCAATTGCTCTTTCAATTACCTTTATTATGATTTGCTTGAATTAATTTAACTCAAATAAGAATAATTACTCATATTTACCAAAAGCAGAAGGATTTCATAAGTTGTACTTTTGTATATATTATATGTTGTCACCTATTTGAGCACTGTTCTGTGGATTTAGGACTGCTGAATAACATTAAGTTCTTTATCCAGTTCTCCTTGAGTCCTTCAGTGTGTTCCACAAACAAGTACACTCTGGGAAAATGCTTCTGGAATCACCTCCTGTCTTTTAAAATAGCATCAGGATGGTCATAACTATTATTTTGTCAACCAAACCTATTTTATTGAACTACATGCATGATCTGATTTGAAAATAGTAATAATGAAACAGAGACTCAGCACAGGAATTCTTCAACTATTTGTACACCTCAGTTAAATTCCTCTATGAAAATAGTAATTTTGCTGAGCCTTTCCACTTTTTACTGTCCTTTAGCAGCTAGCTTGTCCTTTTACTCATGAATTTGTGCAGCTGAATCTCATTGTTTGTGTCATTTCGTCTGCCTGGATGTGCTCATGCAGTGCCACAAGGAGAGGAAGCCTGGAAGCGGTGCCTGTTGCGTCCCAAAGGACAGGCTGAAATGTCATTTAGTGCTTTGCTGCTGCTTACACTCCAGTGCTGAATGACAATGTAGAATACAAGCTGTGATCATCTGATTCCAGATTTTTCTGGTGGAAAAAGGAACCCTGGAAGAACAGACATCCTGGTACACTGCAGGTTTAGTCTGGATCCTATTAATAGTTCCTATCCCCTGTTTCCAAACACACACTCTTACTGTCTTGTGATTCAAAAGGTTGACCAGTTTACTGGATTCTAGGGGGGCTGTGCCAGGGAGAATGGGGAGCTGATTTGAGGGCAATTGGTCTGAGTCTTCCCTTTATTTCCAAATAAATTCTCTTTTTACAAACACAAGAAAAATCAAAATAATAGTGTATAATTCTATAGCTCCCATCCTCAAATCTTTCCCATTCAAAACCTGATTAAAAACCCCTTCTTTCTCAGTTTTTTCTCAGATCATCAGTACCAGATTTCTGTGGGTGTGCCCTATCCCTTATTTATTTACTTATTTATCTAAGTCATATTTCTGCCTCCGTTTGTAAAGACAAACCAAAAAAGAATGAAACAATACAAATTCCTCTGTGTATATATATATGTATGTGCTTTCTTTTGGATGAAGCCAGCTGGTGCTTCAGCTCCTTTTTTTGCCATGGAAATGTTTAGTAACTTCTTAATCTTAAATGAGGAATCCTATACATAACTGTATACCCATCCTTGATGAATGTCCTAATGAATCCTGATATTTTACTGCAATATAGGACTTCGGGCCAAGTGGAGAAAAATATCATAAAACAATCCTTTTATTTTTCATGTGAATTTTGCAGAGGTTTCAAAAATGCTTTAATTAGTTTTGTAGACTGTACTTCCCTTGGCCTTTGTCTTCTCTTCTGTTTATTTATGCTATTTTAGCCCTTAGAGCAATATTCAATAAATAATAATTTCCTTTCTGTTAAAAACTGCCATTGGATAATGTTTGTTCCAATGCATATTTCCTATAGTTTTAGTTGAAAATCACCATCACCATGAGCCTGAGGAAGCTTAATTCAATAGGTTGTTAGTGCAGGCTAGTGGTTAAGAACTTACCTCCCAGAAATTAGGAAAATGAAAGCAAACACATCTACAGTTTGGCTACGTTTCTACACAATCCTGCATGAAGTGAAAGTCAAAGGATTTATTGTTTCTATTACATGTTGCATATCAAAATACACTCGATGTATTATCAGTTTTGATAAGCATATGACAGAAGGAGCCAACAGAAGTGTATTTCCCATTGTTACTGGGTCCATAAGCCTCATTCAGCTTCAGGCTGATTTCCTGTCTCAATAGACATCCAATCCTAGTGGAAGAAAGGATAACTGCATGCTTTTCCAACAGAAAACTCATCAGAAAGGAGAGACATCTCGGGATTTTTGAGATCGAAAAAGTTAATATGTCCTGCCCATGCAAAAGACAGAAGATTTTTTTAGTATTCACTGAGCAGAATTCTTCTTTTGGTTTCTCAGACCGAAAACAAAAGTGCATTGAGAGATTTTATCCTAGAATGACTGTGGCATGCAATGTCTTGGCTAGCTGTGACAAGAGCAGCTTACAAGATGAGCTTCCAGACAGATATTTAATCTTACTCTGGTACCTTTACAATGCTACTCATGCAGGCATCCCTCATGATGATCCCTCAGCAGTTTTACTGCTGCCTCCCCACAGTCATAGCAGCAAGTTCATGTTCTTCCTTTGAAACAGCACACTTTGCTGTATGTACTTGTCTCATCTGAAAAGCTTTAAATCATCCTGAGACCTCCTTAACAAGACAGACCCTAAAACATGGTCTTTGTTTAAAGCTTTGCTGGCAAGCTCCTCATGAGACATACAGTAAATTCACTCAAATGAAAACCAGGTCACCCCACTGCACCTTGCCACTGAATCACTGCATACCTCCCTTTCCTGTGCTTCAGATGCAAGTACTGGGTTTTGTCACTCCATTACTTTTTAGCTATTTTCTTTTAATAAAGGGAGTCCAAAGCATCACCAAATCTAAATTTTCCACATGTTCTTTTGCTAAGTTTTATAAAATCTCGCCATCAATAAAAACTTTGTTATAAAATGAGGTCAGTGCCGGATTGCTACATGAGGTCACTGAAGAGCTCATAGAGCATGAATTACACAATGCCAGCAAGTCAAAGTGAGCTACCAGTAACAAAGCATGACAATGGCAACAGAAGTCATAATGATGTGTAGCTGCCTCACAGTTGCTCGAAGTTTTCCACAAACTTGCACTTGTCATGTAAATAGAAAGTCAGAACCTGCTAACAATAGCGTATGAAAACAACACACTGTTTTGCAACAAACAGGCATTATGTTAATGAACAAAGCCTAAACAGTCTTTAGGACTAGATAATTATCCCCCTTGTACTTCTGGAAAGGCAGAATTGCACAAAGGAGAACTGCATTCACTCAGACGTGGTCAAATAGTGGCCCAACTGAGACCTCAGTGCCTGTGGGTACTTTTTATTATTGCTGTAAAACAACGATAATTTGTGGTAGCTAGAGACAGAAGTTTTCGTCTGCAAACTCCTAGAACAGTGCTTTAATTACCTTTTCCAGAGTTTTCGTGACAGTGCTTGCAGTCTATAGCAGAGCTGAGCTAGCATCACACAGCACCAGGGAAAAACAGAGCATTAAAACACGTAATGGATGTGGGCTGTCTTGGGGAATTCCGAGTGAGGATGGAGAGAGATCAAGTACCAGCAAGAGGTCATTTTATGTAAACAGAAGTGGAGAGCACTAAATTTAGTCAGCTGATTATTTATTTCGTATTACATTTTGCTTGAACATTTGGCTGTGGAATAAAAAAAATGCTAATGTGACTCCATAGATATTCCTGAGAGCATAATAAATTTGTAGAGTAGATAGACAAGCTCATTGAAATCAATACTTTGGACCATGCTGAACATAGCACTCAGGACAATACCACTTAGACATTAGAGATATTACAATAATTGGTTTCATGTAAAACAGATAGCTAAAGACATTGGATTAGTTCCCAGGAGCGTGCTAGACTACATCACTGAAGATGGGTTCTTTAATTGAATGCATATAGGAATAGATATAACAGCTTGAGCCATACACAATATGTCACAAACCTTAACATTTATGGCTACATTTCATTTTGCACACCATTCTATCCCCATAAAATAGCTTGTTTCAAATTTAAAGGTACAGAATCCAATATATTTGCTTAAGAGGCATTTTATATTCTTTCAGGAAGGAGACACATCCTCCTGCTTTTTACTGAAAAGAATCAAGTACAGTCCTGGAGCAATATAAATAATAAATCTCTCTCTTACACATTTATAAAGGCTCCATCAGTATGATACATATTTAACATACAAGCACTTTATATTTCATTATATATGTATGTGAAAATTAACTCCACTTTCTAGGTTTCCATAAATTTTCCTGTATAACTGGTTTGAAATTATGGGCTATGTATTTTTATTTTCAATTTTTTTATTTTCTTTTCCTCTTTTTTTTTGTTTTGTTTACCTTTCTTTTTGTACATTTATAGAAGCTGAAAAACAGTTTGCAGCTACGCTTATACTTTTCCTACATCTTAATTTTTTTAAAAGGACCTGCTAATATCTAGACTGCTTTTTGTTTAAGTGTGGGAAACTGAGAATTTTCATTGGTAGGGTGTACCTACACTGTTCTGATTTTGCAGTATATATGAAAAGTAAAAACAGAACAATTCAAGCCATAAGGATCACTGGACAAATAATCAGACATCTTGCATTATAGAACATCCTCAGTTATATATCTATTTTTTTAAATTTTATTTTTTAAACATATGTATTGTAAACCAAATCTCTACCTTTAGCCAAAACCAACTGTGCACTGTAATGGAATCGCTTTGGAAACAGAGTGCTGTGTTGTCTGTGCGTGTAAAGATAATGAAAATATGTGAATGGAAATCATGTGATTTCCTTGGAATGCTGTATTAAACCTCTTGATTGACTCTCATAAATTGCTTTACAATTACTGCACTAATTCTTTTCCCTGGTTAGAGAAGAAACAATGTAGTATTTACTCAACAAGTTTTCTAACACTTAAAGATGCATCAGAAGAAGTCTGAGCTGCCTTCATAAAAACATATGTGCTTTGAAGCATATACTGGAATTTTTTATATGTTTTTGCAGAATCCATTACTCTCCTACAGGACAAAACTAGATTGTAAACCCATAAATATCAAATTAGGTTGCTTGCAGTTTACCCCAGAGCAGCCTCATTTCAGAGGTGCTCAGAAACCACAGGAGGGAGTGGATTGCATCAGCTCTCAGCCCGTGAAGACACTTTCCATAACTTGCCATTCATGCAGGCAGCAATTGTGAAGCAAATCCTCTTCTCAGCTTACTTTGACCCATATGGACAGTCTAGGTCTGTGGAGCCAGATTTCCTTCGTGAGCTGCTACTTGGGATGCTAATGCAGAGGAATTAAGGGGCTGCCTCAAGGCTCCTTACATGCATCACAGTAAGCAACTGCGCTGCATCCAAGCACTCCTGCATTTGCATTCTTAACGGCAAGTCAGTTATTGGTGTTTATTGTTTGTTTCCTTCATACAGTATTGTAAATGTTTATGTTAGCATAAATGAAGGATTAAAAAAATTATTTTTAATCATCTCCTACACACCAAGCAACATGCTGGCGTGTGATTTGTTTCACTTCATTGATAATATGCTCAGAGGCTTTTGTGCTGAGGCATGAAAAGTTAATTACTTGCAGCACAGGGTATTTATTACATCTCCTTGGGTTCTAAGTGTTACTATTTTCTGGATGGACTATTTAAATGAATTTTTGAGGTAGCAATACTTTTTGTTGTTATTATTTTAATGCACATCACAATTATGTACATTTTTCATCCTATCTGGACTTTACCAATGGATTGTTTTCTCTTTTTCCTTTAGCTACTGATGACACATTCTTTTAGCCACTGAGAACTGTGTGCTCATTACTACTTTTCACTATCTTTTAGATATTAGACAGTGACACCAAAAGAAATACTGTCGGATACCTTAAGAGAGTGAGTGTAACTCAGTTCAAATACAAATAAAGCTGATGTAAAAGGACTGAGCTTTGTGGCATCCAAAAGTCTGTACATTTCTACTGAAGTTCGTCACTGTCTGCCACTAATCCCACAAAGCTCAGTAGGGATCAGCTGCTGATAACACCAATGAAAAGGGGTCTTTGTTACAGCACTCTGGGTTTTTCTGTACATATTGAAGACCTTGTGAGCCTCATTCAGATTGTCTGTTACTTAGCAAACATTAACAGTGTGTATAATGCAGTTCTTCAGACAAATCTGTATTTTCTCAGGGTTTTTTTGTGTTATTTCCATTTATCACAAATGTTTTATATACAATTCATTCTTATGATTTAATTCACTATCCAAAATAAATGCCTCATAAATAAACAGTTGCTTTTTTGGTCTTCTTTCCAGTAGCAAAATAATGACTGCATGGTTAAAGTTCAAAGCTAGAATGTTTTGCCTGTGGTGGATTTATTATTACCATTATAAAAGTTGTCTTCAAGAGTTAAAGTTGGTTAGTTAGTTATCCCAATTCTCCCTGTTTAATGAAATTATTT
Organism: Passer montanus; assembly: GCF_014805655.1. Lineage (NCBI taxonomy): Eukaryota > Metazoa > Chordata > Aves > Passeriformes > Passeridae > Passer > Passer montanus. The sequence goes on from NW_024368152.1 coordinate 7,453,694, forward strand.
TGTTTCCTTAAACTGTGTTTAATAAGTAATAAGGAAGACTGGAAAATTAATACACATCTTTCTGTATTGATTTAGGTTTAGTTCATTCTGTTTTCTCTCTGAAGTCTACAAGCCTTTAGGTGCTGGCTATCTATTAATTTCTGACATGCACATCTTTCTGCTGCTAAGTGCCTGTGCTGTTTTTGAAGCAGCCTCAGAGGTTATTTAAATACACATGCTTTGCTTTTTCACCTGCTCACCATTTCCCACATACTTTATAATTCAAAACATTATAATTGTACTCTAAGAAACTCCATTTTCATATTAGGTCTAACTTAAAATGACCACATTATCCAAGGATAATCCCTACATCCAATTGTCCTGCAACTGGAGGAATACTGCTAGATCTCCCTTTGAGTTCTGAAAGTGCCTGGCAGCAATTCCATACTCAGGACTGCATTTTAAAATGGATAGCTACTAGTATTGGGGTGTAATGACTCAGGTTGTGCATGTACAGGTAAGATCCAAGCAAAGTTAAGACTGTGGTACTATGGTGAGTGTGATGAGAGCAGACTGCAGAGTTATTTTTAGATGGCAGCACAGGAAATAAAATGGTGTGCTTAAAACCCACAAAATGCTAAATTCAAACCTACAAAGTGCAGAGTCATTGTGACTGAAGCAGCCATAATCAGCAAAGTGAGGGACCAAGGCTGGTGAAAAGGCTGGGAGGCATGCCCTGACAGAGTGGCTGAGGACACTGCTTTGTCTAGTTTGGAGCAAAGGCAGCTGAGGGAGAAGCTTTAAAGCTTCCTGAGGAATGGACATGGGGGAGAGAGGGAGGTGCTCTTCTCCCTGGCATGCAGTGACAGGACATGTGGGAATGGTTCCAAGCTGCACATGGGGAGGTTCAGAGAGGGCATAATGAAGCAGTTCTTTACTCTGATGTTGGTCAAACACTGGAACAGGCTTCCTTAAGAGACAATCAATGTCCTGCACCTGTCAGAGTTTAAGAGGCATTTGGGCACCAACCTTAACAACCTCTAATGCTGGTCAGCCATGGTGGTGGGGCAGTTGGAGAGATGGTCACTGTGGGTCCCTTCCAGCTGAAACACTCTATTCCAGTCTATCCATATAGTCACAGTGCCATGCTATACAAAATATGTCTTCTCAGTATAACTTCTCCACTGAATCTTTCTGCCTGAGCCTCCTTAGGCAGGGGTTGGCCCAAGCTGTACAGTCTCTGTAGAGTCTTTCCCTACCACTCAGAGCAGCTATGAACAGTTCTCACAGGAGGATGCAAGCCTTTTGTAAGCCTGGAATGCCAAATTCCAGGCTTACAAAAGTAAGTACAAGTGTCTAAGTACAAGTGTCAGCAGCTTCTATAGTCCAGATCACCTCTGGACTATGATCTTCAGGCAAAATTCAAGAGCAGAACCACCACTCTGAAGAGAGTTTCTTTCTGTACTGCCTAGAACCTGCCATGTCCCCTACCACCAAGAAGTTGTCCCACCAAGTGAACTAATTTCCTACTGTTGCTGTGGATTCCAGGTCATCATATGCAGGCAAGCAAAAAATGTAGCAAAGGATAACCCCTGAAAGGCATCCTGGGTAGCTAGTTTATATAATCATAGAATAGGTTTGGGCTGGAGAAGGCGTTAAAGATCATTCAGTTCCAAAGCCCCTGATAAGGGCAGGGACACCTTCCACTAGAGCATGTTGCTTTAAGTGCATCACATGGAATGCCAAATGGCTAAGTACAAGTGTCAGCAGCTTCTATAGTCCAGATCACCTCTGGACTATGATCTTCAGGCAAAATTCAAGAGCAGAACCACCACTCTGAAGAGAGTTTCTTTCTGTACTGCCTAGAACCTGCCATGTCCCCTACCACCAAGAAGTTGTCCCACCAAGTGAACTAATTTCCTACTGTTGCTGTGGATTCCAGGTCATCATATGCAGGCAAGCAAAAAATGTAGCAAAGGATAACCCCTGAAAGGCATCCTGGGTAGCTAGTTTATATAATCATAGAATAGGTTTGGGCTGGAGAAGGCGTTAAAGATCATTCAGTTCCAAAGCCCCTGATAAGGGCAGGGACACCTTCCACTAGAGCATGTTGCTTTAAGTGCATCACTGCCAGATATTCCCAGTCAAGGCAGTTGATCTTGCATATTTTTGAATAAGTGAGGACTTTACCATACAAGGATAGAAGATGCCAGGCTTGTAGGCTTACTTTTGTTTCTAAAAGTGTTCTTCACTTTAAAGGTCATCATATTTTATTTAGCAGAAATTCATGAAGTGCTTGATTTCATATGCTACACTCCTGATTGCAAGCCTGACTCTGGGAAACAAAATAGATTTATGCTCTTTTGTTTAAATTCTACTTTGTTTTGAGCCATACCTTATTACAATGGGGAAACTTTAAATCTCTGTGCTTGTTTTTTATGTTAAAGCCAGGTGAACTTCAGTCTTAGTTCTCTTTTTTTAGATAGTCTTTGTCTACTGATTTTCATTTCTTAGGGTTTTGTAGTACTCTAAGTAGCTTTTTGAAGACAGACCAATTTCAAGACTAAGTTTAGTGGGGCAAAGGAGCACTGCTGTTTTCTGAATTGAGTTTCAGGAATCAGTCCTTTACAGCAAATTTATGAGAGGAATAATGGTGCTTTGTGTTTGACAACAATAAAGGCTTTTCTTTCTTTCTAAAAATTCTTGAATCTGAGAACATTCCTCATCTTTTCATTTTGTGCCCATGGGAACTAATGTCTCTTCATTCCTAAACACCATCCAGTTGTCTTCCATGTAAGTGCTGTCACCTGAAACTGCTGATTCTGGCACTGAATTGTAATTCTTTAATTTCTCAGAAGAGAAATGTAAGGGATGCCCTGGATGAATGAACACCATTCCTAAACAGCATGTCTTCCATGTAAGTGCTGTCACCTGAAACTGCTGATTCTGGCACTGAATTGTAATTCTTTAATTTCTCAGAAGAGAAATCACCTTATCTCAAGCTATACATCAGGGATCTGACACAACAGAGCAGTGCATTGAATATGGTCTGGTGAGTGCGAAAGTGGCCCACAGACTGCTGACCTTCCTATTTTCATTGGTGATCTGGAGCTGTAGGATCAGAATAAGATCAAAAGGCCGTGTCTGTGCAAGGGTACCTCCATTGTGTAGTCTTTAGACACAGCTGAGCTGCTGACAGGAATGATGTGCTTCAGCATGACCTGAGGTTTGAGAAGTGACCCTTCAGGATGTGCTTCTCATGAACATTGTGACTGCAGAGGTATTTACAACTGCCTGGGTACTAGAAAGACTGAGTTTCCCTCTGCAGATGTTACTCTCCTCCCCTTGTGTCAACAGGCTGGTTTATGGCCCCGTGCAGAGACTGAACGGCTGTGCTGGTTAGGGATGGTGACACAGGGGGAGGGAGCAGCCCAGCCAGGGGAAACACAAGCTCTGCAGATGAATGTTGGACGGATCTCTCTGGGCCTGTAGCGGGGGAACTGCAGCCGTCGGTATCCCTGGGGGCTTCCCCTCTGATGTGTGCTCCTGAGATGGCCCAGGGGCCTGAGGCTTGATCACAACACAGCACAGCCCGAGGCTCCGTGAGAGGGGCGGCGCTCGAGGGTGTCCTGAAAGGTAACACACAGCAGTGCTTGCATTCATCCAGGGCATCCCTTACAAATACTGCAACCCTAAGATATTAATATTGAATTTAAATTAAAACGTGTTGTAGCTCTCCCAAATCTCAGTAAGCAAAATTCTGGTTACACTGGAAGGTGTTACAGACTCCATCCTGTCCAGTTTCACCCATGCTCCCCCACTGCTGGTTTAAATAATATCTTTGGGGAGCTTTGAGGGTAATAGAAAAAAATGCCAACACTCTACTCTGTGTTTTCCTTCTTGCTTTTGTCTACACACTACTATTCCAATTACAGGTGATGTTGTTACTATTAGTGCTAGGAAAAATAAATCTTTTTAAATTCTCCACAAAACTCTGAGAGCAATGCAAAGGTTCATGATGTAAAATGTAGTAAGGGTGGGAAAAGCATACGATCACATGTGTTTAAACCAGATTTTCAAGCAGGCACTTCCAAAACCAAAAAGACCTGAAAAAACTTACTTTTCCGAACTTTTTTAATTTTCAGAATTTGCACTAATTTGTAGAAATAAATCTCTGGAAATAGTCCTATGAGACCAAATAAATTTTCAAATAAGAATTATTTTCAAGTTAATTCTAAAAGAGCAGACAAACTTGCTACTCTAAAGTTGCTACATGTTGTAATTGGTATCATTAAAACATGAGTCAAACCTCCAAAATCATAAGAAAGACTTCAAAATAACCAGGTATCTGCTCTTTTGGGAATTAATACATTTAGAAATCACGAGAAATCTTTCTCCTAAACTGTGGTAACAAATATTCAAAAGTGGAACCTGTTTTGAAAGTGTTTCTCTGCGCAATCAACACCAGAGATTGATACTTCATGGAAAGAATGTAAGAATTGGGATGAAATGACAGAATCCACTAATAAGGCTCACCACAAAGTGTTTTACTAATCTGCTATGAATTATATATACTATAGAAATTTCCTGAGTTTAACACCCACCTGCCTGAGAATCGTCACCCAGTAATTAGCAACTGCCAGACTACATTTATTTGCATGCTTATTTTTGAAGTTCAAAGATAAGTGATGATGCTAGTGAGATTTTCTATGAACCATCTTCTTGTTGTGTTCCCTCAAAACACCCGTAATAGAATTAACAAATATACCTCAGATTCATTGTAAGTACTGAGTACACACAAAGAAGGCCAATAAAAAGTATTTCCCCAAACTATCTAAAGAAAGAAATTCTGTGAAAAACCATTGACATAAAATAAAAATAGAGCAAACAGAAACAATCAGTCATGGAGCTGGTTAGTGGAGGGCAATAATGACACAACTGCTGTGGGCTAAAAATAAACTTTATACCCTAGGCACCCTATGCTTGAGGGATCATCATATTCTAACCAGATCATCATGTTCTTTCCCTGCTATTTTCAAAAGTCCATTAGCATGTCCTCTCATTAAACAGACATTAATTTTTCCTCTGATCCATGACATTTACCTCCAACTCTGACATGTTAAATTTCAAGGACACAAAGTCTTTTGTGCTTTCTTTCATGTTGACCCTTATTCTTGCAATAATTCCCCCTTAAACACACCAATCTATCACATAATCCTTCTTGAAAATCCTACTTAAAATGTCTAAAGAAACATTTGGGCAGCAGTGTGTGAAGATCATGGACTATAATACAGACTAATGATGGTCCAGTATTTCCTTATATTAACTCTAAATTGTCTTTTATTAGCTAATTTTAAATATCAGGATCTCCAGAGGCTGCCTTATTGTTCTGTTTCTATAGCACCTGGTCCTCAGTTTGAGTTCTCACTAGCAGTGATGCAAATAAAGATTTTGACATGCAGATAAGATTTCTAAAGGCTCAAAACCAACCGTACAAATAAACAAAAACATAAGAAAATCAGTTATTTTTAAATCTGTCTTACTATTTTGAAGATGACATGTTTTTAACAACAATGACTGATGCAACCATTAATGCTGTTTTGAAGTAACTGTTGGGAGAAATGTTTGTATAAATCAAGTATTCTGACTAATGGAGCTGTAGTCAGTGTGTATCCAGTAGATTAGAAGCTTTTCAGAAATGTGCAGAGCATGAATCTTTGGAAAATATTTGTATTTATTTCTATTTCTCTTTAGTAGAAGATCTCTGAGTGACTGGGTCAAAGAAGGTAGTGGCATTTTATTGAGGGAGGGTCCAAAATCAGAACAGGAGGAGCTGTGGTGAGGAAGCAAGCAGGAATACAAAATAGTAGTACCCATTTCTGCACAAGGAAGCTTTGTTCACAGCTGTCTCATTATCAAGGCATTCCACTTCAATACCTGTTCACAGGTTGAAAGAATGGAGTGTTGACATTAAGAATCATTCTCAAATATCTAAAGGCCAGAATGTAGGGTTAAATGAGCCTGAGCATGACATTGGGACTGGAAAGTCTAATACTCTTGAATATAACAATAAAGGAGTAGAGAACCAGGAGAATAATTTATTGTGGTGTTAGAACTGTAAAAATGATGGAAGGGCTGAGAAAACAGCCTTTCAGTGAGAGACACAGGAGTTGCACACACTAATAAAAGTGTTACTGCAGAGTAATGAGGTGCTATGTGTCAGCTGACTCACAGTCACCGCCTGGATACTCAGTCTGGCTTTGTGGCCAATGCAAAGCAATTCAAATTAACTCTGCCCTCTTTAAGAGAGGAGAGTTGTTTAGTTTGGTTTATCAAGAAATAAACTGGAAAATTATTTCATCAGAATGCTTACAAGTAGAAAAGCCTGAGTACCAAATAGTTCCTTAACTACTGAAAAACTGCAATAATAGATGTAGATGCAATTAGCTGATGTCCTAAAACACAGCAGAAGCAGGGAATTCTCTGAACTGTTGAGCCTTGATATCAAGTCTAAACAACTTCTGGAAAGTTTACCCAAGCACAAGTCTTTAGCTTCATAAAGAGAAGAGCTGAGGCAAATGCACAGTCTATCAAGCAAAAAGGCCTTGCAGTTTCATTGGGATGGCAAATGTTTGAATCTATTTAAGTTAAAAATACAAGAAGATCAGATACTACTGCAATCATGTAACCTCACCTGCTGTACAAAATAGAATCTGTAGAATTCAAAGACTCATTGCATGATGGTACTGTCTGTCCTGTTTTCAGCTGGGACAGAGTTAATCTCCTTCTTCACAGGTGGCACAATCCTGTGTTTGGAATTTAGTATGAGAATAATGCTGATAGCACACCAATCTAGTTGTTGCCAAGTAGTGCTTACTCTAAATCAAGGACTTTCCATTTTCCCATGCCCTGCCTGCAAGCAGGTGCACGAGAAGCCAGGAAAGAGCATAACTGGGACAGCTGATCTGAGCAAGCCAAGGGGATATTCTGGACCACTGAATGTTATGCTCAGCAAATAAACTGGGGTTGGCTGGGGGCATCACCCACTGCACAGTGATGGCACAGGTATTGGCCAGCAGCTGGTGAGCATTGCCCTGTGTACTGCTTGTTCATCTTCAGTTTTTGTCCTTTCTCTCTCTTCTGCTCAAGAAAATTACTATTATAATCATTATTATTATTAATATTTTGTTTCCATTATTAAACTGTTAGCTGAACCCACATGGTTTTTCCTTTATTTTTTACTTCTCCTTTCCACTGGGCAGAGCAGCAACATTATTATTGTTATAATATTTTGTTTCCATTATTAAACTGTTCTTAGCTCAACCCACATGGTTTTTCCTTTATTTTTTACTTCTCCTTTCCACTGGGCAGAGCAGCAGTGATGAGTGTCTGTGTGATGTTTTGTTGCTTTGTACTGGACTGGAGTTAAACCATGACACCATCTCAGTTGCATATACTCCAATATCAAACTGTGGATGCAACCTCTAGAGGCTGCATTATTATGTTGCAGATTTGCAATATATCTGATAGAAGAGCTGCTGCAGAAAGTCAAAGTCTAGGAGTATTTGCCTTTCAGATCCCCTTCAAAATATCAAAATAAATATGCTACACTGGAAGATATGGTAGGCAGTTTAAGAATGCTAGTGTTTACTAAGTTTGGGTAATAGTGTGATAAGTGCTGCTTTAAAGGCACTACTGTCAGCTAATGCAAAAATGAAAATGTAAGATCACACATTTTTAGCAAGAATTAATATTTCTACTCAACTATATTTATTATGTGACATACAAATACAGACAAGAAATTTAATGCATTAGCAGCAGAACAATATATACCTTTATACGCTGTAATAACTGATCACACATAAGTATTAACAAGGAGAGCAGCACTGAAGTTAAAAGCAAAACAACAGTGCTTACTTTCATTGGAGAAAATAAGGAATGATTAGGATGGAAAAAATACTAAGAGTTAAAAAACTGAAAGAACATGCAGATAGACCCTGCATTCATTCATCTGATTTACTACAACCAGGAAAATAAATATGGCTGACAAGCTTTATTATTTATGCTAAAGGATCTAGCAAGGGTTGCAAAGGGCAGTAACATCTGGGCAGGCTTACAGTTATTTATTTGGACACTTTACAATAGGCAGCAAAAGAGTACCTGCTTACTCATCTGAATTCCCTGAAGAGTTTTAAAACAGAGTAATAAAGAATCACTTATAGAAAGCTAATAACTATCACCAGAGGGGAGTGAAAGAGCCACAGGAGAGCTTCTGGGCCAAAATACAGGCTTCTGAAGCTTTCTGCAGGAATCAGATAGAAGTCCTAAGGGCTTTGAGGCCAAAAGAAACCCCTGCCATGGATCACATCCCTGTATTCCCAATGCAAGCCACACCATGCTCGTTCAGTGACCCATTGCCAGTGTCCCTTCTGCTGCATCAGTCACAAACGCCACAGCTCCGGCTGAGTTTCACCCCTTTTTGCCTTGAGTGATCCTTGTGTATTATATTGAAGAACAAAGCACCTCCTCTGATAGCTCTTATTCCTTGAATACAGAAAAAGCTTTTTAAGAATTTAGATTTAAACATTACTTAGCTTAAACATATTTTTGCACGGACCTCTTGGGAACGACAACATTTCTCTTTAGATCCCTCGAAACTAGACAACGAACTCGTAAAACAGATTAAACTGTTGAAAGATAAATTACGAGCTGTGAGGGAAGAGACTGTCTCTGCACCTGCGAGCAGTCCCGGAGGGGACAGTGCGGAGACCTGTCCTGTGGGCTTCAACCTGTTCCTCCTCCTGCCAGGCAGGCACGGCACCTCACCTTCCCCTGCCCTTGGGTTTTTGTTGTTAAACACTACCAGAACCACACGGCTGGATTCGTCCTGCCTGTCGCTGGGATTACCCAGCCGGCGCCTGCCACCTCCTCTCCCCTCGGGGCTCGGGAGGACGGACTGAGGGAGGGAAAGAGGGAGGGGGCCGCCATCTTCTCAGGGCGGGCGCGGGTGGCGAGTGCACGGCGGCAGGTCCGCTCCGGGCGCTGCCGGGGGTCGCGCGGCCGCGCCCCCGCTCCGCGAGCGTGTGAGGGAGCGAAGGAGGAGGAGGAAAAGCGAGAGGGGGAAAGCGACCGGGAGGGCGGGGTGTGCAGGCAGCTCCCGCGGCTGGGCGTGTGCCCGGCCCCCGGTGCTGCGTGACCGCGCGGGAGGAGCAGGAGGAGGAGTGTGGGTGCGGGGAATTTCCTTGTGTGGCGGCTGAGGAACAACACCGCTCCAGACAGCGGGGCTGCGAGGAGGGCGCTGCCGCCGCCGCCGGTTGCCGAGCGATGTGAGGGGGAGCCCCCCCTACGCCCTCCCCTCCCTGCCCCTGGAGCCGCCTGCTTTCCCCCTCCCTCCCCTCGCTCATCCCCGCCCCGCCATGCCGGACCAGATCTCCGTGTCGGAATTCGTGTCCGAGACCAATGAGGATTACAAGTCACCCACCGCCTCCAACTTCACCACCCGGATGGCCCAGTGCAGGAACACGGTGGCGGCCATCGAGGAGGTGAGCCCGGGCGTGGGGCGCGGGGCGCGCAGCCCTCTCTGGCCTGGCTGCAGAGAACAAGGCGCTACCGGCGCTGGCTCCTGCCGCTCCCTCTCCCGCCCGGCCCCGAGCAGCGCCCTCGGCTGCCGCTTCGAGGAAATGGAAATGGGGCTCGCCCGAGTGGAGAGGGGAAAGAAAAAGAGGGGGGAAGGGCCGGGGCGCAGCTCCCCCGGCCCGCGGGGCTCACGTTCCGCCCGCCCCTCAGCGCACGGCGGGCAGGGTCGTCCGCCGCGCTCAGCTGGGGGAGCCCGAGCCGTCGCTTCTCGCGCCTCCTGACGCCCGAGGAGCCCCGACCTGGGCGGTTCCGCCCGCTTTCCTCGTACATGCGGGGGAGGGGGGCTGGAACTTGAACTCCGCAGTCTCCTCCGTCAGCCCCTTTCCTTCACATCGATACCTGAACCGCCTTGGTCTCGCCAGCTGCCGTGTGGGGCTTCAGCTTTCCCTGTTTGTCCTTTCCCTGAGTGTGTGCCTGCCTGCCTCCGGGCACAGGTGGGATTTAATCCGCTTTCCATTTCCCGCACACAGAAATTTAAACGCACTTCCCCCGGCCATACGGTTTAAGGCAGCCTTCCCTGGGGATCCGCGCCCTCAGGGCCGTGCCCGCTCTTCGGGTCGGGATCCCGAGCTCCCTCTTCCCTGCCCGCGCCGGGACAGCCGGGCTGCGGAGCCTGGCGTGAGCCGCTTTTGTCTCGCCGAGAGCCGGCTGTTTTTCTGTCTTTAAAGATACTCGGAACGTGCCGTTGGACCTGATGGTGAGAGCCCAGCCTCCCTCCCACGGGGATGTCTGCCAGCACTCGGGAGAGGGAGGCTCTTTTCCCTCCTGTTTCAAATCAGAGGGAAATCTGGGACAGGTCTGAACACAGTGAGAGCACATTCCACATCCCAGTCATACACACACAATGAAATGAGAAGCGTCTGTGTATCTTGACTCCCCTAGCAGCTTCTCTGAAGTAACTTGTAGGAGGGGGGAATCTTACTTGTGCTGCAGATTAATTTGCTCCATCTACCTGTTACATCAGTTCTTACAGTGTGTGTTTAGTTGATTTGTTTTGCAGTAAGCATATATTTTAAAAAGAGCCTCTTCAGCAAAAATAACCTTGTCAGTTGTTGATGTCCCTTCTTTCAAAAGAACTGCCACTAGCAATGGATTATTAACGTGTCTTAAGTGAACAAAACCCAGGTTAGGTGTTTAAACACCCTTTTCAGGATTTTCCTGTTTTGCCAGTTCCCAAAACCACTAAAGCAAGGAGTTGAATTCAAAATAATCTTGTTCCTGAGGTAATTTTCTGCCCTGCAAGCTTGCACTTAAATGCCTGGATTTAATTATGCTTTATTAACCCGATAGTCTTAAGATCAACAATTCTGTAACAAAGACAACCTCTTCCTGAATATTTATAGTAATGAATAATTTTAATTGCAAGGTAGAAGTGGTTAATAATTGATTAATACAAGATCCAAGTTGGTATAAGCATTTGTGTCAAAAGCAGTTTTGTGAGATTTAGAGATTTTTATTGCAGTTCTGAAAATTGTTTTTTCTCTAAGTTGAATTTAGTGGATTGGTGTTTGATTTTTAATGGAATTCAATCAGAATGTTAAATCCTTCTTTGTATCTGCATATTTCTGGTGTTAGATGCTGTCTGCTAGTTTAGTACAAAATTATCTGTAGTAATAATGATGATAAACAATGAGCCTAGTAAAGTTTGCAAGGCAGGAGGTGAGAGGTTGCAGACACTGGCAGTAGTTGTTAATAGTATTGATCTATCTGGCACTTCTGGCAAAATATCAGCAGTTCCTGCCTGTTTGTGCTGCTGTCTGAAAGCATGTGTGGAAATGACTACTGAATCTTTTTCTCTGTGATTTGTCAAGAACAACAAATATATTTTCATAGTTTCAAAATGGTAAAATTTTTTTTTCAGACTTGGACTTCTTTGATTTGGAAATACTCAGGTCCATGACGTGCCTGGTTTTTCAGGTTAAATGTGATTCTTGGATAAAAAGCTGTCTATAAGTTGTGTAATAGAGAAGTCAAGGCTCAGCAACTTTTTTCTGGGAGGCTGGGCAAGAAGTAGTTCATCAGCTTGTTATGAACTGAAGCTTATTAAAGAATGTAACTAAAAGTGTTCAGGGAATACAAAGAACCTGTGCATTTCCAGTGGCACTGGTAGTGTGAAGCATTGATTTGCAGAGCACACTGCTCTCTTGCAGCAAGCAGTGTAGTCCTGGGAACTGGGAAGTCTGGCTGTGTATGATTGAGGGAATGTGTTACTTTAAAGCAGTTAATAGGTAAGTTGAAACTGGCTGACTGCTGACTTTGTGTATGCACTGGTTTGAACAAGTGACTGTAAGAGCTAGTTTATTCACTGAAGACACATTTTTACTTCCCAGGCTATTGTATACATTTATTAAATCAACAAATTAAGTGGTTAATACTGATACTTAGAGGATGTCTCTTTACTGCTGCTCCCAGAAAATATGGCTGTGGAATGGGGTATCCAAGTGCCTGCATGAAGCCAGCTCCAGGCTCCCAAGCCTGCTGCTCCCCTGGGAGCTGGGGGGGCAGTGCAGAAGCACAGGAGGGGGGGCTGCTGTCACTTGTTAGCCTGAGCTCAACTGTCTGCAAACACAGATATGTTTTCACATCCCGTTGGGATGTCTTTTGCACTTAACATTGCTGACTACTAGTTTTGTAGTTCTGTCTTTGTTAATTAGTAGGTATCTAATAGTGTCTCAAAAGTTTAGTTAATGAAGCTTTCCGTGGTGGAGTGGAAGGGTCTTGTTAAGTGAGCAAGTCAATAAGATGTTGGACAATTAAGAGTGTATAATTTATCTGTATATCTTTGTGGGCAGTGGTATTGCCTTAAATCTGAATTTGGATTAACTGACCTCTGTCAGTTTCACAATATGGTTGATTCTTAGTACCAGTTGAAAATACTTTCAGTTTTACTGTTTTATATGATTATATACACTGATTACAGACCATGGATCATGGCTTTTCAGATCACCAGAAACACCTGCATTGCAGTTTGGGAGCTGGTGCCTGTTCAAACACTTGCAGAAAGAGCATCTGATTCTTGGCTGAATCTGTTTATTTGCTCTCAGTAGTGGAAGAGGGATTGGGGAAGTCATGGTTGTGGAACACAAAGTGATTTCAAAGGAAAAGGAATCATAGAATTTCTTCATTGTTCTCAGATTAGGATGTTGCTTAGCAAAACGCTGGGAATATTTAGCATCTTCTGAAACAAAATTATTAGTGAGCAATATGTCACAGGTCCTTACAGGTTATTGTTTAATCTTTACAAATGTGACAGTGACTAAGATTAAATAAGTTTTAATTGACAGAGTGCAGAGCATGGTCACATGATTGGGGGAGGGGTTGCTGAAATCAGTAATCTGGTCTGAGAACTGCAGCCTTTTTAATTGTCTGTTTCTACTAAAGGTAACAGGATCTAAAAATTTGTGGTGACCATTCTTAAACTATGAATGCTTAAATATCTGGTTTCAGTACTGCTGTTACTTAGAGCACATGCTTCTCTCTTTTATGTGCTGTAAGTTAAATAAAATAGTCCCTAAATTGTAATGAAACCTGCAAAGTGGTTCTAGTAACTGTGATCATTTTAAAGATTTTCAGAAATTAGTTTAAAGAGTAATTGAATGACTAGAATCTAATTGTGCCACTTTTTTTTTTTTTTGAAGCATGAATTAAGCTGTACAATAAAGAGTGGAAGTGAAGCCCATATTTCTGTTCTGACTGTTTATTGGGATCCAGTGCTGGACCAAGTAACTAGGATAGGGAGCAGTTTTGCAGAGTAATATGTCAACAGAGAGTAGCAGACAGTCCCTGTGCTGAAGACATTTCCATCCAAGTCAGCATTGAGGTACAAAATTTACCCACCTACTTAAACTTCCCTGCATGCACAGATTTCCCTGTGAAGGGAGGAGAATGGAAGCACCAAGAGAAGTTTGATAGGTTACTGGAACACTTCCACATCACAGTGGCATTTGCCACTGGAATAAATGTGTCCTAAAAAGTAGAGAGAACAAACGTGGGGGAAATATGTAGAGTGTACAACCAAAGAAACAGTGTGGTGGTACCAAAGATGGTTTTAGGTCTCTGGATAGAAATGGATTTCAATTGCTTACAGTCTAATTAAAAACCACTCTCAAGGATTTTTTTGTAAAGGCTGAGGAATTAATGTTAAAGACATAACTTGTAATTTCAGGTCTCTCTTGCCTTTGTTTTGTAGGTCCCATTCCATGATGATTATACCTCAATAATTCTGTTATTTTACACTTTCAAAGATTTTTTTTTCCCAATTACTACTCCTACAAATGTAGCATGTCATTCCTGTATCAAATCCTTTTCTTCCTCACTGTCATTTATAATGCAATTTTCTATCAGAAATGGCAACATCTTCTTACCACCTAAGGCAATCCACAGTTTTCAGCTGGCTTGGAGTGGTGTAAGGGATCGATGCTTATTAAATTTGATTCCCTCTTGTATGGTACAATTCTGTAGCATGCTCTTCTGCATTTTGGTTCTGCAAAGCTAACAAGGGGGGGAGATATAAAAACAGCTTCATAGGGTGGGGGAATGTGACTCTGGATACATGGATACACCTGTATATTTACTTTTTGCTTGCTACATTCATAGGACTGGATTCTGTTTTCCTATAGTTGCTGATTGTGCCTTGCATTTCAAAGTTACTTGAAGACAGTGGTTCTATATAGTTTGAGAAGCAGTAGGAAGTGTCATATAACTATTGTTCATTTTGGGAAATTTAGTGTGGTGTCTTATATATTTCTTTTTAATAAAATATATCTTTATGCCCGCTATGGCATGCTCTTTAGTAGAACATATCTGCACAGTTTTCTTATCTCATTACTAAATACATTTCCACAAATACATGTAGTTTAAAATGGTTTTTTTGTGTTCTTTTCTGGAATCAAGATTCTCTGTCATCAGCATCCAGAGATTTCTGGAAAAGTCATTATAACACAAAAGGCATGATGATTTCAAAAGGAGTGTGGGAATTGTTTTCTTTTTGAGAGGAATATAGAGGATGAAAATGGCAGAAATACAGGAGCTAAACTGAACGGCTTCAGCTGGAGCTTTGTGCATATTTTCAGATAGCCAGTTTCAACTTTAAATATTTAACAACAACATGCAGTCAGTTAAAACAATGTCAAACCACAAAAAAACATTTCTGTGCACTTTACCTTAGTGCATTTTGAATCTGCTTCACATTACCAAATACTCCCATTCCTCCTAGGAGCATGAATGAAAAATACAGATTTATAAAGAAAAATATCTATCTTTCTGAAGTATTTTACTAATTGGGGTTTTGTGTTTTGAGTTTTCCATAATGTTGGTGTATTTTTCAGAGCCATTTTATCTGAATCTAGTGTACCTCATGCTGATGCTAGAAGACAGTGATGTAGAAAGTGGCTACTTCTGCTTAGCCTTCACTTCCTCTTCATGTTGTTTTCTGTATACCATAATATGCAGCAATCTCAGGTAAAGGTGAATAAAGGTGAAGCCTTTATTCTGAAAGGCATTGCAAAGTCACAGGACAAAAGCCTAATCCCTGCTCCAGAGTTCTTAGAGTCCACATGTCAAGTGAATCTGGCTGATGAATAGAGATGGAGAAATGCAAGAAAACTTGGTGCGCCTGACTAGTGTAGTGTGTCAGTAACTGAACCACTGTGAAGTGCTGTCTTTTAATTCATATGCCTTGGAATAGTGGTTATCAAACACTTAGTTCAACTCCTAAATCTATGATTGTTTTATAATATTCACTTTCCATGTATGCATGTATTACATACAGCCATTCCCTGTGTGAGCTCCAGCACTGCACCTGAGCCTCGCTCTAGACAGCCCACACGATCTGTCTGCTCCAGGATCCCAGAAACATCCTTTCCACTTAAAGCTCCACAAAAGTTGACTCTAGCCTTGTTTAGGCTGACTCTTCCCTTTCTTGTCTTGGCTATCAAGCTTCTCTATGCTTTTGAAATGTTCATAGTCTCCTTATCTTTCTTGATTTCTTGAAACTCCATTGCTACAGCAATTATTGGTGCTTTGTCCTATCCTTGTGGAGGTCCCTGCCTTGGCCCAGCCCTGTCCAAGGTACTGGAGCAATGGTTGAACCTCAGGTGGGCTTCATGCTGGGATGAAATGACTCTCATGGGTGGGCTGGTGGCAAGAGCCTTCGCTTGTTCTCAGCCCTTGCTGTCTCCAAATAAATCTTTTTTTCCTTTATGAAGCTGCTAGAGAGGGAAGAAGTCATGTTATAGTCAGGCATCTGTCAGAGCAAGCCAAGATGCTGACTTTTATACAAGGAAACAGAAGCTGGAGGGGCTAATGTGAGAATCACTGGTTTAAAGGAAGGAATCAAGTTGTGGAAACAAGTGAAGTGTTTATTGAATAGTAGGGGCTGAATTAATTATGTACTAAAAGCAAAGCAAAGAAATTAAAAGCAAAACACACACACACACACACACATATATATATATAGTGAAAAAATCATTGAGAGCTGGTGAGGTCAATAGAACTAAAGAGTGCATATACTAAAGCCTGAAAAATGTCCATTAAATATTCCAGGAAAGGGGAAAATTATGGGCAAATCTACAGACTTGAAACACCCCAGGAAGAATGTCACAAATTGTCTGAGCCTGTCAGACATGTGAAAAAACAGATATTCAGAGGAAGGTTTTGTTTTAAAGAATATGTGTAAAGATAAAAGACAAATTTGCAAAGGTCAAGTTTCTTTAGGAATGACAGGAGGCAATAAAGAAAACAAAAACACTTTTAAGCACATAGAATTGCAAGGTGAAAAAGAAGACATAATATGCACTTAGAATGTAGTAGTATTAAAAATAATGTAGGTACTGCCAAATCTAAACAAGTGCTATGCTGCAATTTTTGAGTTCAAGGTGTGGGAGATGGCAAGAATAGAGATACAAGTAAGCAAGGCAATAAACAAAACTGAGCTTAAAGCACTCAGTTTGTTGGGGCTGGTTGACTTATTTCCCAGGATCCTGAAAGAACTAAGATGGTAACTAGCATATATTTCTGACAAATCCTCTGAAGACTAGCTTGATATCTGATCAGAGGGCTAAAAAGGCAGAGATGGAGAGAAGAGGAGAAATATTTACATCTAAAAAAAATTGCAATGAATGCAGAAATGCAGACTATGACAATTAAACTGGGGAGAGGTGTTTTTACTCTAAGTGTTCCTGGATGAGTGGCAAGCAAGTACTGGTTCCCCTCTTCCTTCCAGAAATGCTTGAAAAACATTCTAAAAACATTTACAGCAATTACCACTGCTATTCAAGAAGACGGTCCTTTCACATTTGTAGCATAGTCAAATGTGCAAGAGGTTCACAATAGGAGAAATTGTGTATCTCCTTATTTACTCTTCCAGCAGTGCTGGAAGCTGCTAATGTGAAATGAGAATTACTGAGAACCATACTTGTAAAGCTGTACAAAGTGGTTATACCCAGTTTTTATCTAGCGTTGAAATCTCTCCTTTGGTCCATTTTAACTGAGACAGATTTTTTTTTTTCTTTAACCCAGCTGGAATATGTAGTTCTGGTTATGGTACAAGCAGAAGTTTGAAGTTGGTAACTATTAACTTTATTGCAAATTGAAGGCAGAACTTCTGGTTTTTGGGGTTTTTTTTGGTAGCCTTTTCCCCACCCAGTCTCACGTTTGTTAGCACGAAGCTTAAGCAGTTCTGTGTGCAAAATGCTTACTGTGTGTGTATCTGCTCTTGGTGGGGACAGATACCAGCTCAAAGAGTTTTAGTATTAGAGATAAGATTTTCTGTGATTAAGGTGACCACAAGCTTCTTTTGTTTTGACTAAATCTAGACTTCTTTTCTGAAGTTTATATCAATCTAGAGATTAAGTGGTCAAGTAAATTTGGCTGGGAAGTAACAAAAAATGGTAACATAAGAAAGGGAAGACTCACAAAGTAATGGGCACCTGAAATGTTTAAGAGGTAACATGGAGATCAGTCAAATGTGAAGAACAGGAAAAGGAAATTTGAACTAAAAACAAATTGAGAGATTGAGGGAGTTATTCAGAAGCAGAAGTACTGTGATGGCATACGAGGAATTGAAAGGTCAGGAATTGCCACTTGGGGAGAAGCGTTAAGGAGGGGATAAGAAAATGCATCAGAAGTCTGAGGAAGTTCAGAGAAATTGGAATTGACAGGAACTGCAGAGGAAGAGGCAGTGTGGCAGTGTTCACAGGAAGCAGGATGAAAACAGGCCTGAGAACGTGGGGGCAGGGCTACTGTGAAAAGGATCAGTGTAGCAAGGAGGTGGGCAGGAATATAGGGAAGGGGTAGTGGTGGAGGGCAGGGAATAATGGTGATCTCAGCTATATCCTACTGTGTAGTTTAGGAATGGAAGAAGAGTTCTGTAAGTCCCTCAGAAAATGGGATGTAATCAAGAATTATGCAGACTTTATGAGATATTATACATATCTCAATTTTATACAGAAGGAGAAAATAATTTACCTTAATGGGAAGAATTTATTGATGGAGGAACCAAGATACAGTATTGTAACTGAATAGGCTTTTTCTTATGAGCAATGGTGCTTTGCAGGAAATTAGCTTGGGTGGTGTGATTCAGTACTTTTCATCTCTAGTAGTAGGCTTTGTTTTCAAGTGAGTAGGTGTTGGACAGAATTTGAAAAATGTGTTTCTTTGTGTGTGTGAACTCTGCTTCACAAAAATATTTACTACGTAAGTGACATATTGTGCAGTGAAGTGTGTTTCTTTGGAGTGTATTCTTTAAGAGGTGGCTGTAAAAGTTAACATGAAAAAAGCTATAATATAACTTCTAGCATCTGACTTGTTATACCAAGAAGAAATAGAGAACTGAGAGAGAAGGCTGAAACTGCTCCTTGTTGTCGTGGAGCAGTGTGGTGTTCAGAACCATCTGCTGTTTGTGGACCCCTCAGCTAGCCCTGATTAAAGATCAGATTATCAATGTAGTTCTAGCCTGAAATCTGTAATTCTGTCTAGGCATTATGCTAAGTATGTGTGTGGATACATCAAAACAGCTGAAGTGATTAGAGCTGAACAAACTACTTCCACGTTCCTGAAAGCTTTGTACTACATCTAAAAAGCATATAGGAGGGGAATGTTGTAGTGAAGGGATGTGGATGTTCTTACGGATTATTTTCTTATGTTTTATGATTTCTGTTCATTGTTAATGAAAGATTTCTTTCCTAGAATATGCAATTTCAAGGAATTTTAGGCTGTATTCTAGGGAAGTCAACTCAGAAACAAATGCATGAAGTAATCATTTTAAGCTCCTTCAATCAACCAGGATTATTGTTTGGCTATTGCAATAGGAGTAGAAATTTCCTTAGTATTTGCAAACACAGAACCCCTGCTCCATAGTCACGTGTAAAACATGCAGTATGGAGTTTTGCAAAGCATGTGTTTTTAATTATTTGTTTATTTTCCAGCACTGTAGGTGTATGTTACACAGCAATAGAAAAAATGCCAGCAGAGTCCTCCTACACTCTGAGCTCCATGTAGACTAGATGCTGATTGTGCTGATGAGAATAGCTTTGAAGAAGCAATGAAGTAGTAAATCTTTTCTAAGCTGCTTTTTGTTTGATTTCATTCATTCTTCTGCTTAGTTCACTCTCTTCTGTTGCTTAAATGGTCTGGATATAGATGATAAGCTTTTCACATAAGCATTTCCAGCCCAGTCTGTTCTAGGGGTGGAACATGTTTGCCACTGCCTTCCCTGTCCGCCAGGCGATGTGGATGTGGCACTGGTGCAGGGACACACGGTGCTTGGCTACATAGACATTCAGGCATTTGTCTCTTGCTTCAATCAGTTGATTCCGTAGCTCTTTCCTATTTCATTTAAGAACAACAGAAGTTCTGGACTGAACATAACTGGACATGCTTCTGGACATGTAACTGGACATGTTCTGGACAGAACGTAACTGGACATGCTTGTCTTCTCTAAATTGTTTCAATTTTAATTACAGAAATTCTTTGTCTTATGTAGTGTTTTGTCTTAGGTAACAGTTGTGTATGAATTTACCTTCCTAATCTAAATTGATGATACAGGGAAGTACCACCTGTTCCATTCTATAGATACCTTCCATGACAAGAACTCTCTCATTATTTTGGCAAAGTCCACTCTGGGGATAAAGCTTTTATTTTTGCATCAATATTATGTAAATGAATGTTGTATCTCTACTGTTTGGTGCACTAATAATTGCATTACTTTAAGATTCACTTACACATTGAGGCAGCTGGCTCTAGTGACAGGAATGTCTGAATTGTTAATTTTAGTTATACTTAAAGCTGCTGAAATTCCAGTAGAATTTAAGATCATTATTTTCAAGATTGTTATAGTGTCCTGTGATTTCTGTGTTAAGTACTTAAAATGAATGACAGTTCAGATACATTCTTTCATTTAAGTATTGATACTGAGACCATGCAGAGATTTTCAAAATCTCTGAAATTGGAGTGCAAATCACAGGCTGAAGTCTGAAAGCCACTATAGAACAGAAATAATTTTATAATGTTTCAAAAGAAAATAAGTTATACAATTTGACTGGATTTTATGTGTTATAATAATATACCTTTAGTATTATAGGTAGATGCTGTTAATAAATTTCTGCCCTGATAATAGGGAGATGATGTCCAATGTGCTGCTTTACCTCTCATGAACCTTATTTTGACAGCTGGTTCTGTATGTCCCTGGGAATGGTTGGTTCATTTGAGGTGATTTGTCTTACTCTCCTGAAGTCCCCTCTAGATACCTCTGCCATTCTTTGTTGTGGGAATATGGCATCCTTAGAGCTTCAGGTGTATCATAAACTAGACAGAGTTTGTGTGCCTTCTATTCCCTTTCAGAGTGTAGTGTGTATGTGTCTGCCAGAGATGTTTGTGACACCGGTTTATTATTTATTTCTGTTAAGAAGCTCTCAGAGGCCTGTTAAGACTGAAGTTCAATTTTGCTGTGTTGCTGTAGACTCTTTTCTAGGCTAGTTTCTTGTTCCTAGAATTATTAGAAACCTAAAGAAGAAAAAGTCAGAGGTGTGTTGGATGTGGAGGGACAGATCAGTTTATGGCATCCAGCTGATCTGTGCACACACTGCAAAGGTTCTCATTTTTAGTATAGAGTAAGTGCATCATACACAGGGGGAATGTAACTTTATTTTTCGTTGTTTTCTAGAGATTGTAACAGGAGTGTCTGCCTGGTTCAAGTGGAGGTTTGGAAGACTACAAATACCAAATTAGACCACTAATATGGAAACTTTTGAGTACCTGGAAAGTGTTTTGGTTTGTTAATTGCTCCCATAAATAACTAAAAATTCTCTTTTCAGAAAGCTTATCACATGCAGAATGAAAGGGCATTATGTTCTGCAAAGATTAATTCTTGTTGCTTCTGATGGTGTCTAAAAAGATTTAATGCTGGGGAAAAGAGTTCCTGAATTTAAAAAATCTGCAAAAGGAAAATCCCATCAGCCAGCTCATCATAATGCTCTTGAATGATACAGTGTAAGGATCAGCCTTTTCCAACAGCTGGACTCCAACCATGGATGCTGACAGCAGACAGAAATGCAAAAACATGAAGCTAGAAAAAAGTCTCTTGCAGGGTGAGGGCCAGAGAATTTTGTCATGGGTAAAGGTTGGTAAATCTTACTGGTCCATTTAAGACAATCATCCCTGGAAATTTGATCCTGTTGCCTATGTTACTTTATTTTACACGGTGATATATATTAGGATGTTGAAGCCTGTAATATTAAATAAATGGAGATGGATATCAAGAATTGGCTACTGCAACTGAAAAAATAAACAACAATTAAATATTAAATAAGGGAGTTTATTTTGCATCCCCTCTGTTTATAAATGAGCAACTGTAAAGATTAAGTGGATAATCTGTTACGTTGCTTATGAGATGTGTATTTAAAGTCCAGTCATCTTGTCTTTGAAAGCAGATAGCTGCAGTGTTGGAGAAGGAAAGTATATTTCTCAGTGTAAAAATTGGTTAATGCAGGAGGTGGATGTGTCCTGGAGAAATAGTTGGCATAAGCAGCTTCCATTCTTTCTCTAAGCATGAGATTTTATTTTACAAAAATGCTTGATGTCTGTTTCCTAGTTAAGTATCTGTTGCATTTCTAACTTTTTGTAGTGAGGGAGGCCTGTGGAAATCGGTTAATACACAGATACAGCACCTGTTTTGTGTAGTGTGGAACAGTCTCATTTAGTGACTTATTAATGGTGTAGTATTTTGTATCTCTGAACTTCTAATTTGGGATTTCTCTTCTGACAGAAGTAGTCTGTTAAAGAATTCTAGTTTTTAGGCATCCCTTCTTTGTTTTAATAAATGCATTGTACAAAGCCATGCTCAGGTCTGGTTTTATACACAACATAGAGCAGTGCCAAATTCTCCCATCATTTACGTTTGCAGCAGAATTACCTTGCACTTTCACGTATTCATTTCCCAAAGCACATTAGTGTTACTTTTTTCCAGCATGCATAGCCTTAGCTCAAGAGTTTACTACATTCTTCTGCCAAATACACCAGTGCTTGTTTCAACAGATTGTCTTGGCATTGGGCCCTCAAGAACCACGAACCCAGATGCTGGAGAAATAATGCTTTTGTGGAAAGGGACCTTTCAGAGATTATTCTGCAATAAACTCTGTCCTTTTTTTGCAGGTTTGTCTCTGAACCTTCAGTCTATTTAGCTGACAGATCTCACAGCAAAGAGCTCATTTATACAAATGAACTGTCATAGCTACATTTTCACATAGCTACTGCTCCAAGTAAAGTAATTGCCCCAAATTAAAGTGTCTTTAAATTACTGTTGTCCTAAGATCCATTCAGAAGCTACAATGCCTTGCCCCAGACTATGCCTGTAAGGGTTTTTTTCCACCCTTTGTATCAGTTCCTCTGCAAATGTGCAAGGTGATCAGTGGGAGGAAACTGGAGAGGGTTTAGAAAAGAAACTAATACATTGAAGGAGGAAATGATATAAGAGTAGGAGAATGGAAAGAGGATTCTAAAGAGGGATAACATAATTTGGGAAGTTTTTTTACCACCTTCTGTAACAGAAAAGTGGATTGAAGCCAGCAGTGTTGACAGTTCATTTCTAGTAGAAAAATAACACGCTGAGACAGAATGTCTGTGGATATCTCTGATCTTTTGAGTCAGCAAGGATTAATTACAGCAAATATCAGATTGCCTGTAAAGATACAGGAGGAAAGCCAAACTATTGTGGTTCCTGGATACAAGGATAAAAAATTTGCTGTTGTTAATTTTTAAACAAGACCAGTCCAGTGAGGCACAAGAACCTTGTCTTGTTCTGCTGTCTCTACAATAACTACTTGATTGCCTCTCTTTTCCTTAACTGACCAAGTTTCTTCTTGTGCCCTTTTGTTTTTGGGAAGGGTGTTCCTATATGTGTTCAGCATCTGCAGCAGCCTCTGGCATTATTCTGAAACACTGGAATGGATGAAGTGCAGGATTTATGACTGTTGAGAAGATCAATGTTTTAAAGCAAATTGCTAAAATTAAGAGTGAGATCTGATTTTGTTTTAAAGAAATAGTGTTAAGATAACTGTGTATAATAGATCAAATATCAGTGTGTTAATATTTTTTTTTGTATATTTGTCAGTTAGATGCTCAGTATAGAGAAGAACACGTAGGTTCCTGACTCCAGGATAATTTTTCTAATGATACAAGATTTGTTTCCCAAAATTTTTTTACTGCTTTAGCAGTACTTCCCAGCATTTATTTTACAAAATGGTAATCTTGAGACTTTCCTCAAATTCAAATCCAGTTCTATGACTACTTTCAGCAAAACCCCATCCAAATAGGTGAAAATATGAAATAGTTACTTTTACACTTTCCAAAAGGAAGCTGCTGTGGGTAAGAAGGAAGGAATGTGTTAGAGATTTTGAACTGTTTTAAATGCAAAGTAAAGTAAAGGTGATGGCCAGCTCCTTCCTCTTCCTCCGTCCCTACTTCCCATGCTATGCTGTCAGGTTTAGTTTTTTTTCTTTCCCTTGAGAAAATGGAATGAGAAAGTTTGGGCTTCTTGTTTCTCTTGAGAATAGCCTGTTGGGTTATGTAGTGTTTATGGTTGAGTGTATCTCAGTCTTTTGTTTTTAAACTCATTACTGGAAACTGGGAGATTATCCTGGGGAAGGATGTGTACGTGCTTTTCCTTGCTGGCTGCCCCGAACATCTGCTGTTGGCTGCTCCTGATAGAGGATATCAGGTTAAATGCAGTGTTGATCTGATCCAGCATGGCTGTTTTTCTATTCCTTCACAGATAATTAATTATATTCTGGGCCACAAAGAAAAAAGACACTGGTGTGAGGACACTTGTATGAGATAAAGACACAGACTTCTGCTGTATGTTTGGCACAAAAGATGTTTAATGAACCACTAGAGCCTGGGGACTCTCCACTTCTGCTGCTACTGCCCTGGTTTTCCCCGTACCCTTTGGCTCTGTAAAAGGTGCCAAAATCATCTCTGGGATGTTCAGTTTCTGAGTTTCTGTCTTCCTGCTTTTTTTCCTTCCCCAGTTAAATATGCTAATAATAGAACAGTTGTTTCTTCTCTCTCCACCTAAAACAGCAAATAATACATTCATCTTTTATGCCAGCCATCTATATTGCACAGATCTATTTAGACATTATAGATTTGGGGATTGATGCCAGTCTTTTTATTTTCTGAGTTTTTTGGGGGGGAGCAGCATAATTAAATGTTTGAAAATTGCAAATCCTAGTGGGCTTAAATCTGTCTAGACAATGTGAAACAGACTTAAGCAGAACTATTAATAATAATAATAATAATAATTAGAATGAAGCATACGGAGTAGGATGTAGAATAACATTTTAGGATGTTTCAGTAATCTTAGACTGATTTCTTCCTGGTAAGATGGATTTGGTTCTAATTAGTTGACACATTTTACCGTTCAAAGTAAAAACCTTTGAAGCAGGGAAAATGGAAATTGGCCTTTGGCAAGTGAAACTGGACCTTGTTCCTACATGTGGAAAAAAACTTTGCTACTTATCAATGGTAGCTTGAGTCCTCTGTCCTGTGTTCCTTTGAGAATCTACCTTTGATTGTGATATGCTTGTTCCTCTCCCTAGTAGACTTCTGACTAGAAAGTAATTTACCTTAAAAGTGGTTTCATCAGATTGCCATCAGAAATCACGTGAAAGTAAATGAACAGAAGACATAAATACTGTATTTGGAAAAAAGATTGCACAGACAAGGACACACTCAAGAAGGTCACTTTGGAGCTTCTATTCCAGTTCACATGCATAACACCACTTCCACAATAATGTGACTTCTTGTCTTATGTACTGTAGAGAATTTCCCCTGCCCCCCTCCCCCCCAAGTCTAAGCTATATTTACTGATTTTAACAATAGAGCAGTGTGAGTGCTCATCACTGAAGCTGAATGTGACTGAAAATTATTTATATGGCCTCATAGTCTCAGTTGTGCTGAAACAGATGCTAAAATAAGCAGTCTTACAACAGAGTTTTTTGAGGTAAAACTAGAAACATTACCTGAGAGGACAAAGTGATCCCACCATGTGGAATACAAAAGAATACACTTTTCTTCTGGTTCAGGAGTTTACTGGGCATTTTTAAGTGAATAAAAAGAAACACTAGTATATGCAACATCCAAAAACATTTTAAAATGTCCTACTCCTGAAACTACTGAGAATGCACCAAGAAGTTTTATTAGGGTGCATTTTGGTGCATGTGTGTGCATTGGTACAGTGTGTGTGTATTTATGAAATAAGCAGAAGCTTAGAAATGTGAACTGTCGTGAAGCTACAGCTGGATTTGAGCTGATTTCCCAGTACTAAAATGTGGACAAAGAAAAGGACAAGGAAATATGAGGAACAACACTAAAGACAAGGAGCTGACATTTTCATGTTTTGTCCTGAAATGACTCCTTTGAAACACTAGATGTGAATAAACACCAATGCTGCTCGATTAAACAAAGGCAAAGTCTTCCTCTCTATTTTTTTTTTTGGTCTGTAAGCAACAGTGAAATACAGTATTAAAGATGCAAAGCTTTTCAGTATTTTGCCCATTGTAGGCACACATAGGCACTCTTAAATGTCACACACTACGAGAAGATTGCACCAAGGAAGGGAGGAATTGACAAAACTTCCTGCAACAGCAAGTGTAGTTCTATTACCACAGTTGGAAACATAGTAATTCTATTTCATAAATGTATCCAGGTCCCTCTTCAAATGGCTAGATATTTGTTATCCTTTGTTTCCTGTTTGGAAAGCTTTCCAGAACTGATTTTCCCCCCTAATTTCTAGTAACAGTTTGTTAAGGTTCAGGTACAGCTTTGCACTGACACAGCTGAAAAGACAGGCAGGGGATGAAGAGAGGACCCAAGAAAGCCTGACCTGTACAGTTTCAGCACTGTTTTAGGTTTTGCTTGTTGTGTTGTCCTTGGTGCTGTCAGTGGGATATTTTCCCCATTATCCTTTGTTTTTAATTTTTATGTGGACCAGCTGTGTGGAATAGGTTGATGCTTGAGTTGTCACTGGTGCATTAGGGGCATTAGCTGCCATTTCTGTTGGACTCTGTGCCTTGTGGGTTTGTTCCTCTGCTGCCTGATCCTGGTGAAAGTGGAAGTTGGTTGAGAGACATTTCAAACCAAAATGATGACTTTAGTTGAGGAAGCAGATTTGAGGTTTTTTCCTTGCTGGGAGTTTGTGCTTTCTGACTGAGGCAGTCTTGGGCCAGAGGATTTTGTGAATCCATAGATTCACAATCCATCTGTCTGGATCCCTGACCACAGGAATACAATTAATCCCATGCATGTATCCTTCTGACATTTTTCTTCCTTAAGAATTATCTTCCACAAAGGAAGGTGCAGAGATTTAAATTTTCTCAGTTGCACACACAAATCTAAGACTTGGCTGAGAATTGAATTTGTAAGTTTTAAGTCTCTGGCTGTCAGCCTTCTCTTTGGACTGTTGCTTATATTGCTTGTAGTTGGAGACATTCCTTTTGCTTCTACTCCAAGAGGATGATTGCCCTTTGATGCAGTCATCAATGAAATAATTCCTCTGTATTCAGCTGGTTGGAGGGTGTTCTTCCAAGGTTATTTTTAGAAATCACTGAATATACAATGAGGGAATTCACTTCATGTACTCCCATCCAAACAGGTGACTAATCTAACCTTGGAGATCACACTAGATACAGACTTGTTGTAGTAGATGGAATTCAAATTGCTGAAGAGGGTGAACAGATCTGGCATGGCTTTTATGGGCTTGCTTAGATTGTTTTATTTTCCCCTTCCTCTGTACTTCAGAATTCCAGGTGAAAAGGCCTGTGCACTTTTCCTCCTCATGTGTTTCAGATGTGAACTATAAAGATGCTGGAGGTGAAACCTCCAATGGATATAGCAGTACCATGAGACTGTAACCATTAATGTTAAGGCATGGTCTGAATTGTTGGTTTCCATGGAATGCTGTGAAGGTTTTGTTCAGCTATTTGTGGTCTAAATAGATTCAGTTTAAGAATATACCCAGAATCAGGGGGCTTAATATTTCTTTTTGCATTCACTGTGTTAAAATAATTGGATAGAGTCCTAGGAGCTGACTTTTCTGCATAAAACAATGGTTTGTCAGATGTGTAGCTGCTGCAATTCATTGAAATGTTTTGAATGAAAACTGGAATTAATTTGTTAGGTTTTCTTTGCTTTATCATGTATCATGCTAAACAGCTCTTGGCATAATACATTTTGTAGTGTTCAGTATTGTTTTTCAGTGGGCTTTAAAGATACCCCATCTCTGGAACATATATTTTCTTCAAGTTTCACAACTTTAAAAAAAAATAATTTGTATAACCATAATTCTGCTTCTCCCTTCTGGAACAATTCTCCATTTTTGAGTATGCTCATATTTCACTTCAGTAAGCAAAATGATTACCTGCTTTTACTTCTTTCTTTGAAACAAATTGATTGTAAGTGCTTGAGCATTCTGGGCAAGATTTAAACTTGAATTTTATATAGTGTTGGGGAAAGCTTAGCCTAGATAAACTGTGTGAATGATATTTGAGAGATATGCGATTTATTTTGCTCAGCATAACAGAAAGTTCAAATAGTTGAGAAAGCAATTAACTAAATTATCCAGGAAAACTGAAATTAAATTCCATTTTCAATATTCTGCCTAAGGAAGTGATATGTCTCCTTTCTTCAGCAACATCAGAATATATGATGGGTGAAAACTGTTTCAAGGTTCTTTAATAATTCAGCATGGAAAGATGATACTGTGTAAATTGTTTCCTGCTGAGTTTACATGATGCTGGTCCCCAGCCAAAGATGGAGGGGGTGTTTTTCGGGCAAGGGGACAGAATAGGTTGTATGGATGGGGGTGGAAGCAAATAGCAAGTAATTTATTAATTATGGAAATAAAGCTAACTATGCAATAGTTGTAACTACAGCAGGTTTCCAGGGTAGAAATTTACCAAAGGACAATCCATTATTACATTTTTCTCTTTTTTTAGGCTCTGGATGTTGACCGAACTGTTCTCTACAAAATGAAGAAATCTGTCAAAGCCATAAACTTATCTGGTCTGGGTAAGTACATAATTCCTGTTAGTTTGTATTGGTAAAAATAGAAGGTTTAAACAGTCAGATGTCATACTGAATCAGAAAGAGGTAACTCTGAGAAGAGAAATATGTGCATTTTAAATGGCAATCTTGAACTAGCTGTTTGAGCATGACTTCAGTAGGGATGAGGTGTTGTGGGGTAGCTGAACCTCTCTTGCTGCTGTGCTGGTACTGAGTGGTGAAGCTGTGCTCTCCTCTTTCCACTGGGTGTGGGCTCCCTGCTCCTTCTGTCACGCCTGCTGCTTGGCAGATCCCTAGATGAGTTTTTAAGCTTGTATAAAGCCGCATATGCAGTGAGATCAACTTAAGTGGGATTAGATGAGCACCTGAAGTGGTAGGGCCATCAAGGCGGTGGGGGGGTGAAATTACTCTTTGGCTGCAATAAGAAGCTACATTGGCTCTACAGCCTTGTGAAACCTCAGTCTCCCTGGTGGCTTCCACTTATGTATGTTGAGAACTTCATGACAAGAGGGAGCTGATGAGCTGCAACTTTTTGTTGTCATGATGTAAAAAGTCAGATATTTTTCATACAATGCTGTATAAAATATAAAGAACTATTGCTGCATGCATTTTTAAATGTATGCCAATCTCTTAGAATTGTGTATGTTTATCTTCTGTGAAAAAATATTTGAAGCTTTTGTTTTTGTGGATCAGCAGCATTTTGTGAATAAGAAATAGCATTTGTTTTTGTGGATAAGAAATGGCATTTGTTTGGCTTTTGTTCTCACTGTGCAGTCCATAGCAATTAGAGCTAACAAAACCTATATTAAGTGCGAAATAGATTGGCCTGTCAACCTTGGAGAGCCACCAATACCTGACAGAACTTGTGGCCATGTTGGTGTTCAGACAAGGTTAGAACAAGAACTGCTGTTGTGGTATAATTCATCTCCAGTAATTGAAAGGAAGTTCCTTGTCGAATGTAATAAAGCTGTTATCTTTGGATTGTGGAGGGTTCAGTTTAAGATTCATCAGGAGCTGTTTCACTGATTTGCCATCCTTTCTTCTCTTCTTTTTCTTGCTTGGCTGTTTTTTTTTTTTTTTGGCTGTTGAGTTTTTAAAAAATTTTATTCTAGAGTGCTAGACTATGCCTCATAATCAGAGTACCTGTTAGAGCATTGTAGCAAATCACTAGTCTTTGCATAAAATCAGCACCTTGCCCACATTTTAAATTTGTGCTGCCCACACAATCTTGACAAGAAAGGTTTGGAGGCTTTTATCTTCCCCCAGCAGAAACATCACTAACCAAGCCACTTGTCAGCCCCTGGGGTTTCTTTTAACAAAACAAACCCCATGGTCCTATGCTCAGAAGAGCACAGCGACTAGATTTTTAGCATAGGTTCCCTAAATAGTTAATAATGTTATAATAAAATATTGGTTTGTCTTTTTTTCATGTTTTGTCTTTTTTATTAAGGCTTACATAGTGACTCCCAATTTGTACATAGCTTGGGTTTTTACTTAAAGAAAGCCTCTAAACCTTCAAAATTGGATCAGATTTCTTTTTTTGATTTCATACCTTTTATTTGTAGACAAATTTTTACAATTTGTCAGGAAACACCATAGAACAGGAAGAGTATTTTGGAGAATTCCATTGGAAAAGTAGCTTTTTGTGTTCTTCAGAAGCATTTGAGGGGTACCAGCTCAGTTAATAGTACTGCTGCAATAAACTACCATCAGCATTCTGGGGAATGTCTCAGAATCCAGAAGAACAGTCCCCAGGATGGTGGGGAATAGAAGACTCCTGGGGATGCCATGTGGAATGGGTGCTGTGCTTGTTTCCTAAGGTAAAAAGTCAGCATGGCTCAGCTATGGTTGCACATCTAGCCATAACACTTAATGGTAGCAGCCTTTTCACCTTGCTTTCATGCAGGGGCTCCTTTCTCTTTTTGCTGTAGGAATTGTGGCTTGACCTCTTCTCTCACCTGGGTTCATCTAAGCTAAGCTGGATGCAGGAAGCAGCAAAAATGCAGAAACAGTGTGGAAATAATTCACCTTACTGGGTAGATGTGAGATCTAAAGGAGCTGTGACCTGCCACATGCTCATTTTTGCTGCCTGTGCCAGTTCATTGGAAGCTTGTTCAGGTGTATATATGTCACACAATAGAATTAGTTGAGCATCCTTACTTCATGCTACAGCAAAAATTTTGGTGAGTGCTCAGCCCTTGCTGTTGATGCTGAGGAAAATAAGTAACTTTCAGTGCTAATACTCAGTTTTTAAATTTAATAGCTATCTGCAAACTATCTGTCACAGGCTGCAAATTCAAGTGCTCAAGTTAAAGACTTTTAGAATTAATGCTGTTTGTGTTAATACCCATTCTGTACATTATGTCAGTCTTTAATTACATAGTGTTATACCACTACAGCACAGGGTTTTAGTTTCATATATTGGAAATTATAAAATTTGTAGCTGTTTGAGAAATAAAGTTCTTGAATGGTGTTCCAGATAGGACACATGAAGAGACAGGTTTGTTTTTAGTCTGGAGCATGATAAGTTTATTGAACAGGTTATATAACCAATTCACTTAAATTTGGAAAAGGACATTATATCAAAAATACTTTGGATATTAAGTGTGTTTATGTGTAAAAATGGGCTTGAAATGAAACAGAATCATTGCTTGTTTAAACAGATTAATCCTCTCTAAATAATCTTCAGGGTTTATGCTAGTCTCATATAATGAACAAGACAGTCTTTGTCCTTATTAATGCATAATTTGTTTTCTAGGGTGTGGAGTTTTTTTCCCCCCTGACTTCCTTTGAAGCTTTAGAAATTGTCTACAGCTAGAATAAGAAATAGGCAATGTTAGCTTTCTCAGGTGCCAACTTTGTGTGCTTTGTCCACATGCTCAAGCATGACATGGTCACTAAACTTGAGTTCAGAAAAACTTTCTGTTTTCTTCCACAGGTCAAATTGACTTTTGACAAAGGGACTTTTTATGCCTGTCTATATAGGCAAGTAACCTGGTGACCTAGGAGTAAATCACTTGGGCAAAGTAGTTAAGACTCTCAGATTTCCTTTATATTCGAGTTTATTTTATGCCTAGTTTTCCTCTCGTGCCCTGGGCTGAATAACCCCCAACATGTGCAGCTCAAAGCTTTCTGAACATTGATGTTAGATGTGTGCTGCATTAATTGTCCTGGTGCAGCCCAGGACCACTGGATGTCTTCTGGGGCAGAGCTTCTGGTTTTGTTGTCTCAGAAGGGAATCTGGTTGTCATGAACCAGAACTGCTTTCAGAACTGACCTGGCCTGTGGTAAATGCAGATTGCTAGGATATGCTGCCCTGAAACTGGAGAACTAACATAGATATGGTTTTGTCCTCTGTAACGTGTTTTGTAGTCCTTTTTCCTAGGATGACCCAAGAATATTTGATTTCTTGCCTTCTGTGGTAGAGATCCAGCACACTTTAGCTCCTCTGCTTCTTTTTCAGCACATAGTAGAACATAATAGCACGCAGTTAAAATAAGGAAGTGTTAATAAAGATTAAAATCTAAAAGTTCATTATAGGAGTTGGGAGTTGTTGTGATGTCTCTGTATATGGTGCAGAAGTATTATTTCTGTGTCTTTCTAGGATGTGAGATGTTTGTCTTGTCTTGGCACATTGTCATTTTTACATGTGAATAGGTACATGCAAACCAGAATGAGTGAGGTATGTCATACTTCTGGCATATCAGTGTTAAAGTGTAAATAATGACTGGTTTTTGTATCAAGTAAACATTTTTAACAATAACTCTGGAAAGCTTTTTTTTTTAAACCCCCATAAATTGTGATTTCAGTAACCTTTTATCTGATGATGATATCTTCGTGTTTTGCTCTTTTTGAAGCTCATGTGGAAAATGAAGAACAGTATACACAAGCACTGGAGAAGTTTGGTGGCAACTGTGTTTGCAGGGATGACCCAGATTTGGGAACAGCGTTTTTAAAATTTTCTGTGTTTACAAAGGAATTAACTGCACTCTTCAAAAATTTGGTAAGAATTACTTAAGAAAAACCTGTTGGAATTTTAAAGCCAAAGGCTGTATTTTGGAATTATAACAGCTCTTCATATTGAAGATAATTTATGTTTTAGCAACCACTGTTTTTAAAAAATTCTCAGCTTATGAAAATATCTCATGTGCTAGGTTTTCCCCTTGCAGAAGTCCAAACTCAAATCAAACCAAAGAAATCATAAAAGAAACCACCACAACATAAAACCACAACAAATCCCCCTCTTCCAACATTTCTCACACCTAAAGGCTTCCCACAATAAAGTAGTTATAACATGCATTATAAAACACATTTCAATTTGCTTTAAAATGTGAAACCAGCAAAACCCAACTTGATTTACTGTGTGATCACAATGTTTTACTTTACTTTTTCCCACTTTCCATTTGTGTTTGTAAAAGGAGATTTTAGTGGCCCTGGAAGAGAGCATTTTTGCTTCTCAGGGAAGTGAGTCAGGGAAACAAAAATCAAGCAAAATGCTAAAACAACAGTAGCGTCCATCGGGGACCAATCCTACTGCTGAAGCCAGTAAGTCTTAAAAGCCTCTTTGGTGAGCCAAATGGGATGGAGCCAAATGGAAGAACGGGATTTTTAATTATAAATGGAGAATTTTCAGCCTCAATTTCACATTAATCAGAGGGTGCAAAAAGGGCAGATTCAGATTACATCCTACCAGCCAGAGCTTTCCCCTATCTTAAGTACCGAATTTACTTGAATTCACAGAACTCTTATACCAGGGGCTAGGAAGGGGAAATGACCCAGATTCCCAGGAGCATTTAAAAGTCTGTGTCTGCTGAAATCAATGGCATGAAGACACATCAAATGCTTTTGTGAGTCTAGACCAAATGTCGGTAGTTTGCAGCCAGCTGGTCATAATCACTTCTTTGGGGAATGTTTCCAGCTGATGGGATTTAGGGCAGTTCCATTCACTCTCTGATGTTGTCCTGTCTTTTTACCCAATCATGATATTGATGAATACAGCCACAAATGTATTTATCAACAATGAAATGTATTGCATATTGGTTATATTGA
The DNA here is from genome assembly GCF_014805655.1 of Passer montanus. NCBI lineage: Eukaryota > Metazoa > Chordata > Aves > Passeriformes > Passeridae > Passer > Passer montanus. The sequence goes on from NW_024368152.1 coordinate 7,486,913, forward strand.
TTTGAACTTCTCTGGATGTGCAAATACTATCTGAGATTATGTATCAGAAGAGGCATCCTGATTCAGTGTGAGTCAGTTATCCCAAACCTCTCATACAGAGGCAGGCAGCTCCTATGGAAAGGAAAATTGAATGGGTCTTCTAATTGATGCCTTCTGTTGACTAAAACCCCCTCTCTGTCATATATTAATTGCAGTATGATGAATTCATTAGGCAAATGGATCTGGGAAATGTGATGTTTAAGTGGTTTTAAAAAGCAATCTGCTAAAAGCTGCACCCCACTCCCCAGAAAAATCTTTCAATGTATTACATTTCAAGAATACTTCTGAAGGCTAGAAGGTGTTGCTTTTTTACCAAAAATCTTAGCTATTTGTTCTCATAAAACCAAAAACTACTATCTTTGCAAAATGTTTCTGACAAGAATAAATTTTCTTCCACAATTTGGAAAGGACAAAAACACCAAAATAAGTATCTATGGGAAGTTGAACGCATGTTTTTGTTACCTCTTGTTATCTACCTAAGTGTGTTGTGTGTCTTCTCCAAGGAATATTTGTAGGTTTTTTTGCTGTGTATTGTTTTTTTTTTTTAGTAGCAGCTATGTCCTTTTGCTTCAGTTTGTGTGTATAAGAAGAGGCTATGTCATAAGAAGTAGCTAAGTCTGTAGTTTTTCTCAGTTTGTGGTTATTTTCTCTGTTTTTGAAGGGAAGAGTAATTTTGCATAGGCATGAATGTAATTTCTTTTTTTAATATTGCAGTAGCATAAGCACCTTCTTTCTTTATTATTTCTGGTGAAAAGCAGGTCTCTGTAAAGTTCTAACTCCTTCTTAATATGTCTCATATTTATGAGGTTTGAAGCTTTTTGTTTTTTTCTGACTAGCAAAGGAGACCTAATGGTCCTTGAATTTGGTGTCTCAATAGAAAAAGTTTCCTCCAGAAAGAAATACATATGAAAAAAAGATGTGAACTTCATTATTGCTTGTAAATGCCACATTTGTGAAAAAGAAATCTGGAATAAAGAAAAATGATAGTCTTATGTAGCTTTGCCTATTAGAAGTTAATGCCACTAGAAAAAATTTTTAATAACTGGTCACTTTGAAAATCTGTTCATAAATTCAGTGTTTGAGGTCCAGTTTTCTAGAAGGTTAAAAGGGTATTGATCAGTATAAAAATTTCTGTACAGGAATTGGAAATGATTTGGGATGTATTTTGTTTAAGTTATAGCCATATGTGCATTCTCAAAATGAGGTGATGTATCCAACTCTGAATGCTCTCTTCATAATGGTATTAAAAACATGCTTCTCCTCTGGTGTTTCCTTGTAGCACTCCACATGTTTTGGTTGTAAATATTTTCATCAAAAATGTAGCTGGGGCCATGCAACCTGCTACTGTTAAAAAAACATTCTGAAAGGTACTCTTTGAGTAGACCTATCTCTGGAGTTTCACAGGGTGCTGAATTTCCACAGAAGATTTTAACTGAAGTGGATGGGGAATGTGCAAGGAAGTGAGAGGACATGTTCAGACTGGAACAGATGCCAAAGCTATTAACACTGGCAAGGCTTTAGGGCTACTGTCAAGTTTTGCTTTGTCATATATTTTACTTTTGTTTCTAGAAGCTGATGTGTTCTGTCAGCTTTTGGCCTGGATGGCATTTAGAGCTGTAGCTCTACAGTGCTTCTGCACACAGATTTTCCTTAAACTTGTCCTTTGTAAGGTAGAGGAAAGCCCTTATAAAGTTGTTCTGCTTTAACTGGAGTTTCAGGTGCTTGTTTTCCCTAACAATTTTTAAAGTTTCCCAAAAGACTTTGAAGTTTTTATGGCCTTATCAAGACATCAGTGTTTTAAAAAGTATTTCAATAACAACTGAAATGTTTTTGTTTTTAATCCTAAAACCTGTATATTTACTATTCAAGTTAAGGTTTAGGTCTTGAGGTTTTTATAAGTTTGCTATGCTGCTTTCATGTGTGCACTTTCAAATAGTGCATAAAATTTAAAAAAACCCCACCTCAACCTTTGTAATTTTTCTTCACTTTTGAAGGGATATATAAATACATCTTCAAGAAATGAATTTATATTTACTGTATACAAGATCCTTGTAACCACTCATTTTAGCCATTCTACCCCAGTTTGCATTATTTGCGTCACTTTGTGATATGTACTGTGCAATTATTTTCTCTTGCCAAATCTCTGATATAAACTTGAAAGTTTTTTTTTCAACTTCTGTTTTTTAAGAAGATTGAGCAATCAGTTTTTCTTTTTGGTAGTGAGAGATCTGAAAATACTAGAGGCCATTTTCAGAGATAGCATACTACATTTTGTGGCAAGCACAATATGGCTTGTTGATGGCAACCTTGTTACTAATTCCTAATAGACTTGGACCACCCGCTAGAGTAGGCAGTGCTCCCGGGTGGGTGAGGTCTGTATGGTACTTGCTTGTAGTGTTAATTATTATTCCTTCTTAAGTATAGTGCCAAGGGATAAAGGTGTGAGTCTTAATATGAAAAATGTTAGGAGAAGGAAAGGCTCATTGCAATATGTTTCCATTTTAAATATTTTCTCCTTTAAATCCTATTAAATTGCTACACTGAGAAGAAATAAACTCTAGCTGTGCATTTTTGTCAGCAGCCCTCAAAAAGGGGTTTGATCTGTGAAAATGAAGTAGCTATTTAACAAGTACCATTTTCTGTATTTGTTGCTGTTATACTTACTTTTTTCCTTTATTTTTCATTTATATAAAGTTAAAGCTAATGAAACAAGCTGCATTGAGAGGAGTGAATCTGATATTTCTGCTCTGTGGAAGACAGCTGGAACTAAGAGATTCTAATTTTTATTAATAATCCTTGGAGTTTTAGTCAGAAAAAATGGAAGAACAGCAGTGGTATTTTTCTGACCATATGCTCTTGCTTTACTTACTTTTTTAAATGTAAGAAGAAAGAAAATGTGCTTAACTGTAAAAGGTAACAGCAAAATTGAAGGAACTATCTTTTCTGTGTTATGTAATGAACTAGAAAAATTTATGCCCAGAATTTTCTTTGTTTAGACCAAGGTGTTAAAACACAATGTTTGATGCTTGAACCTTTGCAAACATATTTTTGTTTAGAAGGACTTGCTGAAGTCCATGAGAAAACTCCACAGGTGTACATGTTTGAGACTGGACTATTATATATGGAGCTTAATGATTTAAGTTGTGAGCTTTCAGTTTTTCACCAGTACACTTGAGGAAAACTTGGATAACAGTGTGAGTTAAAAAAGGGTACTCTTTGATTTATGCTTGTGGAGATACAAACCATAAACCAATAATTCCTCCTTAGCAGCATGGATTCAGCTCCACCTGGAGTCAAATCTTTATTTTTTTGCCAAGGGGTATTGATCCAGCTGGAGGAAATTCAGAGGACAGTAATAAAACATGATTAGGGCTTCAATAGCTAGGTTTATGAAGAAAGTTTAGAAGAATGTTTACTTCACAGATAACTCTGATTGTGGAGGAGGAAAATAATAAACTGTGTATAAATGGAATCTCACTCTGAAAATATGAGGTGAAGCGCCCAGAGAAAGTGATAGAAGCCTACACTTAGGTCTTTCAACCTAGGTTAGAAAATGTGCACTCTGGAGCTCTCCACTGGCAAGGAAGAAGGACCAGAATGACCCCAAGCCTCTTCCTTCCTTTTCTTTTGCAGCTCTTCATTTTATGCTTTTCAGTTTTCCCGTGAAATACTTCGTAACAGAGAAGTTCCCAGTTTGTAGTTTGCATATTGGTGCTAATAATGGAGCTGATTCTTAGTCCATGGTGGATACACTTGGTATCTTGTGTGAAGACATTTTTCTAGGCAGCTGTGCCAGCAGCTCCATGGGGACACTTAGTGGTGCTCAGCTCCTGTTCTGCTGGAGTCATTTTCCCTGTGGCATAATGGGTGGTGGGTGATGTCCCAGCTCAGCCACATCTGAGCTGCAGGGGAAAGGGGGTGAGGACAGAGGAAGGACAGCACTGTGTCCTTGTATGCAAGGGGAAGACAGTGCAAAGATGAAAGTTTGTGCCACCAGTCCTTGTTACATTTTTCTGAAGTCTTGGGGATAGATGCTAAACCTCAAAGGTCAGACAAACAATGTCTCATCTGTACAATGCTCACCAGAGCATCTGTGGATGCTCTGATTTCCACTTTCTCCCTGCTGTGTTGATTTGCCTTGTCCAACTAAAGCTCATGTCACTAGGAAAAATATTGGAAACTATTAAATCCAATTGCACTTGCCATAAAAAATAGAAAATAACTTAAAGAATGATTTGTCACCAGGCAGTACTGCCATCACCTGCACACACACAAGCTCACTGATGGTTCAGAAGCCCACAGCCAAGCATGGTGACTGCATTTAAGGTTTAGTAATGGCAATAGGAGACATACCATACTGCTCAACTGCCTGAATTTTAGTTTAAACTGAACAAGCTTTAAGTTCTGCATGTTAAGACAAGTATTTAACTTCTGAAGTATACTGAAAAGGCTTTTTTTCCTTTTTGCTTGGATTTAGCAGACAAAATCCACAGAAGTACTGTGGGTACCAGTATACAAAGCTTTTATGGAAAAGAGCTTTATGTTAAAGTAATCAGGAGGAAGTAATCAGGAGGGCTGGCAGTGCATTTAAATGTTTAACCATGGGTCCTTAAACCACTTGAACAACTCTCCCCTTTACAAATGCTGGCTTGCTTGTTGCCTCTACCAGCACTTCTGGCAGCTATATGTTTTGTTTATATGCTCTCTCCCCTGCCATTTCTTCTTCTCTGAGGCTTCTCCAACTTAGGAAGTTTTAATTTTTTACACTGTCATCTTGTTGGAAACTGTCAGAGGAAAACTGCAAGTGCCAAAGCTGCAAAGTTGGAAGTGGAAACGAGGTCAACTATTTTTTTTTCCTTTCTTTGTTTTTTAACCTGTGAAATTTGCTAGCATTCCTCTGAGATGGGATGACATTAATTTCTGTAAAGCTTTCTTGCATCTTGATGTATTTTTTAAAGCACATTTTAAAACATAAAGTAGTCAAAATGTAGAGTCCATTACATATGAACTCTGCACACAGAGTAGGAGATGCACATATTACTGCTTCTCTGTATGCCAAAAATGGGTCTATATTTTTAGATAGTTCAGCTTATGCTTCTCATGAAAGAGGGGAAAAACATGTAAGATCTTTCATCTGTATATTGCTTGCTGAGTTATAAATATGAGGGAGTATGATTCATCTAACTGGGTTAATAATGACAAGTTCATGCATTATGTATGTTTACTTTTGTTACAAATAGAATAGGAGCATAGGGAATACAATAGGCTGATGGTAATGTACAGGTGATGGCACACAGAAGGAATTAATTTGAATAGGCAGATATTCTCTAAACTTTTGAAATGAATGTAGAGGTTTTGGCCTGTTTTTTTGGTGTTGGTATTTTTGGTTTGGTGGTTTTTTTTTGTTGTTGTTGTTGTTTTGTTTTTTGGTTTGGGGGTTGGTTTTTTTTTTGGTTGTTTTTAAGTTTCTTTGGACTCCAGGCTTCATGGTGTGAAATTCTAGGAAATATCCATAACTATTTTGGAGTCTGATTAATGTTTAGACATGAGTATACTTCAGATGGTTTACTTTTTTATGACTTAAAGAAAAATCAGTTGTCTTGAGTCTGCTGTTGAGAAATGCTTTGTTCTTTATTCCTGTGTACTGAATTTGAGGAATAATTAAATGGAGGCTATGAAAGTATTGATCCTTATTGTCAAACTTAGACATTTGACTACATCATACTCATAAAACAGAATGACAAAGTAGAAAACTTCACATGGGAAGATATCTTGAAAGAGACCTCTTCTTTTTTCCACCTGAATAACCATTCTGGATGTGCACTTGCAGCTTCTAGAAGTTTTGGGGTTATTTTATGTAGGTGTTTTGCAGTTTAAACCTTTGCACTTATCCCTCGTATCTCTGACATATAATTTTGTTACCTTTGGGAATGGTTGTGCTGATATGTGCACGTGGTAACGCTGCTGAGGACTGAGGAGGTGGATGGTTTCCAGCACTGCCAGCTAAGCATGTGTACATGTTGCTCATTCAATTTTTACAGGAAGTACTTAAGAAAAACAACCCCAATACAGAGCCAAAATATAATTTGTTTATTCTGAAGGGCTGTGGTTGGGTCCTGCAGCTTGTTGGGGAGGAGAAAAAGTAGGGTGGAGGAGGGGAAATATTATTTGTGTTAAGAGTTTGAAAGACCAGATTTTCTGTATTACTTTAGCTTTTCCATAGCAGAAACAATCTGTGTAACCTTTAAAATTGATGAAGGTTCACTTTGACTGGTGGCTGAAATTTCCAGCAAAAGCAGCAAGGTAGTTTCTTTGAGGAGGAAAGGTGGGGACAGTGGGGCTTTGCTTGTTTGTTTTAACAACAACTGTTATGTATCATGGAGTTTGTTCTAGTGAGGCCACCAAGTAACTACAGGGTGATAATATTTTGTCTCTGGGGAGACTGAAGCATCCATAATTGGAAATATTTTTTCCTTGAAATTTTAGTATTCTTTCACCTCTGGATGGGTTACACTAAAGGGGACTTTGATGTCCCTGACATAATTCCTGAAGAAATAAAAGCATTTGTTCCTAAATGATGGAACATTTGAAATTCATCTTCATGTCAGGATTTCAGAGCCATGATGCAAAGTTCTTTCTATAACTGGAACATTTAAAATTCATCTTCATGTCAGGATTTCAGAGCTTCTTGAAAAAAAATTGCATTTTAAAAGAACATCGTAAAATACCAAAAAAAAGAAGTAACTCATGCAAGGGCAACTTCTACTGAACTGCTGCAGAAGTTATGCTGATTTTTTTGTGTTTGTGTTATTCTAAAGTATTTTGGGTTTTGCTTCTCAGAGCAACAAATCTGTTTGAATAGTTACAGTTTAAACTCTGCCTAGATATTATGATCCATACCTTGAATGTTTTCCCTGAATCATAAAGGAGTTGATATACAATCTTTCCCTAGCTGTCTTATTCCTACAGTCTTTCTTTGTTCTTTTTACTTCCTAAAATATTATCATACAGATGCTTAACAAAAACCATGATTATTTTACCACTTTCTTAATTTGAAATAATTTTTATCTTCTTGAAGTACTTGAAGTACTTCTCTTGAATTGCTTACATACTAAAGACCCCACTAAATTCTTATTTCACAGTTTGCATGAAATAAATAAGGCAGATGTATTGCTTTTTAAAAAGAAATGGAAAATATTGGAATGGTGATTATTTTACAGGCTAGCATTCTTTGTCTTTAGAACTTCTGTCAGAGTAAGATGCCATGTATTGGGAGAGTAGCAAATGTGCTTTATAGAATAGGTCTGAAGAGGCTGGAAAGTAAAAAGGTTAATATAAAATATGCTCATGAACTTAAAATTATCAGTGGTTAAAAATTAAATGCTTCTTTTCATAGAATTTAAATGAGGAAATAAGGCAATGTAAAAATTAGTGGTCTTATTTTGCAGACACTGTTGGATGAGATATTTATAACCAGAAGTAATTCTGGAGGTTTCCTGCTGGTTTGGGTTATAGAGTTTCCAGAGTGAGTTTAATTAGCTTGGGTTGCTTCCATCTTTGATTACTGGCTATGCTGATAAACATCTCCATAAGGCAGGGACAGGAAAATAATATGTAATATTTCCTTGTGAAACTTTCTGAAATGTGTATATTAAGACAGTTTATGTTCTGTGTCTAAATATGTTAACTGATTTGGTGTAATTTTCTTGTTACAGATTCAGAATATGAACAACATAATCACTTTTCCATTGGACAGTTTGCTGAAGGGAGACCTGAAAGGAGTGAAAGGGGTATGTCTTTCCTCCTATTAATATATAGGACTGTTGTTGGTACAGTAGATACATTTAACAAGTGTATTAATCTTATGTGTTGGAAGGTGCAGGACACTCAAGTAATGTATTAGCTCAATAAACAAGACTGGGGTTTTTGTTTGTATTTTGAGTTTTTTTGTGAATCAAGTCATCCTTTCTGTTTGTGGATTCACATACCTCATGTTCTTGAGTATGTATACAAAACAACATTTGAGAAGCTTTAAAAGCAGGCATGAGATACAGAAGACAAGCAGAGAAAGAGGTGTAAGAGTCAGATATTTACTTAGTTGTGTTAAGGGTAGTACTGTATTTTTAAGGATTTTTAGCATTCTAAATTTACCTGGAACTATTAAGAAACACACATTAGAGTGTATGAGCATATTTTTTTTTAAAGAAGCTGAAATCTATTTATCTATTTGTTTACGCCCCAAGAACATTTCCTATTTGAAATAACAGCAACTTAAGACTCAAATGATGATATGTTTATGATAAATTTCAGAGCCTATGGCGAGCAAACTTACTTGGCTTTTGCTTTGTTTGCTAGTGAGCAAACAGGAAGTGACTGGCAGCTATTGTTCGAGGACATCGAAGGAAGGAGAAAAATGTGTGCATAGACTAAAAATGGTTCCTGTAAATTACTGGAGGATAAATAGATTATTTAGTAAGATAGACTTATTATCTTTGTGTTGTTTGCTTACCACATTTCACTCGTGTTTTTCTCTATGTCAGAATAAATACATTTATTACAATACAGTGTTTCCCCACTGCCTTGAGTATATGATCAAATGCTACTTCAGTTAATTTAATAATTGGCTCAATAATTAATTAACATGTAAGAATTAGTTCCTAATCTGTAGTTGCACAGTTTTTCCAGTGTCTGACAGTTGTAGTTGTCTGTTCTCTTGAACTTCATCAAAGTTTCAGCTCTTGCATTTTTAGACATCAGTGAAATAACTTTACAACTTGTTAAGATAATTTTATCCAAATTACCTTATTTAGAGGAAAGAAGACAAAGGCATTTAGAATGAAAGTAATTCAGAATTCTCATGGAATTAGTTATGCTAAGCCATAAAGTCTATATTGTTCCCATTAAGTCAGTTGAAAATCAAATTTTTTAAACTTTAGTGTGATGAATCAAGTTCTTAGCCAAGGCTATACTGCAGCCTTGGGACAGGGACTTTTTTCCAGTAGAGGCAGAGATAGAGTGATGAGAAAGTAGTTACTTTGATTAATTGCATAGTGTGGTCTTGGGACAACATGTTGTTATACTTTTTAAGGAGTAAAATGGAGCTATAAAAATCATAGTAAAGAGCATCCTAGAGATGCTTTTAAAAACATGAGTGTATTAATTCTCTTTGCAAGATTGATTCTCCTATGTGTGAGATTGCTTTTGCACTACCCTTAGAAGAAAGAGTGAAGTTCCTTATTCTAGTAGGCACTGCAAGGGGCCAAGGTGTGTCTTCACTGTTAGAGCCACAGTATTTTTCATGTAAACAGCTGGATGTTATTTTTTCTCTTTTCTTGACAGGACCTGAAAAAACCCTTTGATAAAGCTTGGAAGGACTATGAAACAAAAGTGTATGTATCTTTTGAACTTTTATTTAAGAGGGAAATGTAACTGAAACCTGTACAGGTTATTACTTAATGCTGAGGTTGGATGCTCTCAGCAGGTGCAGCATGTACTGGAAGTGGATGTACACCTCTCTGAGGCTTGGGAGTTGTGTCTTAAGTTCTGGATCTAACTTTGCTTAGCATAAGCCACTTGTTTGGAGTTACCAGATACACTGTTTAAACAAACAGCTATAAAATAAGTTTATAAAAACTGGAATTTTATATCTAGCTAAATAAATTGAATGAGTCAACAAAGCTCAACACCTAATATCAAACACAATTTATTCTGGTTCCTAGTAAATCTTAAGTGATTCTGTGTCCTGCATCAGGGACAGTTGTTTCCAAGGCTGGCCAGGTTAATTGTATTAGTACAGCTGACAGTCTCTGAAGTAGAATTTTGTAGTCAGTTTTATTCCACATTACAGTACTACCTGGATTGACTATCAGTTTTGTGTCACATGTTCAGTGTCTTTGTTCCTCTGAAATAATGCTGCCTTGCATATGCCTTGCATATCATCAGACCATCTCTGATGATACAGGTCCAGAAGAATCATGTATGATGACACTATTTAACATAAATAACTTGCAGATCCACAGCCAACTAGACTGGCTGAAAATCTAGCTTCTCTGGTGCCCACTTAGTTAGTCTGTTTGAAGTCTTCAGAAGTTATTCCTGTAACTCATTTACCCACAAAAGCAACCAGTTAGCTACATTTCATTATTCCTTTTGTGAATAGCAATGAAAATGGTCCAGTTATTGCTTTCTAGCATGAAATTGTGAGGAAGACCTGTGTGGCTTTTGGTTTTTGAAACTGCCTAGCTATAGCTGGATTTTCATAAAAGGGCATTCTGGAATACTGAGATAAACCTCTGGTCTGACACTCTAAATCCATAGAAGATCGTGTTGGCTCCAGTGTTTTATGGTCCTGACACTGGTAAGCAGTCTCATTTGGTGCCATACCAGTTATTGACTATTGAAGTAATTAAGATTTCTAATCACTGCTTATGGCAGTAGTTGATCTCTGAGGATAGGCCTTAAAGAATAGTCCTATATTTTAGTCTGCTGCTGTCTAGCACTGCTTGATTGCCTATGGCAGTAGTTGATCTCAGGACAGGCCTTAAAGAATAGTCCTATATTTTAGTCTGCTGCTGTCTAGCACTGCTTGATTGCTGGATCTGAAATCTTGTTTACTTGTGTGACTATTCATACTGACAACCCACAAAGTTTATGTGCAGAATTTGAAATAAATTTGTTCATTGCTGGGACATACACCAAGAGTAATGTTACTACTGGACCAAGACCTCTAGTGCTTTTAGATTTCTGGTCTAATATTCACTAGGATGAGTGTGTTGAAATGATGTAAAGATTTCTACTTAATCATCAGTTTGTTCGGAGCTGGCATTTCAGAGTCAGATATACCAGAAATGTTTTCAGTTGTTATTTAATTTTATTAAGTACTTGAGAAGTAAGAAATCCCCTTAGAAAATGTATTTGTATATTTGGGGATTTTCATTTGAGCTTATGGACATGTTGGAAATGTTACTTTGTGTGCTGTGTCATTCGGGACCTGAAAACGTGATGCTGACGATGTGTTTTCTGTCTGTGGCATTGAATCCATTGTTGCTTGTATTTCTTTCAGCTGGCAATCCTTTAGAAAACCTTTTTTATGACTTTGCTTTCAAGTAAGACACTTGGGTTTTGATATGAAACAGGTTTTCTTTTTCACAGTTATTTCTACTTTCTGCAAGATTTTTTTAACAAATGAAGCAGACCTACTTGACAATGCTAATTTCTAAGCCATTTATGTGTCAGGTTATTCAACATGCAAAAGTTGAAGGTAGCACACATTCATCAGGAACATTTTTCAGATGCATGAACTATTTTTTTGGTATTTCTAAGTGGTGGGCTGGTACAGTTACTGAGTTCTGTGTTTTTTTAAGTGGTTAGATGAAAGCTCCACATCAATATTTTGAAGTTTTAAGCTCTTAATTCAGTCTGTTGGACTCCTTGACTTTGATGAAGACCAAAGGATCATCTGCTTGAGGCTCAGGATAGGGAGCCTGGGAATTCTGTGTGCAAGACAATTCTTTCAAATAATGGGCTGCTCTTTTTTTGCCTTTTTTTTTTTTTTTTGTAGGCTGTTCTACAACAGTGGAAATTACTTTTCATGGCATAAGGTTGGTAGTTAGGGAGTACTGTTTTTCAGTGCAAGCTGTGTTGCTTATACTAAGGACCAGACCAGTTTTCTGTGGTTTTGTTGAATTAAATTCAGTCTTGGAACTTCCCTGGGACCACTGCCCATAGAACTGTGGAATTTGTCAGACTCCTGGACATAAGATCAGTTCCCAGATAAATTGAGATGTTACGACTTGTCATTATAGAGCATTTGTCTTTAAAAACCAGGGAGTACTGTTTTTAAGTGCAAGCTGTGTTGCTTATACTGAGGAGCAGACCAGTTTTCCATGATTTTGTTGAGTTAAATTCAGTCTTGGAACTTCCCTGAGACCCCTGCCCATAGGACTGTGGAATTTGTCAGACCTCTTGGACATAAGATCAGTTCCCAGATAAAGTGAGATGTTACGACTTGTCATTATAGAGCATTTGTCTTTAAAAACTAGAGATGGGAATCTTAATGATGTGATTTTCAACTTAGGATGAGAATATTAATTTGAGCTTGAATTTGTTCAGGTCATCTTTTTTCTCATACTAATTTTTTGACATAGGAAAACAGTGAGGTTTCTCTGGGTTGCTATTGTACATGCTGCTGAGGTTTCTTAAGAAATAACTCTTTTCATTCTGTGACTGTCCTGGATGAATCTAAACTTCCTTATAGCTGTGTGTTTTGATCATCTGTAGCAGTGGGTGGATGCAGAATCACCTCAAAAAGTCTTAATTACAAATTTTGGGGGTTTTGTTCTGGTATCTTCATGCTCTCTTCTTCAATAAAAAGGACAAAGGAATGGGGAGAGGTAACCTCAGTCTCACCTACAGCTTGTGTTGCCAGAGTAGAATGGTGGATGTAGGTGCTGATAGCCAGAGGTTTGCTCAGCCTTCTTCAATCTGTTAGTTTAGGTAACTCCTTGTTTGAATTCTGCCTAAAACCAGTTCTAGGTGTGTGCTTAGTGAGCTGTCTTTTCCAGTGAGATTTCTTCTAACATGTGAATAACTCTTTTTAAAATTCTTCCCCCTTTATTTTTCTTTCTTTTCCCTTTTGGTTCACATACTATTCAAGGCTGCTAGGCTGCTCTTTTTCTGCACATGCCTCTGTATCATATGCTTAACATCATATTGTTCATCTGCATTTCCTAGTCACAAGTACAGACCTGTGATGCTACATGCCAGATAATGAAGTGGTGTTTTTGTAGTCTGTTGGGAAGTGACAGTTTTCATAATGATTGCTGTCTTTATAAGGAAAAATTTTAAGCTTATTTATCACACTATCTCATCTCTCTTCCTTGCACCTTTGTGATAACCTCTTGGGTGCAAATATACCCAAGTGTGACATATTTGAAAAGAAAGAAAGTTAATTTTAAAATGGCATCTGCTTTGCTTTATTCCCATAACAATTTTTGAGATTCAACCTCTCTCTGTAATGAGGTGTGTTTAAAAATTCCTATGCATCTAGTTCTTGTTTGGGAGAGAGATGTTAAGATCCTTTCTGATGATCTTGGATCACCATCCATCATTGTTGATTACTATGCACCTCCTTTGCCCTGCAGCCACCTAACTTCTCAGACTATTTTCCTCAGGATCACCTTAGCTGAAATAAAAGGGGGAAGTTGGAGCCCTCTTTCTCTATACCCTGGGGCTGCTCTTGAGTAAGGTGGTATGAGGAGAAAGCAATCACTAGCTTCATGCAAACCTACTTCGGTCAAAAATTGGAACTATCCTGAGGTGGCATTTATGAATAATTTATATTTTCTCACCACCAATCATTAACATGACTCAGTTGGAGCCATAAAGATTTTAAAATGTTTTTAAAGCCTTAAAGCAGTGCATTTCTGATGGGACCTCAGTTACAGTTGTTGTTTCCCACATAAAAGCTGGGAGATGCCACCAGAGCAGCGCGGCGGGACTGGTCTGTGTCCTTTGGGAGAGCTGTTTCAGACTGGGCTCTTCTTGCTACGACGCAGTTGCTTTCCCCTGTGTACTTAAACACTAATGGCAGGCGTGCCGGGGGACCATATGGGGAAGGAGTACACATGTCATAAAAACTGCTCATTCTCCCAGCAGGCAGATTGGATTCAGCAAGGCACTGAGCCAGATATCACCCACATGCTTCAGTTTGGTCGGTCCTGTTGTGGTAGATTCCGAAGTAAAGACTTTGTGTCAATTTTACACAGGAAATAGAAGCATGAACTTACTGAAGCATATTATTCACAAATTTTTTTTTAGCTGAATATGTCTGTATTCTGGACATAAACCTGATTTTCCTGAAAAGAAAAAAAATATTTTTAAAAATAGAGTTGTCTTATTTTGGGGCCTGTAAATGCCTATTATCTTCAGAAGTCTTCTTTAACAAGTGTTGTGATCATGCTATGAAATGTAAACGTCAATGGAAACTAATAATATTTGAGCTATTTTTGGGAATGCTGATTACCTCTCCTTCTTTGCCATTCTCCTTTTAAAAACTGGGCATGAGGTCTCTTTGACACAACTGAGTGAAGAGAACAAGTTGTTTGAATATGCGTGTGGCATTTTAAGATCCAGGCGTTAACAATACGTTACTGTGAAAAAATGCAAGTGCTCATATCTAGAAATAACTATAATTCATGAGTTTCTGAACTATTTGAAGTCAATGGAAAAATGAACAAAGTCAAATACAGTCATCTATTAAGATGCCTGCACAACTATTTAAGTGATGCTATTTCCAGTTTAGTAAATTAATGTTTTACACAATATGAAACAATTTGAGCTGAAATTCTGCAAGCATTTCTCAATTTACTTCTTCAGAGCTCTAACTTGACTCAGAAAGGCATTGATATTCATAGCTCCTAGATATTGCTGTCATGTTTCCTTTTAATGCAAGTACGTAAGATGGAAGTGGAGTCACAGCTTGTAAATAGTGGTATAGAATGAAAGTGCTAAACAAGGTTGCTTAAACATAGAATCATAGAATAGAATAATACAATCATTTAAGTTTGAAAATACCTTTAAGATGATCAAGTTCAACCATAAATCTAACGCTGCCAAGTACACATCTAAAGCATGTCCCTAAATGTTACATCTACACATCTAAATACCTGCAGGGATAGCGACCCAACCACTTCCCTGGGCACCCTGTTCCAATGCTTGGCAACCCTTTCCAGAAGAATTTTTTTTCTAATATCCAATCAAAACTTCCCCTACTCTTAACTTGAGGCAGTTTGTTTTTGTGCTATTGCTTGTTACCTGTGAGAGGAAACTGAAATTCCACTGCTAAAATCTCCTTTCAGGTAGCTGTAAAGAGTGATAAGGTACCCTTGAGCTTCATTTTCAACAACGTAAAGAATCCCAACTCCCTCAGCAACTTCTCATCAGACTTGTGCTCCAGACCCTTCTCTGTTGCTCTTCTCTGGACTTGCTCCAGCACCTCAGTGTCTTTGAGGGGCCCAGAACTGGACAGAGCACTTGAGGTGTGGACTCATTGGTGCAGAGTACGGGGGGACTATCACTGCCCTGTACACACTATTACTGATACAGGCCAGAATGCCATTGGCCTTCTTGGCCACCTGGGCACATGCTGGCTTGTGCTCAGCTGGCTTCTGACCAGGACCTCCAGGCTCTTTTCTGATGGGCAGCTTTCCAGCCACTCTGTCCCCAGCCTGTAGCGCTGCTTGGGGTTGTTGTGATCCAAGTGTGGGACCTGGCACTTGGCCTTATTGAACTTCATACCATTGGCCTTTCCCTATCGATCCAGCCTGTCCAGATCCTTCAGCAGTCTTCCTACCCTCCAGCAGATCCACATACCCCCAGCTTAGTGTCATCTGAAGGCTTACTGGGAATGCAGTCAATCCCCTTTTCCAGGTGATTCATAGAGATATTAATCAGGACTGGCCCCCAACACCGAGCCTGGGGAATACCACTAGTGACCAGTCACCAGGTGGGGTAGTTTCATTCACCATCATCTGCCAGGCTTGGCTCTCCAGGCAGTTTTTTTGCCCAGTGAACAGTGTGCCTGTTCAAGCCATAAGCAGCCAGTTTCTCCAGGAGAATCCTGTGGGAAACAGTGTCAAAGGCTTTACTGAAGTCCAGGTAACCACATCCACAATATACTGTTTCAAGTCTAAGATTTCATATTAAGTATTTTTATTTTGAAAGAGATTACCTACAAATTAAATGGAAAAGTCTCTGAATGAATCTGCAGATGCTATGGGTGAAATGATGAAAATATCTGAGCGCATTTTGCTCCTTCTGTCCTCTTTCCCTTTATCATTCAGAGCAGGATGTATGGAAGGGAGAACCTTTCAAGTATTTCCAAAAGGAAAAGGTAACTTCTTCATTGAGGATTTGAGTGTTAGGAGAGACATACTTTACTGTGAGCATTGACAGACAGTAGGGTGAAATGAAATGGAGGCTCTTTCACCAAAAAGCTGGAGGCCCCAAGCCTGGAGAGTCAGGCTGAAAAGGAAGACTAGACAAAGAAAGGATATTTGAAATGAAAATATCTATTATTTAATCAAACAAAATAGCCTTCAGAAACACTTTTCCCAGAGTGCTACCAATTCAAGTGTGTTCCTTCCAGGTGCTATTGTCAGTCCCATGTATGTACCCAGACTCAGCCTGGCTGACTGCTGTATGGAGAAGAGGAAGAATGACAGAGTTGCTTCCCAGCCAGCCAGTTCACTACTGCTGCATGTACACAGGGTGCTCTGATTTTTTACCCTTATTGACTGGCAGAAAATAAATACATGTCTTTGGTGCTTATTTATACCACAATCTGTATGACAAAATTGATTTGTTTGAAATGAAAATTGTGATTTATATTGAAAGATAGTTGCTTTTCAAATAGAAGTGGTAAAAATAGTCCTATATTGGAAACTGAATGGGTGAGACCATTCACTTTGTATCTGTTTACCTTTACTGTTGTAATTATACATCCTGTATTTCAGCTTTGCTTGTCTATTGCACACATCTGACCTCACTGTATATTAGTTATGTGCAGCTGCCTTGTAAATGGACTGACGTGTGCTCACATTTTAATCTTAGTCAGCAAAGTGTGTATGTGTGATATGTGCTGCATGAGCTCCAAGAATAGCAGCATTACAAAACATTTGCTGCTTTCTTATTGTTTCTAGAGTATTTTTTAGAGTTTTCACAATTTTCTTATTGATTTGGGTTAATTCATCTGCCTGGAAAACCTGAATACCCTGCAACACTTGGAAATCTCACAGTGTAGTGTTACAGGACTGTCTTTGCCAAAAGGATTTGGTAATGTCACAATAGGCTGACACTTGAAGCTGAGTTGATCCTTGCATTTGGATAGGACACTCAGCCAGCCTTTAGCACTCGGAGGATTTGCATTCAAAAGGGCTGTGAGGGGTTTCTTTGTTTCCCTAGATACAGTATCAGTCAGATAGCAGGTAGCCTTTTACTGTGGCAAAACAACAGGGTAAATTCTGAATGACAAAGATGAAGATGTAGTTAGATATTAAAAGTAAAATAATGAGGAAATGTAAATGTGAAATGCACGAGGCATGTATCTCTGATACTTGTCACTGAGAGGTGATTTGGGGGTTTTGGTAAAGTATCTTTTTGAGTTTTTGAAAACAGGTAGCCTGAAGCTCCACCAAATGGCTTCAAGGATATCTTTCTCTGAATTGCTTGATAGAGGTCAGTATATTTTCATCTTAGTTTAACTATTTTTTTGCCTGTGGAGTATGGTTTATCCTTTAAAGAGCAGAAAGCACTCTTTCACCAAAATCTAGCTTTCTTTAGGAGGAGTACAATGTATGCTGTGGTATTGTGCATAACATTTGACTGTTTGGCAGTGTTAGCTGTCTTTTGGTTTAACTAGCTTTGAGAGATACCTTATGGCATGCAGATAAACTCCCAAGATTTTGGACGTGGTTTCATTTTCTTGCGGTTGAGTATTGTTCTCTGTAAAAAGTGAAAATACTATACAATGGCAGTTGGTAGTTATTAGCCTTCTCACACCTGGTCACACATTAGTGAGTTCTTTGGCCTCAAGAATTGCTGGTTCATTTGGAAACGGAGAGAACGGAAACATCCTGGATCTTTCCTCTGAGGTTTGACTGCTTCAGAACGATCAAGTATGACATAATGTAAACTCTTCTAGAGTGTGTGCTAGAAATGAGCTGCATATTCATAATTTTCTGTGAATCTTTTTTGTAGTGGTTTATCTTTCTTGTTCAGGATTGTCTGGTTAATTCTTGTGTCTGGACTCTTGTTTGCTGTGCCTTCAAAATAGCATAACTGGTAGTAATTGGGTAAGAGTGGGGACTTATTCTTGATGAAAACAAAACATTCTGGAATTTAGTTTTAATTCAGGCAACTGGAGGTTTTCAGAACATTTATTTCAAAGGAGAGGAGCTTCCTTCAAACGTCTGCTTCTGGCAGGATGCGATGGACTGAGGAGGAGCACAGTGCTGGCTGAATGTGCTGGCTGCTGCAATACTGCACAGGGCTGGCTTTGCTGTGCCTGCCTGTGCTGAAAGCACAGTGGGGCTTCTTGAATTGCTGCTCAAAATGCTTCCCAGTGGGAATGTTGTAGGGAAGGATTAATGGAATGAATTCTTGTTTTCCCATGCTGCTTGAGGTGTAATAGGAGGCAGTTTCTCATTTTTGAGAAGTGTAAGTACAGAACATTTTGTTGACTGGAAGTCCTTAGACCTTCTAGACATTTTCCTATAAGCTGTTAGGGTAATGTTAACATCAGGTTAAGAGAGTACTTGAGACATGTCACCTTTTCAGAGAGAGAGCTAAGAGACACTTGACTGCCCAAGAGGAGGTAGGACAGTTGTGTGTGTTATTTGTTCCTCTGATCTCCTTCCTGTATTCCTTGTTCAAAAGCAGCATAGCATTTCCTCAGGAAGCTCTTTTCAGAATTTTGAGGTTCTAAAAAGTATGAATGACAAGCTAAGTCTTCAAAAAGTAAACACCCTCATGTATTTTCTCTTTATATATATATATATATATATATATATATATATTAGACTTATCTAACTGGGTTGTCAAGTTATACTACTGCGTTTAGGAATAATATGGAGAATAGCTTTAACAAATGCAGAAGGGAGTTTATAGGAATAGGCCAGGCATTGGTTATTCATTTATATTCTGCAGGAGAACCTGTTTTATTCAGAGCTCTTGGAAAATGTTCATGGAAACTTTTAGGGAATTAGGACAGCTGGTCTAGCAGACTTTGAAGTCTGTAACACAGCCGGCTGGTCGGCATTCCCAGTGCCAACTGGCTCAGCAGCAAATAGAGACAGCAACTGTGATTTTGGCTTAGGAAACCCTGTATATATAGAAGATGACTTGATGACAGGCAAGACTCAATAAATCTGGTGACATAACTGAACTTTGTTAACCAGTGTTTGCTCTGTTGGGATTAAACATCCCCCTATGTTTTCAATTAAAACTCATTATTTTTTCTTGTATTTTCTTTCTTTGGAGCAGGAACTTAGTATGTACTTCTCATTGACTCTCTTTTGGAGTATCTGTCAGAACATTACTTTTACAGATGATTAATTAGATTTCAGCTACTGTATGTCATTGCTGATCTTTAGTCATTGTCAAATTTCAAATGAAATGTCATCTGGACGTAAGTCATATGCAAAGCTACAGGAGTTTGGCTCTGCATCTGTCAGTAGACTTTGTGAATAATCTGATTTCCTGAGAGGCTGTGGATTTCTCACTTCGTTGACTGATTC
This sequence comes from Passer montanus, assembly GCF_014805655.1. NCBI lineage: Eukaryota > Metazoa > Chordata > Aves > Passeriformes > Passeridae > Passer > Passer montanus. The sequence continues at coordinate 7,506,247 of NW_024368152.1, forward strand.
TTTTTGCCTTATAGTACAAAAATAGAGAAGGAGAAAAAAGAGCATGCTAAGCTTCATGGGATGATTCGTACAGAAATAAGTGGAGCTGAAATTGCAGAAGAGATGGAGAAAGAAAGAAGATTCTTCCAGTTACAGATGTGTGAGGTAAGATTCAGGGTGAAATTATTATTATTATTATTATTATTATTATTATTATTATTATTATGCTGTTTGTAGGAAAATTTTGAAAAATGCAATTGTTTAAGAGTGGCTGTGATATTAAAGGGAAATACCAAGTTATTTATTGACTCCATTTATGAAAACACATTTTTTAATTATCCTGATGGGCAAACTTTATAGGGAATTTAGATATTTTCTAATTGCACTAAACTGCTAAATTAATGCAAATAAACCACCAAGAGATTGCAATAAATCAGTCTTTACACCACTACTTCACTGTAAGTTATTTTAAGCCCTTGATCATTCTCTGAATTGTTCCTTTCCTGACAGCTGTTGCATTATTAGAAGTAGAGGCTCTAGTCTAGCACAGGGTTGGTACAGGAAAAAAGTGCTAGGGATGAAATCCAGTTGTCTTTCAATTTGTTTCAGAATGTTTCTACTTCAAAATCTCTGTGATTTTGCAGTATGTTAAATCTGATGTGAATATTTTTGGTTCGATTGCTTTAAGGCTATGTCTGGTTCTGTTGTTGGGAATTCAAGTTGCTGTGTTTGTTTTTAGTACACATTAGCCCAAAAATACACCATGGGTGTTTCTACTGCCTTTCCTGTGATGATGATAGCTAATTTGACTCATATGCCAGCATAGCATAACTGCAGTTGTCCTAGATATTACTTTTAGTAACTGCATGCACTCATACATAAGAGAAAAGTTTCACATTCCTATACAGAATCAGACTAAAATGTTCAAAACTGATTAAGGGATTTGAGTAACAAATAAACATATGGATGCTGTCAGCTAATTGCCCATCTGTATCCTTCCTAAGAAACAACTAGGAACAGATGCTTCTCTCTTGCTGTGTCACAATAAAGGAAGAGTTCACTTTAGTCAGTTGTAGTGATAATGAAGGGTGATGTCTGAATTTGGATTAAATTACTCTAAATGTGGAATAGCTGAAGTGTATCCTGTATTCCTTCTGATTTTGAGGAAAAGAAATTTATACTAGGTCACCTCTGAATAGTTGTAAAAGAGGACTATGGTTTTGTTGTGATAGTAAATGAGAAGGGTGACATATTGAAGTTTTATCATAAGTACCAACTAGTTATCTATAAATTATGGAAGTGAACTGAATACCAAATACCTAGAGCTCCATTTGAAATTAACAGGAGCTGGAGAGGTGATTGTTGTAACTAAATACTATCCAGTGCACACATCTACATTTAGGCTCATCGTTTGTTCACCTGAACCAGCATAAGAAGCTGCAACATTGAAAGCTGGCACTTGGATGCTGCTTTACTTTAGCTGATTTAAAACATTTGGGGTCTCTGGTGAGAAGGGGAAACCCAGATGCACTAGAGCACCATTAAGACATTCATTCTTTCACCAGGAGGTCACTGGCTAAGATGGGGTTAAATTTTTTGGTAATTTCATGGACAGTTAAGGACTTTGATATTTGATCAATCATACTTCTGCTTGTGTGGCTGACATTTTATGCTGTGATATTCATGGGAAGAGCTGCCACTTAATATGGACTTTGTGCCTTATGCAAAAGGACAGTAATTACACTTCTTTTGCACTTGACAGTAGATTCATTGAAAAATCTCTTGCTAAACTGTAATTTGCTGTAATTACCATGTATAAGGATTTGATAAAGAAAACTATGAAATCAACAGGCAGATTTTAAAACTTGTTGAAATAATTGCTCACTTTAATTTTAGCCAATTGCTTTCCTCCTTAATGACATCTGTATAGTAATGAATTTAACAACTAGTGAGATAAATTTTTAGATGTGCTGCTAGGTATAAGAATGGGTTCCTAAATGTACTGCACAAACCTTTTCATGCTTTCTTTAACAGTGGCTTTCCTTAGGAGCCCCAAAGGATATTCTAACAATTTGAACAAATCATAGTGAAATATCCTCACAGGATATCAAAAGTCAGCAGACAAGAATTCTTTTTGTGTGATTTAACTCTTTAAGCCACTTTTTGCTGCATTTTCTTTTAGCTTTTGTAAATCTGTAACTATTAAAACTTGTTGAAATATAATTGAAAATAAAGTGTTAAAAAAAATCCTGTAGCAGTAATAAATAATTTGTTTTGTGAATTACTGTTTTTACAGTACCTGCTGAAAGTCAATGAAATCAAGATTAAAAAAGGAGTGGACTTGCTTCAGAACTTGATCAAGTATTTTCATGCTCAGTGCAAGTATGTTTTACTTTTCATAATCTCTACACTAACTGGAACAACATTTTGTTTTCAAATTTTGACATCATCATAACACTTTTCTAGAATCTTCAAAATCTTAAGTTTCAGCTGTTCTTGCTGATGTTTTTTGACAGATTGCTTTTGACAGATTAGTCATAGCTTTTGTTACTATATTCTGAAACATGAAATGAGGTTGAGCTTGTTTTGTTGATTGTAATTGTATGTTACAAAGGAATACTGAACAATAATTTGCCATGTTTATAAACTACTCTTGAAACAGGGCTTTTAGTTTGATCTATTACTTAGTGGTCCGTTAGTTTTGATGGACTTTGAGTGTATCTAACAATGATGTAAATTAATTATGTGCTCAAGAAAAATAAGTTGCATAAGCAGTGGAATAAAACTATATTGAAAGAGTAACTCTTTTTCTAGTTTATTGGAGGAGGACCCAGTAGTAAAACACAGAGTTCTCATTAGAATTATGTGCTTTTATTATGATAGTGTTACAAATCTGTCATGTAGCAATGAAGTCACAGCTATAAACTTGAAAGAGCCACTGCTAGCTAACCTGTTGAAATCAGTTAAGTTTTTATCATCTTAAAATACCATGCATCTATGAGTTTTTTCCTTAATACTTGTGTTGCTTTTAAAATCAGTTTCACTTGTAGTGTGTCATTAATCTGCTCTGTCCCTTTAATACAATTTTACCAACGTAAGTGCTGTGTTGCATTGTCACTTTCATGACTGCTTCCCAGAGTGAAAATATTTTATGTTGTGAACAGTGCAGCAATATTTAAACAACTATGCATGTAACTGTGATTTCTTAAAATTTATTTTTTAATAATTTTTTTTTAAAGAACTGGAATACTTGGCATAGGCAGCATTACTCTGCCAATTCAAAATGCATGTACTGCAGAAAGATGTAGCATATTCTATAAGCTTGCTTATAGAGCATAATTAATGATTGGGAAACAGAGGGGTTTTCCTTTAGTAAAAAGATTGCATCAGACATAAAATTATGTGGCTTCAAGAAATCACAATTATTTTATATGGAGCTTTTGCTGTTCTGCAAGTGAATCTTTCTTGTTCTGGGCCTTCACAAACTGTGATGAGAACTTGTATTTGAGGTGAGAATGAGGAAAATTTATGTGGCAGTGGATTCTGGCAGTTCTGAATCTAATTGGGGATTTTGCATGTTAGAATAAGCTGTGATGGAAATAAAGAGGTGAATCAGTCAAAGATTAATTTTTAAAAAGTTTACTATTTTGAAGTTTATGCTATGGTATAATAATATGCATGTCTTACTATGGCAACTTTTTAAGCAGAAAATTCAAAGTAAGATTTCATAACAGCTGGCTTTTTGCTTTTCTTTTTAAGTTTCTTTCAGGATGGGTTAAAAGCAGTTGAAAGTCTCAAACCTTCAATTGAGACGCTCTCGACAGATCTTTATACAGTGAGTAGCAACATCTCACGTTTGTGTGGTAAATTTAGTTTTTTTAAGTAGAAGAATTATCATTTTGTTTCAGGTTGTCTGACTGCTTTAATAGTCAGCATTTAAGGTTTAGAGTAGATTGTTGGTAAAGTCTTGTTTTAATATGACATTCAGAAGTCTTAGTTTCAATTCAGGACCCCACTGTGTAAAATGTTAGGAAAAAAGCTTTGCTCAAAAGTGTTTATCAAGTGGAAAATAACATGTGGTTTCGAATGGAACACAAGGAAGCAAGAGCATTGTGAGGCAATATCAAAGCCTTAACCCAGCAATATCCTAACCATTATCAAGTTTTCTGAAAATACAAGGGAAAATAAACTGATCGCATTGTCTTTTCTTTTTGCTTTTATTCTCACTGAATATTTCTCAAAAAATGAACCAATTAAGTAGCAAATTTGCATTGAAAGTTAAAAAAGTGTTATTTTTAACCTGTGTTTTTCTTTATTCAAGATTAAACAAGCACAAGATGAGGAACGAAGACAATTAACACAGCTCAGAGATATTTTAAAATCAGCACTCCAAGTTGATCAGAAAGAGGTGAGTATATTGGGTGGTTTAACTTTGGAATACCTATTTTAATTACTTGTAATGTAATGTTAATATTCAAGATAAAATTATTTTAACTGTTATCAGACATTTAATTCCTTTTGTTAATTCATTTTTGTTTTGAGGCTGATGTTGAATGTTTTTGACAAAGGCATTTTTAAAAAAAACAAATGCCCACTAAAAATGTGACTTACTGAAAAAGAATTTCTTTTCATTACCAGTGTTGTAAAATATTTCAGATGTTGCACTGTTGCTCAAACTGAGAATGAAAGAACTTGGGCAGTATCAAGAAGACAATATTGAACCTTGTCTCACAATATTACTCCAAACTGTATAATGGTTATGTAAAACTGAACTTCAAATGCCAAAACACCTCTGTCATCATCTGCAAAAAATGGCAATCAAGTTTGGTACTTAGCTGCAAAATGCCAGTGTTCAGATGTGCAAGAGCTGGGTCAGTTTGGCAATCCAATAAGTATTTTTTGAGATCCAATTGTGATTGCCATTAGATTTAATGAATTCTAGAGTAGTCTCAAACTCTGATCTGGAAGTAAGCATCTTTTGTATAATGTAATCCTAAATACTGGGTCTACTTTTGTTTCAGATTGCTAATTCCTCCTCTTCATATAAACAAATGCCAGCCAGCTTCCTTTGTGTGGCTGCTGGGCCATGAGTAAGTGATGAATGACCACCCCCCACTCTTCAGATTCTTTCTGAGAGGGATTACAATGAAATAGTTTAGTCTACACAGCTCAGACTTCCTTGATCTTTTCCGGTCTTGCTTTGATCTTCCCATAAAAGTTCTGGTGACTCCTCGCTCTTACTGGTGACAGATGATGGTTGTGGAGCAATGTAATCTAGTGAAAGGTGTTCTTGCCCACAGCTGAGGGTTGGACTTGATGATCTTCAGAGGCCACTCCCAACCCAGTCCATGTGATTCTGTGACTTGCATACAGGCATTTGGAACAGTCTCGAATGCTCCTCACTTTGTTACCTTGGGAAGTTTGTGATAATGACCATTGTACAAAGTCCCACAAGAGCAGCAGGCACTTCCTTAGATTCTGCCTGGCATTCAGGACTCACTGATTTGCCAAAAACTTCCAAATTTGAGCTTGGTAGAATGAGACCCTAGGGAACCTCGTGGAAGTGGTGACTGCTTTGGGTTAGCCATTGATTGTCCACTCCCAAGAAGGAGCCTTTGCTCTTTAGGGTGTGTTAGCAGGTGTCCTCTTTTAGTTGGGTCTGTGGCTTTCATGGTTGCTGGGAATGTCTATCAGTGATACTGATATTAAATATATATGGAAGATGTGACAAGTACACATTTTTTCACATACTCAAAAATTAATAATACACATACATTTGTTATTTCTACTGAGTTTGTGACATTTAAAAATGCGAGTATAAAAGTGCTTTATGCTATTATTTATTAATTCTTCAAATTCAGATATAGATGCTTACCTGCAGAGCATGAGAATTATTGTAATTATTTTTAAAGCTTTTTGAAAACATCAATTAATCAGTGGGATTCCAAAGAGTTCCAGTGGGATGCCAAAGAGTTCTTATATAATTTACTGTACAACCAACTAATGTTATTCTTGTTGCACTGTAATTTTCTTTACTATAACTGATTTCTTTTTCCTTCCTGAAATGCATTTACATTTTGTGACCGAAGTCTAGGAGAGTAAGTGTTACTATGTTTTAATGAAAATAGTGGCATGATTTCCATTCAGATTTCAAGAAACTGGATTTTTCCTCTAAGCTTTTGTCTGTTGGCATGAAAAGACTGATTCTTTCTTCTCTTTGGTGTATTTTATTACCAAAAAGAAAAAAAGAAAAATATTAGCAAAAAATTTATCACTCTTCTTGAGAAAGAAAATTGTTGTAAGACAAATTGGTGATTTCCTTTGTACTTTCTTTTGGAAATTAAATCCAGTTACTTGATTTGATGTTCTTGCAAGATTTTGAAGCTGTATGTATTTTTAATTAGAATGGACTTCATATATGAAATGAAAGAATGTTGACAAACATTCTTCCTGTTATGTTTAAAAAATTTAACACACACAAGCACTCTTAGTGAACCCTCTTTTTGTCATGCCTATATGCATAGTTTCTTCCTGCACACAACTTCCTTAAACCTGGTTTGTATTGAAACTTTATTTTTAAATGTAATTTTGTGTACACCTTCATAATTTTTAATTTTTAAACTTTTATTTTTCAAATGTAGAAGTTCTGCAAGTTTCAGAGTCAACCTTAGAGATGTATTGCCTTAACTGTTCTTGTTCCCATGACCTTGAGTAAGGTCACCTCCTGTGACTGTAGTGTTTAGATTCATTTCTGCTTCTTTGTTAGAACCTATAATCTATTTAGATCACTGCAAAATAGGATAAATGTTGTGTTTCTTGACAAAAATTATGGTAGTTTTGCTGTAGGAGAAGCTGCCTGCAGGGGATAGATATATCTTTTGGAGACTCTGTGGGGCTGTAATAGGGATAGATAAGGGATGGATCTCTGGAACATCCTCCTGGCAATGATCCTGCAAATGTCAGAGATGCTCAGGCTCTGGGAGAGCTGTAAGAGGTTTTTTTGGCAGCTTTACACACAGAAATGTCTAAACAGTCTAAAAATGCTGCTCCATGGGAGCTGTGGAATGGCTGGCCATAATTTATTGTGTATAGGTTGAAGCACCTTGTATGAAAAGTTGTGTTATGTTCATGTGGTGGAGCTGACAAATAGGATCTCAGAATATCTCTTATCAGTAGTCACAGACCATCTTTAGAGAATACTGTTTTCACATTTCTTTCAGTTTTAGCTCTGCTGTTCAGCTTGACTTAAAAGCCAGTATATCTTCATAGACTTTGGGAGAAAGGTTTGAAATTCTTTCTATGGTCAGTGAAGTGATTCACTAAGAACATGCTGCAAATTTTAAATGACTCACTTCTTTCTATACACCTATTTACATTTCCAAGTTGATAAAGTGGTCAAAGTTCAGTTCCTTAGGCTTGTGTACTTCAGCCTGTTCTGATTTTGTTATGTTCAAGATATACTTAAAATGACAATACTCTGCACTAGGTGTGTGTCCTCTAGCCTGCAGTGATCCATTTCCTCCCGTAGGTAATGTACATTGTTTCTGCTCCTCCAGTGAGGCTGTTGGGTCTGTCCCTGTTATCTGTGATTTCTATCTCTGGTTTGTGTAGTATGCAAGCCAGAAATAAGGGAAGATCCTTGGAGTGCCTGCTTATGGAAAAGGCATGCTGAAAGGAAGGATGTTAATTGTGGTGGTGATTTGTGGGGTGGTTACTGTGTCTTAGGAGCTGGATGAAAATCATGAACTTCATGTCAGACAGCTGTGGAAAGCCATCATTTGGCAATCACATTGGACAGTATTGATCTGGACATGGCCTGAACTGAGAATTTAAAATGGACAATATGTTTGTCCTTAAGATTTTTTGACGAAATAGTATTAAATTTTTTAGATACTGTTCACAGTCATGAATGTGTGGAAATACACGTCAGCTGCTGCAGCTTCCTCTCCTGCTGAAATGAGGCAGGAAGCTTGTATTATTGGTTTGCCAGTTTGGCCAAACACAGCAGCTGAGCATAAACAGATGAAGGGAGGTAGCTGAAATGAGGCAGAAAATAATGCACAAAACATAGCAGCACAGACTAATGGGAATGGTACTATGAGCAGGTGTTGAAGGTCATCAGTAATCTTTACATAATTGAGGATGGGGAGAACTGAAATTAATTTCCTGTCAGGCCTCTAATCCTGTGAATGGAGTTCCTTTACTGGCTAATGGAAGGCAGAGATCAAGGCATTGGTAGGGCACAATAGGCAGTGTCAAATCAGATTTTCTTCAAAAGTCAGTAAATGTATGTGTGCAGCGGTTTTTAATGAGTGACAGGAATAGTTTTAAAATGTTGTTGTGGCTTTATGTTGTGCAGAGTGCAAAACCAAATAATTCTATGTAAACAGACTAGAAAGGAATGATAAACAGACTGGCTTAAATCTAAAGAGATGCCTTGTCAGGCACAGACAGCTAAGTGGCAGTTCTTTAGGGCCTTTAAAAGGCTCAGATGATGTTGTAGGTACCTGGTATGGCTTCCTGGCTCACCTGCTGAAAGGCAGGGAGAGGTCACAGGTTGCTTCTGTTGAAAAGGAGCACCAAGGAGTGCTGCAGCCTGTGCAGTGCACAGCTCATGGCTCTCAGGACCACTGAGCTCCTGTAGTGTATTCAGGATGAGCCTGAAGTCCTGAAGCTTGGAGGTGTGGAGGCCTAAGTACTCTGAACAGAGGTGTAGGTGGGAGCTCTGTCTCTACCATCATGTTTAGAATAGCTCACAGTCATATTAGTGAGCTCCTTTGTGGTTTTTTTCCTTACTCTACTTGTATTAGATGCCATATATAGCACAAGAGTAATTATGTCCATAGAGCAATGACAGTAGAAAAAAAATAAAAAAATAAGTAATAGTCACTGATACTGTGTGCATTTAAAAGTCCGTTTTGTCATGTTACTGCTGTTAATATGGTGTGACACATCAGATTGCTCATTTTCAGGTTCTTATTTTTGAAGAAGTTGGACTCTTATAGCAATGGGTCCTGCCTCTGGGTAGTTCTGAGAGCAGTGAGAAGGGTCCTTGTCTCTTTGTGTCTCAGAATTTTACTTTCTTCCAGATATTTTGCTTTAAATTATTATTTTTTGGAAATAAATTTTCAGTTTTCCTGTATGACTCCTGAACTATGTTTCCAGGAGGATTCTTCTGCTTTTCAGACAATAACTTGACTCAGTTTCCACAAAGAAAATCACTTCTTCATATTGATGTATGTAATTATCTTTTCAGTGGAAGAGTGCACTAGCAATTGCAGGTAATAACAGTCTTTAGTGTTTGTACCTTGCTGTGTTTACATGAGTTGGAAAGGCCACTGCTCAGTTAAGTTTTGGGTTAAAACCCCTATATATTAAGGCCAAGAGTAAATATAAATAAAAGCAAGTAAAAAGATTTTGGCAAGTGCTGATAATGGATACTTCTTAAATGTTTTTTGTGCCCTCTGAAAAAATAAATGGATCTTCTTCACTCTCATGGAGGAGCAAAATTTTGCTTCATTTGGCCTGTTGAATTAAAGCAGGAAGGAAAAGCTCTGAAACTCATTAATGGGGAAGTAGTTTGGTTGAAAGTGTGGAGTGCATCACAAATTGCTGTTGATTATTTCAGGATTCTCAGATTCGTCAGAGTACAGCTTACAGTTTACATCAGCCTCAGGGAAACAAGGAGCATGGCACTGAGCGGAGTGGCAGTCTGTACAAGAAAAGTGATGGGTAAGTACTGCTGCAGTTTGCTGGGAGAAATATTAGGTCCTAAGAGCTTAAGAAATATAATACAAAATGTATTTAAAACTGTCACCTTTCTTTTTTTTCCTTTAACTAGAATCAGAAAAGTGTGGCAGAAAAGGAAGTGCTCAGTTAAAAATGGTTTTCTTACAATTTCCCATGGTACAGTAAGTATTTGTTTACAGTATTTTATGTACATGGTTGCTAATACAGAAAGGCAAGCTATGCTGGTCTATATTTATGGTTTGGAATTAGCTAGATTCCTGATACAGTGTTTTGAATATGAGAGATATATTTTTTAAGGCAGCCTTTTAGAAATATATCAAGACACACACAATATCTAAAAATACAGCTATTTTAATGTTCATGACTGTTAATGGGAAAAAAAGGCTTATTTAGTGACTCAGTTCTTGTAAATGTTCATATTTTACCAGGCTATCTAAAAATACAAATTCAAACTTTTTTTGTTGTTGTTGGTTTTTTTTTGTTTTTGTGGTTTTTTTTGGTTTTTTTTTTTGGTTGGTTTTTGTTTTGGTTTTTGTTTTGTTTTGGGTTTTTTTGTGGGGTTTTTTATATTTGTTTGTTTTTTGGTTTTTTGGGGTTTTTTTTCTTAAGGTATGGTTGGGCATGATGCCATTTTTTAGATATGAGTTAAACAACTTTTTATATTTGCAAGATAAACAGAGTTTATGCTGAATTGCTTAATTGCTGAATGCTGAATTGCTTTTCTCCCCCAGATTTGCTGCTGTATGGTAGTCTGTTAGCTCCTTAGGGTCTTTGGAGTAGCTGTTGGGGAAAATCAAGTCTGAAAACAACTTCTACCAGAATGACAAGAAATAGAGAATTACAAATTCCTGTTTATTACTGCTACCAATATTTGAACACATTAACTATGGCTACTAACTATTTGTTAAAATTTTAAAACTTTATGCTTTCATGGTTTGGACTTTTTGCACTTTGCCTTCAACTTGGTTGTGCTTTCCTATAACATTTTTGATATTGTTTTCTCAAAAGTTTTAAAAAAGTTTCTTGAGGCAAAAAATAACTCAGTGTCAGTATTTCCCATTCTTGGTCTAATAAACAGTCTTGTTTCTTGTTCCTGTTATGAACTGTTCTGTTCTTCATCCTGTTATGCCTGTTGCTATGACTACAAGTTGACCCTGGCAGCAAAAATGAATCAATCTCTCATTTGTGCATCTAAGCACAAGCTGCTGCCTTCAGAATTGATAATCAGGAGTTAAGGAGGAGTGTAAAGTCAGGCCTGCAAAGCAGAGTCCTTACTATGGCTTTGGAATTGTCCACTTGTTTATGCCTCTTCTCATTTGGGTGTGTAGGAGAGTGTCTTTGGCAGAGATGCTGGTGTCTCCATGTGCTGTGATTGTGCCTGATGTTTGACATGCTGTACTGGTACCAGTAGGAATGTCACTGGGGGAGCTCAGAGCTGGCAGAGGCTACAAAATCCACTTGTGGAGCAGAATTTGAAAACTTTCACTTGCAAGTACAGTTACTGAGTCTATCAAGATTCTTTCCCTCTCTTTTTATAAGCTGTCTACCAGATGGTCTAACGTTTTTAGAAGCAGTACATTCCCACTGGAATCAGTGCAGCCGTAGCTGGAAATCAGTTGCTAAGGGAAATATTCACATGTGAATTTAGATAGGTGCATTTCACAGGTTTGGTCTATAATGTTTTTATATTACAACATTAGAAAAATCCCTTTTTGTTTCAAAATATACTCCTAAAAGGTATTTTCACTTATTTGCTCACTTCCCCCTTATATATTGATGACAGCTTTATGTAAAAATTAATTGTTGTTTCACAGGCACTAAAACAGGTAGAAGTAATTTTTGTTAAAATTTTTCTAGGCTGCTTTGAATGTCTTCTGAGAATTTCCAAGCTTCTCAGGGTTGATATCTCCTGGTCTCTGAAATATGATATATTGTTCTCTCATCCCATCAGAATATCGGAGATTCAGTTGTCAGTTTTGCTTTCTGTATTTGTATCAAATACAAATTTGTAAATACTTCTCCTTTAAGGTCTAAGTGTTCTTGATGGATTTGGCTTCTTTGGTTAGGTAGCCTCTCTTTATGAGGGACTACTTTGTCAGTCCCTGGAACAGCTATCTTCAAACAATTGCAGGTGCATAAACTGGCCTGTCAAGTGCTCTCCTGATGCATGGAGAGAATATGTTTGGTTCTCTGTCAGTCACCCAGCTGTTACCCTGTATGTGCCTGCCTGCATTAGAATACCTGCAGAAGTTGTAGTTTTAGACAACTAAAACCTTCAAAGAAATCAGCACTTGTACATTTCATGTACGTGGATGAAAAAACAATGATAGAAGAAGATTGAAACATGTAATTAGGAATTCCTAAGTCCTTTGCAGATCAAGAAGTCCCAAGGCAAAAAGATTTCAGAAATATCAGACTCCTCAAAGCTGGATTTGTGTTTAAAGAAGTTTTGCTGGTTGTTTGCAAACGAAAGCATATAAGAGGCTCCTTATCAAAACTTTTTTTGTTGGTCTTTCTTTACTGCTGAAAACCTTACCATGATGATTAAAAGGACAATCTGAAGGCAAAACAATCAGATTTCATCTTTTTATTTTGAAGCTGATCACTGATATCCAGGAGAAATGCATGATGAAAACAGCCACTCAGTCTGTTAGTGGACATATTTGCTCATGCCTTTTGTAAAATCAGCTCTATGTCTCCTGTATTGTCTCGGAGGCCTAACTTTTTGATGCCTACACTTCTGTTTGTGGCTAGAACAGTTTTTTGTCTTTAAGCTTCAACTTCTCCCCAGGCAGTGCCTGCCATGTGGTGAAAGTGTGTTTTCCACAAGCAGTGGGCACAGGCCGGGGAGGCTGCTGGGGAAAAACTGTTAGCTGCAGGATGGAAGCATGAATGAGATGCTATCAGCCACATGCAGAGGGTTTTTAATACCCTTGTTAATGCTGACTTCAGGTTAGGAGTTTTTCAGATAAAAGCTCAAGAATATGTATGGATTCCAAGATCAGCATATTTGCCCAGGATATGTTGTTATTGTTGCAGCCATTTCTTTGGGTTGCCAGATTGTGATACTGAGTTCTTCTGCTGCATTCTCCTGTCCCGAGGGACAAGTCCTGTGGGTATTGCTCCTTCAGACCCCTCTAAAGCATTTTACTGCATTCATTTACAGCTTCATATTTCATGAGTTAGAGAAAACTAATTAGGTCCCAAACGCACTTCAGATCCAAAGTCTTGGGGCGAGGGGATTTTCTCTTAAACATGAATTGCATTTTTACATTCTGATAGAGCCTGTGAGAAAGGTATATATGAGTTGCCCAGTGTCTATATAATTAATAATTTAGAAATATTTTATTATATTTATATATAATTTATAACTGAATAATTAAAACTGTATGCACTTTTACTACTAAAAGGAAGGCTGGAATTTGAAAAGCTATTTATTAGGCAGAGAATACAATGGAATTGTCAATAAAATGTCATCTTGCTGCCTCCAAAACCTCTCTTGGGTATAATTTGTTTTACATTGCCCAGCAAGCGACCTGCACATTTATTGTTTCAAAGCTTGCTTGACTTTGTTTTGTCTGCTGCTTATGCTGGGCAAAGCATGAGCCTACTATTTTTCAAGGACACCATGCTTTTTTTTTTTTCCCTAACAGGAAAAAAATACATGATTGTTTCCTTTCTTATGTTTGTCCATGGTTTTGATTATTTTTAACTGATTCTGCAGATATAATGATACTGTTCTTTTTGGAAAAATACATGATTGTTTCATTTCTTATGTTTGTCCATGGTTTTGATTTTTTTTTAACTGATTCTGCAGATATAATGATACTGTTCTTTTTTGGCCAGCTATATTGTTTTATCACAATGTTTCAAGGGAATCGGTAGTATTTTGACTTGTTGTCCCTTGTTTTTTTGAATTAAATGTTTTCATCAATAAATTTAGATTATATTTTGAGAATATCTACATTTCTTATGCTTCATTGCAAATTAATAACATTATGTGATAGTACAGCTTCATTTGGTAAGAGATTTGTTTAGATATTTAAATCTTATTTTAGCAACTTCTATAAATATTGTTAGAATGCAACAATAAGTGTGGTAACAAGTTTGTGAATATTTCTATCCATGTAATAGGTGTTTCCTAATGGTTTAATGATGGTTTAATTATGTTTTAGATATTATTGTCTAGAGAAAAAGTTGACTGGTTAAATCTGCTTTCTGATTTAATTATTCTAAAAGAATAGTGAAACTAGTTATCAGTTGTAGGAAGTGAAAGCCATTCCTCAAGTCAAGGTTGCAAACAAGTCTTTCTAGGTCCTACCCCAGGTCTGTAGCACAGGTAGGCTAAGGGAAAGAAGAGTGTAGAGGTGCTGTTTGAAAAGTCTTTGTAGCCTTTTTGAGTCTTCAAAAATCCAGGTTCCTTGTGAATCTTACTCTTAGTAGAACACTCACTTTCTGTTCAAAAAGGAACTGAAGTAGCTCAGAGGAACTTGACTAGAAAATATATGTCATTATAAAATATACATTATTTCACTAGATTTTTTAGTAATCAGCTAGCTCAGTTTACTTTTATATATGTTTGCTGCAAGACTTCTCTGTGAAAACTTATTTTCCTTCACTTAGTTCCCTTTACTGATTTAAAAATTCAGCATTTATTCTTAACTGGTTATTTGGGGACCCCTTAAAGGCATTAGCAGAAGTCAAAATAATTAATTGTTAAAAACTAAACAAGTAATTTTTTAAAACTAAATGTCTGAGTGTTAGGGGATTAAATATAAGGATGAGCTTGTCTCTTTTTTGTACCCAGTTCCTTCAGGTAAGTGTTCCTCGTTAGTGGTAATTAAAGAGACACCCTTCTTTCTTTCAAAATTCAGTTACCAGTAAACAAAATTATCAAATAAAAGTAGCTTATGAACCGTTATGTGGAAGAAAACATGAATGAAAACCTGGGGACCTTAAAAATTTAACAGCCATTTGTCAGGTCTTTTTGACCAGTGAGACATGATGGTGTGCTTTCAACCTGCAGCTTTCAGTCAGTGGGGGTGTACTAAAATGTGTGTGTTTTATCTTCAAATAGGCTAACCGACCTCCAGCAAAGCTCAATCTGTTAACCTGCCAAGTGAAAACAAACCCAGAGGAGAAAAAGTGTTTTGACCTCATATCACGTAGGTTTGTTATTCAGGTCTTTTTACTTGCAGCTCATAGCAGAATTTCACATTATTTCTGTAGATGTGTCAGTAATCCACTAGAACATTTTTGCCACTGTAGAATGCTTCCCATTATAAAATGCCCTTCCTATGACAATTTGACCTTTCAGTTATTTTAACATAATGCAACTAACTGTGCTTGTTTCTTTGGAAAACCACTTGTATTTAAAAGCTGTCTTCACTTCTTTTTTCTATTTAATTTTTTTGCTGTCTTACAGCACAGTAACTATTTTTTGCTATGACATCACTCTTCATACTAAAAATGTCTTAGCTCATCATCGTGAAAAGTTAAAACCTTTGCACAAGATCAAAAGGTGCTTGTTAAACTTTTTTAAATTTAAGTCTGGTGGTTGCTATGCAACTGTGAAGAAAATACGGAAACCATTTTTTGGTTTTCTTATCTCATAATAGAAAGGTGAGATAAAAAATCTGCATGTTAAACACACAAAAACAGAATAATTTTTGGATCAGAATGGGATGATATGAAATTGTGTACTAGAATGTTTCCTTTGTTTTCTAACTAAGATATTTTACTGAAATATGTATCACAAATTAGCTGGGGAGAAGAATACAAATGTATTCCTCATTTTTTCCTTTATTGAAGCATAGAGTTCTTCTGCACTTATAAATGTAAGCTGTGCTGCTTATGTGAATAGACTCAAATGTTTGTGTGAAACATAGAGCTAATTCATTTCTGCTCAAGTAACTGGGCTTCCCTGCTTGCTTTTGCACTTTGTTTCTTTGTTGATGACCGTGTCATGTTTTCCCCAGTATCAGCTTATTGCAATGTTACCACACACTTGAAAAGGCATAATTGGCCTCTTAGCCTTGTCCAGATTACTTTTTCACTTTGCTTTACTGTAGAGTTAAAAAAAATTCCTTGTTCTTTACAAAATGGAAATTGCTGTATCATGGCAAGATAAAAATCTCTTAATGGGGCACTTTCCTTTCTGTTCTTTCATATATCTTCACTGTCTTAATATTTTCCATGCTTGAAGCTATCTTTTAATACCTTTTAGCCTGAATATTTTTCAAACTTTAGAAATTTTCATCCTAGAATATATTTGCCTTTAGCTTTACCTCCATTGTTCTCATCAACTATTCTCACTCCAGCTCAGTCATTAAACTGTATCATATCTTATTCTTCATAAATGTACTATGTTTTTTCTTTAATAGTACGCTATAATAATAATGCTTAGAATAAGAAAAGTAGTAGTTAATTAAAAAATTGTGAGCTTGGTGTAATTGAAACAGATTGGGGCTCATGCTGGTTGTAGTTTGGACTTTGTGTCTGGCAGACTTTTTTTTAAGTTTATGATTATTGGGTTTTAAGAGCTCATTTGAGCTCTTTAAGTCTTTCTTACATACACAGATAAACTCAAATATGGACTGTATATTTTACTCCTCTCCCTCCCAGAAGAACTTTATACTTGTGATGGTGGAGGTTATATTCACAACATGGAGCATTTCCTTTGCTCTCCTGCTGCTTGTGTGATAAAAACACAGCACTGAAGAAAGCAGCTTCTGTTTAAAATGCAGCAAGCCACCCTATGTAAACACAGATGTAATCATACAGGAACTATAGGTAGTAAGGTGAAACTTCTTAAATGGACTTTTTGTCTCTCAACACACTCTAGTGATGAGAATAGAGTCCTCAGGAATCAATTAATTTTAGATTTCATTGAGAGATTTCTGCAAGATGAGTTTTTCAATAACTCTTTTTAATCAGCATGTGAATTATTTATTGTGCAGATGACAGAACATACCACTTTCAAGCAGAGGATGAACAGGAATGTCAAATGTGAGTTACTTTCTAATTTTGTTGTTGACACTGGTGGTCTACTGAGACTTACTTTGAACTTCAGAAGTGCCATAACACTTAATAGCAAAATATTGCTGCCATTTTAGATGGACATCTGTGCTACAAAACAGCAAAGAGGAAGCTTTAAATAATGCATTCAAAGGCGATGATAACACAGGAGAAAATAATATTGTCCAGGAACTGACAAAAGAAATTATATCTGAAGTCCAGAGGATGACTGGAAATGATGTTTGTTGTGACTGTGGAGCACAAGGTGACTCAATTAAGCATATTTCTAATTGGTAAAAATTCTTTGTCTTATGAGAATCTTTAAGCTAATGTTTTATACTTTCACTTTTACTCATTGTTTCACAAAAATTATGCACATAGTAGAATATGCTAACAATTTAATGGAACTACTTTAGTAAGATTGATTTGCTATATGCTTATTATCAGAGGGGAGAAAAGTTACTAAGAAGCTTGTTTTTCTCCCATGTATTTTGCTAATTGTAGCTTTTTCTTACATAAATCAAATGAACATACATAAAATATGGGCTAATAATGTAAGATTTAGGTAAAACTGAGAAGCCATAAGTTACTTGAACATTTTCTTAATACACGTTTTTTCTTTTTTCTTTTCTCGTCATGTTTGCTTAAGTGAGACAGGGAGTATGTCTAAGGCTATACTCATTTTGAGAGGAATTCTCCTGCTGACTGGTTTGCAGTGGTGTTTTCTATATCAATGAATTTCTGCTTTAACCCTCTTCAAATTATTTTTAAAATCCTGCTGTTTCTTGTGTTCTTTTATGTTGCAGGGGCACTGCAGGACTTAGTTTTTTGATGTAAAAGTGTAGCTGCAAACATCTGCTGGGATGCTGTATGCGCTTTACAAATCGATAGTAACTTCCAGCAATAAGTATTGTATAAGGCTATGGGAAGAGTCAAGCCTGCTGTCTTAAAAAAAAGAGTGCAAATGACAACTAACAAACCTTTATCAAACAAATTAATTGCTAAGCTGTCTAAATCTTCAGAAGTGAATTATTTGGCTGGAAGAGGCAAGAATGATGTAGTAAATGCAAAATACCAGGAGAAAAGACCACGAGGGCTATGAAAGGAGAGGGATGAGCCTTTGTGTCTTTGGAGCAGTTGAGTGAGAATCTTGTAGTGTCTGCCCTTCTCAATCACTTCTGCTTCACTTAGTTGAAAGTCTATATTTGAAGTACAAAAGAACCCCAACCCTGTAAACATTGTTATTTCAGTTTAAACTGCACCTGTATTCCCAGTTGAGAGTGTGACACCGTTATACTGGTGGTGGGAAAATGCAGTTCCTGAAAGTTGTTTGAAGAATGACAAACTAGATTGGTTAATGGGCTCTCTTGGATAGCAGTGTCTTTCACAAATATAAAATAAAAATTCTCCACTTCTTTCAGCATTAAAAAAGATCCCATTTTTATTCCCAGGTAGAGGAAATGTAAAGACATAAATTAAGAAAAAAAATTATAATTAATGTACAAGAATCTTATTTTACAGAATTTAATTCGTGTATTTTACATTTTCTAGGTGAAATAATTGCCTGAATAAATTTTAATTCTGTGGGTACCTTCTGTTTCAGATCCTACCTGGCTTTCAACAAATTTGGGAATTTTAACTTGCATTGAATGCTCAGGAATCCATAGAGAACTTGGTGTTCACTATTCCAGAATGCAGTCACTTACATTAGATGTGCTGGGAACATCTGAACTTCTGGTAATCAAATTGTTTTTATTAACTTAAAAACAGTATTGTAAAATACTAACATAAGTATATTTTTTGTCACTTTAGCAAGATGTTCTTATCCTGAAGTTGTCTCTGGATAAACACAATTTAAGAAAACTTAATTTTTGAACTTTATTGGAACCTTCTGGAACATAGCGTCCTACTATAAACTTTTTCTTATCTTAGAACTCCAATTAATAGAGGCTTCATATTTTTTGTGTTTTCAAATCTTTTTGTTCTGAGTTGCTTTTTAAAAGAATGCAGCTGTTTGACATATAAATGTACTTCAGATTAAAAATTGGAGGACTTCACAAATACTTAACCCATTAATTATTTAGTATTATTTTAGAAGAAAACTTTAATCTCCAAAGGAAGAAAATATATTCAGCTTTGCTACGTAAAGAAGTTACCAGTTATCAGCTGCTCCATGACAGTTTGTACATGTGTTCTTACCCAGCACAAAGTATTTGCATTCACTGTGTGAACTGGTGTCTTGATGGATTATTCTGCAATTATTTGTTCATGTACTGAATCCCAGTTGAAAATTCACATCCAAAAAAAGCCCTTAATCTGTTTGTTATTGCTGACATAGCAGCAGACCAAGGAATCAGAAATAAGAGGTCCCAACTCTCATTTTCCCTTGATCTCCCCTTGTTATCTGTGTAGCTAATAACTGAACATGTTTATTAATTGAGCTGTGGGATTTTGTTTTTTAACAGCTTGCAAAGAATATTGGGAATGCTGGATTTAATGAGATTATGGAATTCTGTCTTCCAGTTGATGAGATGGTCAAACCTAATCCAAGCAGTGATATGTAAGTAAAGAGCCACTACTACTGAGAAAGGCAGGCATTTCATTTAATATTGCTAAGGGGCTGTGCCATTATGGTTTGCACTAGCAGGCCATGGAAGATGTATAATATCTTATTTATGGTCTGAGGGCTGAGGAGTAAACCTTTCTTCTGATGCTTTGCATGTCTGTTTTATTGAGTTTTATCTGACTGTACTTACTCTAATAGTAAGGAATGTCTTACCAACTCTTTGAATCATGGTTTGTGGGAAAGAAACAAATTGACTTGTTGGGAACCTTAAAGTCATACAAGGATAGGGAAATCATGGTTTGTGGGAAAGAAACAAATTAACTGTGACTTGTTGGGAACCTTAAAGTCATACAAGGATAGGGATTAAAACCAAAGCAATTAATTTGGTGCTATTTGAAAACAAATAGAAATTGTAATAAAGTGCACATTTACTTGAAAGATACAGAACAGCATTTAGAAACGGTACCTAGGACCAAAGTCCATGTGGGATGAAGGCAGAACATTTAACTGAATTCCTCGAAAGCGCTGAACAGTGATGGCAGAGATACAGCAAGGACAGCTGCCTACTTGGCTGGGTACTACTCATCATGAAAGAGCTAGTAAACAATGCAGAAAAAAACCAGAAGAATTGGCTCTGGATGAAGCTGATTTTACATTACGTGTATTTTTAGCATTCTGACAAAACCAGTGTTAAACAAGGCAGTTTAGATAATATTTGACTACTACTATCAATAATTATGCAGAGTATTAATATTAATAATTTAAACTACTAATAATTTTACCATATGCTGAATCAATATAATAAGAACACTTCTAAAAATTTGTATTTAAAAAGATAATTTATTTTGATACCTCTGCTTATCAAATTTGGGGCTATTTTATTGAAATAAGAACCTGAATACTGTCAAATGCTTTATGAACAGAGTTATCCATTGATTCAATTTATTATTATTTATTGGGGTTTTATTACTTCTTGCCCATTACATAGTATCTAGATAATGAGGTATGACATTGTTAATTGTCATCTGTGCAATGCTGTCTTCATCTCAAGAGCTGGTAAGGTGTTATGCCTTTGGGAGGCAAGCAAGCTCCTGCCTTGCAGTGGTGGGAAGAGGAGTAGATGTGTTACTGGGCACCTACAGCAGAAGTGACAGCTTGTGCTGGGTTAGGTGGACAAGTTTTCATCTCGCTGTAGAAATGTCACTAAAAGGTCCAACACATCCTCCCTGTTACAGTTATGGTGAAGAGTTTAAAAAACATACTCACTGCTGCTGAGAGCGAATTCAAATTCAAGGCCTGGATAGTCTGTGCAGAAGTATAAGATGGTATAAGATAGATTTTTCTTTTTATTATCTTTTTTTTGTATCCCATGCCTTCCATCCCTTTCCAGCATGTGTAGGAGTACCAAGTCAGGTAGACATAAATCTGCAAGGTGACATAAACCTGCAAGGCAACATAAACCAACATCATAAAGCTCTGCTCTGATGTATCTGTACGTAGAGCTGGATAGCCTTGATCTCAATATCATCACAGAGTTTGGAGGAAGAAATTCGTGGTCCATCTTCATATTGGATATTTGATTCATTTTCTGTAACTACATTTCATACTTGAAATATGAGACTGCATAGTTACAACTGCAAGGCAACATAAACCAACATTATAAAGATTTGATGTATCTGTACAAAGAGCTGGATAGCCTTGATCTCAATATCATCACAGAGTTTGGAGGAAGAAATTCGTGGTCCATCTTCATATTGGATATTTGATTCATTTTCTGTAACTACATTTCATACTTGAAATATGAGACTGCATAGTTACATGCATATTTAAAAAGAAAAATTATCATAATGAATGATTTCAAATGACTTGCATGTATTTATGGAAATGCTAATGTGTATCTTCAGCTGAAAGTTATAGAAGTAAATCATATTCAATTTCAGGAATGCAAGAAAAGATTACATTACTGCCAAGTATATTGAGAGAAAATATGCAAGGAAGAAGCATGCAGACAATGCAGCTAAATTGCACGCTCTTTGTGAAGCAGTGAAATCAAGGGACATTCTTGGATTAGTCCAAGTGTATGCTGATGGTGTGGATCTCACAGAAAAAATTCCCCTGGCCAATGGCCATGTAAGTGTTGTAAATTTTATTAGACAAATTGTTATAAGTGCAATATGCATTCATTCATTCATTAAAAATTATTTGAAATAATATCTGAAACACTGTTCTGAATACATGTCGTTTTAATGATGTAATTTAACAATAAAAAATAAGATGCAAAATAGTTTAATCTAAAATTGTTTCCAAGTACTATCTTATTTTAAATTTATTAAAACATTAAACATTAAATAATTCAATAATCCATTAGTCTCCAACACATTTATTTATTTATTTACTTTAAGTCACTTTATTTATTTACAGTAAGTCTTCACAGATGTTTTAATAGTAGCATTTGAATATTTTGAAATTACATGTTTTATTTTATTTAATTAATGTTTTATTAAAATTTCTTTTTCTTCTTCAGAAGAAACAAATATCTTTTTTCATTTTATTCTTAGGAGCAAGATGAAACAGCACTGCACCTTGCTGTTAGATCAGTTGATCGAACATCCCTTCATATAGTTGACTTTTTAGTGCAGAACAGGTAACTATGGAAAGCTAAATACTGATGTTGCTTTTATGTAAAGTAATATAAATACTAAATAAATACAAATACTAAAGCTGCATTTGCAAATGTAATTTTGTTCTTTGAAAATGTTCTAATGAGAGTGGCTTAATAATATAGAGTAGGAAACTTATGTTTAATTACCTTTCTTCTTTCTTGTACTCCAAAAGTGGCAATCTAGATAAGCAAACCTGTAAAGGTAGCACAGCCCTGCATTATTGCTGTCTAACAGACAACGTTGAGTGCCTCAAACTGCTGCTGAGAGGGAAGGCTTCTATTGAAATAGGTAAAAGGGTAATGTGTACTTCAATTTCCTATTTGTCATTGCTTCAGATAAGAAACATTGAAGTTGGAATAAGTGCATTTTCTCCTCCATTGTTTATCACAATTCTGTAAATCTTCATTATTAGAGAATCAGTATTCACTGTTTATTTCAAGTTTTAAGTTGACATATATTACACTTAGTTTTTAAACGTTTAGATTTTTAATTGCTGTTTTGTTGTGAAGTTATATACTGCCATTTCATGGCTATCATTCATATGCATATCTGGCATGTTGAATTGCTACTGCTTGTTGTGTTCAGAGTGTTGTGTTGATGTGAGTTGGACCTACCTATAAAAGAAAGAGATGGGTTTTTGAGAGTGTTGCTCTAGTACTTTACTATAGTAATGGACATGTTAATAGTGACATCTCTCATCATACGTTTCTTTTTTTGCTGTAATATAGCAAATGAAGCAGGAGAGACACCACTTGATATAGCTAAACGTTTAAAACATACTCACTGTGAAGAGTTGGTGAGTATCATGTCATTCTGTGTGTGCATTTCATGTCTGATCATTTAACAGTTTACTGCTGAATTTTCAGTAAATATATTCCAGATGCAATAGTGGTGTAGTAGAAATAGTTATATCCTCAAAAATAGTCTTATATGCTCAAAAAATAGTCATAGCTTACATAAAGTTATATGCATTTAAGGACAAAACAATATTTTTCTTCAGATGTAAGGAAGTGGTTGAGTCATCTTTCCTGAAGGTATTCAGAAATGGTGTAGATGTGGCACTTAGGACTGTGGTTTACTGGTGGATGTGGTGGTTCTGGATTCATGGTTGGACTTCATGATTTTAGAGGTCTTTCCCAACCTAAATGATTCTATGAATCTAAGTGTCTGACATCTCCTTGAAATCTAAATACTAAAGTACTTTTTGTGAGTGAAGGCCATGGATGAGGGCCATTCTCCTGTTGCTCAGAGAAGTTGTGGATGCCCCATCATATTCGGGGGATCAAGGCTTCTTAATAAGTCACTTGGATTCAAGGAAACTGCCATTGCAGTTAATTTCTTTGAATTGCAACTTCTAAATCAAAGCAAATACAATGTGGTGCTTCTTATCAAAAAATGCAGAATGGATCTACCATAGTTAATGAAATGTCTAGTTACTTTTGGTTTATTTGTGTTGTATTTGGTAACACAGCTTAATTTAAATTTACTTCGGTGCAGTAACTTTCCAGATTGCTGAAATCAAGATTTTTCCTATTTGTGGACTTTGTTTGCTGTTAAATATGTTGTTTTAAAATAAGTACTGCCCATAATGTAAATGTCAACAACCATATTTTTTTTTTCCTTAGCTTACTCAAGCACTGTCTGGAAGATTTAATTCTCATGTTCATGTAGAATATGAATGGCGGTTACTTCATGAAGATCTGGATGAAAGTGATGATGATGTGGATGAAAAGCTACAGGTTTGTATCAATATTATTTTCTGTACACATGTATGTGTAAGTGTGATGTTCATAACTATTTCAATAACTGCTTTTCACTATAGGTATGAAGACACTGTGAAATAAATTTCTGTAGTAAAATGCAGTAGCTTAGATTTTTTTTCTGGAATTATAGTTGGTCTTCTTTTTCCTCTTAAAACATGATCATGTGGTGCCAAATTATAATTAGCCATGTCTTATATATTCTTTTCAGTCAAATCAATAGTTGGCTTCAAAATATCAGGAATATTTAGATCTGCTGATTGTGAAGCAGATCTAACATGAGCTGGGAAAATTGCCTTTTCAATGGAAGGCACCTCAGACTATCTTTTCATGTTTGTGAAATATCTCCAGTCAATAACTCTAACTTTAGAAGAGTTTATTCATTGTTTTGTCTTCAGGTGAACCTGTGCATTAAATAAGCTTCATCCATTAACAGCAGGGTAGGGTCTTAATTCTGAATCTTCACATCTAAAATATTTTTTTCATTTTCATATTTTTCATACCTGAAATGTCTAGTGGAGTTGTGGTACTTTTAGGTTCAGAATCACAGAATGGTTGGGGTTGGAAGTCTAACCTCCCTGCTACACCAGGATCACCTGGAGCCAGTTGCCCAGGACTGTGTCCAGGTGGTTTAAATGATGGTCATATTACAAAACATTTCAGTAGCACAGAAACTTCATTGCATTTTCAAAATTTAATTTCCCAGTTTAGGGAAGTTTAGGGCCCAACTTGAAAAAGTATTTATGCACCTAAACACACAGACAGGTAAAAAACTACTGTGTTTTGACACCTAAAAATGGCATGACTTTGTAGGGGACAAGTAATTTGAAATTATGTATAGGCTCCTAAATACTAATAACATCCTGAAACTTTCATAATTTGAAGTATTCCATATAAGTATTGAGTTTTTTACCTGTTTACTGGTTTTTTTCTACCTTTTTACACCTAAAAATGGCATGACTTTGTAGGGAACAAGTAATCTGAAATTATGTATAGGCTCCAAAATACTAATAACATCCTGAAACTTTCATAATTTGAAGTATTCCATATAAGTATTGAACAGGTTTTTGTTCTTTGTGTGTGTGTGGTGTTATTTTTGCTTATGCCCTTTCTGATTTCCTTATAAAGTACAAGGAATACTTGTACAAGGAATAATAGGCTTTATGTTAGTCTTCAGATGTTAGCACAACGTTTTTTGAAAGTAGCTAACCAAACCCCTTTCTCCTCTGAATAATGAAATTTTACTTTTTCTTTCTAGAAGCTTTAGCATTTTAATACTTCTCTTGCAAAATCCACCATCTCAACTAGGGCATGAATTGCTAACACTAAATTAATAACATAAAACCAAGTCTTATGTATTGGGGTTTTCTTTGTTTTCAGAAAGATTAAAACATGACAGAGGTTCATTTCCATTACTTTCATAGAATCTCTTTAAAATTGTTTGTTCATCAGACCATTAAATAGGCTTAAATGTTTTGGAGACTAATTTTGACATCAAGAATTCCTCTATTGCAAAATTACCATTTTTACACTACTGTGTGTGCATAGGGCTCTCTCCCCATGTCCTCTCTAGTCCAAGATAGCTGTTACCTCTGGTGCTTGACTTGAACTAATTTGCAATAGAAGGTGTCACAGGCCATTCCGTTCAAAGCACAATTTCTACCTTCTGAGACTCTTCTTGAGATTTTTTCTTAAAATTTTGGTATCTGTGGAAGAATCTGAAATCTGTGAGCTGCTAGATCCAGTTCTTCTGCATGAGCATACTCTATCCCCATATTTATGTATTCCTATATATTTTATCACCCTTCAGATAATAACAATAGTAATGATGATAATTTAGATAAAACAGATTGAAACCTTTAGAGGTCTCATGTTTTCCAGCTGTAAAAGATTTTGGTTATTTACAAATACAAATCCCTTTCTGGCATGATCTAAATTTGTTTTTGATCTGTTCTTGTCTTTCACTTTCTTCATTGTTGCCAGTTGCCTTCTGCAGTTGAGTGGGGTTTTTTTGACTAGTCCCTGAGCTCCATCTCATATAGGAAGGTTTCTGCTACTCAGCAGTGTGGCTAAAATGATGAAGCTCCTATTTCACTGCCCACTAGTAGTAGGTTTATACTGCAGGGACTTTTGAAAGGAGATTTAAGACTATTAATCACAGAGTCACAGTGTCTGTGACTACATTGTTCGCACGGGTGAGTACTGCTCTTGCTTAGGATCACATCAGAATTGTGTTTTAAAATGCCAAGCTATTGGATGTGTCTTGCTGGTAAGGTAATTGAATACATTTTGTAATCTATGTCAGAAAAGGTCATGTCTGAAGTTTAAGTTTTTTTATATATTTCATATATGAATATTTCAGAATATTTCATATAAGAGAGAGTCTAACCTAAAAGAATGTTGAGATAATTCATCTGCTGTTGTTGTACACCATGGCTGCCTCGGGTTTTG
The DNA here is from genome assembly GCF_014805655.1 of Passer montanus. NCBI lineage: Eukaryota > Metazoa > Chordata > Aves > Passeriformes > Passeridae > Passer > Passer montanus. The sequence continues at coordinate 7,532,433 of NW_024368152.1, forward strand.
CCTCCATTCTGTCATACATTTGTCCCTGTACTGAACTGCTTCAGTTTGGTGAGCCAGTGAAAAGCTGAATCATAAACACAAAAAATAATTTCTGCTGGTTTAGAAAGCAGCTGAAACAAGTTCCAGAACTAGGACAATGGAGAGGTCAGGGAATGGAGAGTGTCAGCCAATAAGAAGTGAGGCTGCTAAGCCAAAGCAAGGGTAGGGACTATCATGTACATATTTCTGATAAATCTTGGAGCTATAATGCTGTGCTATAACATCTAAAGTCCCTACATGATGAATCCAGAAGTCATCATTGAATGTATTCAGAGGAAAATCTATTGCTTGTAAAATCATAAAAAGAATTTCTGCTGGTTTAGAAAGCAGCTGAAACAAGTTCCAGAACTAGGACAATGGAGAGGTCAGGGAATGGAGAGTGTCAGCCAATAAGAAGTGAGGCTGCTAAGCCAAAGCAAGGGTAGGGACTATCATGTACATATTTCTGATAAATCTTGGAGCTATAATGCTGTGCTATAACATCTAAAGTCCCTACATGATGAATCCAGAAGTAATCACTGAATGTATTCAGAGGAAAATCTATTGCTTGTTAGTGATACTGTTGATGTAAATCTTTATTCTGCCTAAATGCTATTACTATAAATTATTGTTTCAATTTCATACAGACAATATGTCAGTATGGCATGTTTGTCTAGCACTATTTCTGAAGGTATATATATACAGCTCTCTGGGCTGGGGATTGTTAAAGCCATTGCTGTACTACCCACATGAATTTGTTACTCCAGCTATTTTAATTATAATTTGATAATAGTAATGACTATGCTTGCTGTTTATGCTCTCTGGGCTGGGGATTGTTAAAGCCCATTGCTGTACTACCCACATGAATTTGTAACTCCAGCTATTTTAATTATAATTTGATAATAGTAATGACTATGCTTGCTGTTGAAGCAGGAAGAATAATGCTAAGTACAAATGATTGCTGTAAATCTCAAAACCAGCTAATCAGATACAATTCAATAATGTGTGTGGGATGAGCAATGTTCCATCCCATCTGCCAACTGAAGTAATCTCCCAAACCTATCCAGTAATACTAGTGAGCTAAAAAGAGTTTAAGAGAAGTTTTGGCTACCCATTTGTTGTAGGCTGAGCTGCAGGTAGAATACTTAGATGAAATCTTGTCTGGGTTTTGAGCTCATGATTTTCCATTTGGGACTTAGCTCTGCTGAACTTCAGATGAGGCTTAGGACCTACAGTTGTTTATTTAGTTTTGAAAATACTGTTGGGTATTTTGATGCAGGGAAACTTGATCCGGTCTGAAAATGTATACTGGTTATCTATAGAAGTTTGGTATTGTATATATAGGGATACAGTATTATCCTTATCCTGTAGCAGTGTACTACAGAAGGAATGAGAATATATTAATAGTTTTGAAGTGCCATTCACCTTAAATCTTTTGTTGTTGTTAGGTTGCATTGTTAGGGTGCACAGTTACTTTGTCTTGAAGAGGGCAGAATGTAGGATGTAGGTTATGTATTAAAAGCAACAAAAATGCTTTGTAGAAGATAGATTTTCTTTCTAGAAATGAATAACCTGTCAACTAATAAATAAAATGAGTACAACTAATGTGGTATCAATGAGTACTTTTTTTATTGTGTTAAAGCAACCCAGTCCCAACCGAAGAGAGGACAGGCCTGTCAGCTTCTACCAGCTTGGATCAAACCAACTTCAGCCTAATGTAGCATCCTTGGCAAGAGATGCAGCAAACATTGCTAAGGACAAGCAAAGAGGATTTATGCCAAGTATATTACAGAATGAAACATATGGAGCAATACTCAGTGGCAGTCCACCTCCCATTCAGCCTGCAGTACCTGTTACAAGTAGTGCACCTCCTCTACCTCCAAGGAATATTGGCAAAGGTACTAGAAAATATAATTGTATATTAGAAGAATAGGATCATAATTTTTTTTTAATTTTTTTTTAGCACAGGTTATTTAGCACAGGTAAGTATTGGAACAGTTATTGATGGCCTCATTTTAAATCCTTAAAGTGAATCTACATAACGTGTTCTGAGTTTGACTTTTGGTATATCTGCAAGACAGTACACAATAGTGTTTGGGAAACAATAGCCAGATAACCTCACCAGAGTTAAACCATTTATTAAAAGGATGGCTGCAGTCAATGTAGTTTGTCAATTTTTTTTGTTATATTCAATATTTTTGTACTTCTGTTTCTTGAAGATGTCATTGTCAGAGTTCACTGTAAAGATAAAATTTCGATAGCATTTGTGTGCTGTAAAAATTTGTTTAAGACCTCAGAGAATGGTGACTGTATGCAGAACATGAGATTTTAACCTTGCAATTTTTTCTCTTAATAAATACATGCTTCAGGGTTTTTGAAATAAAAGTGTAAGTGTCATGATGTGGAGAACTGGATGATTTTGGTGACCTAATAGCTGACTGAAAATCCAGCTGCCAATTACTGATTGTCCCTAGATCATTAGAACAGTGTAAAAGTATGTGTCCCATCCTGATTCAGAGGGTTGTGTGCTTGCAAAATCTGCCATTAAAGCTGGTGCTGTGAACTTCATTCTTATCTTCATATGTAATCTGTTTGCACCACAGTAAAGAAACAGAGAGAAATCTGTATAGGTCCTCTTAGTACAGGTCATATTCAATGTGTTTCATTGTTTTAATACCTTTATTATCCACCATCTTTCATGGAGGCTAAATTTATGTATTCAATTCAAGAAAAGTTACTATTAAACACATGGTTTTTTATGGTGCTGTATTCAGACTCTGTAAGAGAAGATATGATCAGGAAATGTTCTGGGCACACATGGGTGGCTTCTGCCTTTGGGAGCACTGTGCAGAGGTCAGAATGCAGGACTCCACGCACCAGTGATTGTGCCTGAGATGACAAACTGCTCTTCTGTGTAATATGAAACATCAGTTATGGATAACATGGCTACATAAAAGGGGCAGAAAAACTGAGAAGAGAAAAGTGTGTTACTTGGAAGGGGTAGCATGGGACTGGGGGAACATTGGTCACATGTAAAACTTAACCAAGGTGGGATTGCTTTAATATTTCACATGAACTCTAAGCTTAATATCTAAACAACATTTTTTACTTGATGGAAAAGAATGTCTTCCCCACCACACAGGAAAATTGACAGCAGGAACTTGCCTCATTTGTTTAACTGTTAGATTCTATCTCTGAATTAGTGATACAATTGAATAGTTAAAAAGACTGTTTTATCCTTTGATATTATTTTAATCATGGCAAATCTTACCCACAGTTTGCCCTTGATTAAATGACACATTTCAAGAAGTGTCATTTTAATTTCATTCTCAAGCCCAGCCTTCTTGGCATCACTGTAATAGAACTCATGCCATGAAGACATGCTTCCTGCCTTTGATTATTAGCTCATATTCTTTACTCTAGCAGTGTATTAGCTTATTAATTTATATACTTAGTTAAAAGCTATAATGATATCATTGACCATAGCTTCTTGTCAATTGTTGATGTTGTTAATGTTATGCTTATGGTGTATTATTGCTCCTTTATCCTCATAGCTTTAGGCTGTTTTCCAAGTCTTCTGAGCCTTTTATGCTTTTCCCTGCAACCTAATACTTGTTCATACCTAACTCTGTTTCATCTTTTCTTAATATGATACTCATGTGCTCAGTAGGGAGAAACTGCATAATATGTGCAAAATACTGGCTTTATAAAGAAAACCTGTAGAGTGTTTTTATGAGAAGAGGAGGCAGCTCTTCAGAATGAAGTCATTTAAGAGGCTCTGAAGAAGTACTTTTTGACTGTTTCACAACTAGTTATTATAGTTTCTTGCTTGAGTGAAATTCAGGTTTACAGTTTTATTTTGTTTCTAAGTCAAAACTGATGTTTCACTTTGAGGTAGAAATGAATGCTCATGGAAGAGTGAGGTCCTTTTCTTGCAGTATGTGAGAAAATTACAGTTATCAGCCAGGGATTAAAGAAGGTGGCAACACATGCCTTCTACCTTCTTACTGAGAAATCTGCCTTTTCAAATATTGACATATTTTAAAGTAATGACTGGAGACAGATTTTGTTTAGGTAAAGTGTTAGAAGTTTCTGGGTGAAGTCTTGCTGTGTAATTTTTAACACCAGACTGATTTCTGCTCTGGCATTCCTTCAGGATGCAGTGACTAGAGTTGATGAATGTAGTGTTGCTGGATATAGTGGTCTAGCCACACCATTTTTGAAAGCACGGGTGTGAATATTAACACTTTGTGCTTAGGGTAAGCAATAATAATAATGCAGTATTTTCCTTTCTTTTTAGTTCAGCCTTCAGTTCTTGGCAGTGGTATTCAGACAATTTCTTCATCTAATGCAATGTGGAAGACAAATTCTTTAGGAGTGGAAAGTATAAGCAGGCAAAGGTCTTCATCAGATCCACCAGCTATTCATCCCCCTGTGCCGCCATTGCGTGTAACATCTACAAGTATGTTTCCACTTTCCCCTGTTTTCCCTTCTACTGTATCTAATCACAGTTGGCTTATTTTTCCATTTCCACAACTCATACTTCCTCTTTTGGTGACTGTAGCTTTGGCCTATCGTTCCCATCCAGTAACAAACTGTCTTCTCTGATGCTCCAGTGAGGACTGTATGGCGTAGTGCAGGGTCAGCAAGAAACACCATACAGCTAAAGGGTTCATAATTTTATATATATATTTATCTATATAGTTTTAGTGCTGCATTTCTTACTAGTTGTAAAGGTGAGTGTTATGTGTCAGCCTGGGGCTGTCTCTCCACATTGTGCTTGATTCTTGTAGACCACTGGAATGCAAAAGGATGTTTTAATTCGTTGCCAGCTGCTGTTGTGGTGATTTTAAGAATTCAATAGCAATTTTAATTACTTGCTAAACCTAGTCTGCTGTTAGTTGTGAATCACAACAAGGTTTTAAGAAAAGATGTTCCTCTAAATAAAATTTGCCAGATATAACTCACTTGGTTACTTTTCCATAAAACACAGACTGAAGGCATTGACTGAACAAATAATATTAGCACTTTAAAAAATGTGTTATGATCTACTGTTTTCAAGAATGTGACTGACTTCAGTAACAATTTTCTTTGCTTGCACTTCAATGCTTGAATAAATTGAAGTGCTTGTGAGGTCTCCAATTTGACTACGTGAAACAAAAGGTAAACCATTTTCCGAAGAGGTCCTCCTTCCATTACATGTAGTAAAGCATTTTTCTTACATAAGTCCTGTAACAGGGGAGGCTGTAATGAGAACCCAAGAAATGAAATGGTAAATAGAAATTTAATTCCATGTTTCTGTCTAACTTTCCTATATAGATGTACTTTCTCCAGCACCACCACCTCCAGTGGCAAAGACAGCCAGCATTATCGAAGCTCTGAACCAGCAATCAAAACAGCAGCCAGCTCCTCCACAAAACAAGCCAACCCCACCACCACTGCCCCCACAACCTCCTAGCAGAATCTCTCAGAGAAAGCCTATTCCTGGGTAACTGATGTCATTTTAGTCTTTAATATACTTCATCATTTTTAGTAACTTAATATATCTATAACATGCAATCATCAATAAAGCATGCATGCTTTTGCCAGTGATGTGTTCTAGAGTGTGGGAATGAACAGAAGGCAGATGCTAAGGACGTAGGTGATTACTGCAGCAATCAAGGATTACTACAGTAGAAAAAACACAGCCTAATGATTTAAGGTTATATGACTTGCAGAATATCTCCAGAATGCCTAGCTGTGATGGAGATAAAAAACCATAAAAAATACTCAATTCCTTATTCTCATCTAGTAGCAAATAGGAGATAATGGGATCTAATGTCTGATTGTGCCATTTATTGTTCATGTGCTTTACATAAGTTCTGTTCCACTGAATCTTTCCATTTGTGGCAGAAGTACAGAGACCTGGAAAAGAAAAAAAAAAGCTTTTAAATTTGCAGAAAAATAAGTTAGGAAGGACATATGCACTGGAAAACAGGATCATATCCAAAGCATCCTTGAGAAACTGAAGGAGTAGTCAAGGGAAAAGAAGGGTGTCATTCAGTAAGCAACCTTAGTAATTAAGATCAACTACAGGGATGAAGCATGGAGAATAGCAGAGTATGAGTAAGCAAAAGTCCTTAGAAGAAGGATCTGTAAGGACGTTGTAAGTAAGGCAGATGACCTAGTGCTGTTGTGGAAGAGTTAGAATATAGTTTTAACTTAGCCTGCAAACAATAGGAATTAATTCTCTCAATTGTCTCAACATCAGTGGTGCCTCAGCAGGACTGCTGTGTTCATTTTGGGGCATTGCAGTAAAATGAAATACTGAGGTGGGAACCAGGGGAGATCAATAAGGTAATGAGAAGTCTAGAAAATAGGGCCTTTGAGCAAATTTTGGAAGAAGTAAGGTTTCATTTGCAAATTGGGACTGAAAGATGAAAGCAAACTTGACCCTTAAGCTCCTTTCTAGCCCTTTTTTTACATGTACCATAGTACCTAAAAGTAGACACATATTGTTGAAGCTTTCTATAATGTACAGACTAATATGGATGCATAATTTTAAGAAAAAAAATAAAATAACAGTGAAAGGAACTTCAGATTTCGGGAAAAGACATGAATTGCAATAATCAAACCTGTATTATTTTTCTGCCTTTTTTAAAATGAGGTGCAACTTTCAATTCACTTAATCAAAAATACAGAAGAAAAGTAGTACTTTTAAAAACAAAATAGCTGTCACCAGATTTTACTGAAGACATGCCAAGATTTTTATAATTTGGAAAGTATTCTGTGTTGTTGCTTTTTGAGTTCTTGTTTGTTTCTGAAATGGACCAATTTCTCACTTTCTGCACAGGACTGAGAAGTCATCTGGCTTAACTAACAAAGGGCAGACCAGAGGACTTGGGTCTCTACAACAACCTGGTAATTGTGGTTTAGAGATTTATTTTATTATAGTTAAGCTGTCATAATCAATCAAAGGGAGAGTGTGGGTTTGTTGAGGTTTTCTTTTATCTCTTAATTTACCTTATACATTTAAATATAATCAGTGCCAACATTGTTCTTGTTCCTCTTTGTGATTGTGTAGGCCCTGATGCCTCAAGTTCTTTAGCATGAGCAGAGCTATGGGCCAAATAAAGTCAATAATGGGACCATGTAATAAACATGATCACAGAATGGTTGATGTTGGAAGGGACATCCACAGGTTATTTGGTCTAACCCTTCCCTGAAGAAGGGACAGCAAGAGTGGATCATCCACGACTGTGCCCAGAGAATGGAGACTCCACAACCTCTCTGGGCAACCTGTGCCATTACTGTGTCACCCCACAGTGACAAAGTGTTTCCTGACGTTCAGACAGAGGCTCCTCTGTTTCAGTTTGTGTCCACTGCCTCTGGTCCTGCTTTTCAGCCAGGTGGCCACCAACATATATTGGTGTGTGGCTTGTTCATTCCCAGGTGCAGGACTTTGTACTTCATTGCTCCAGATTCTTCCCAGATGTCTGGACCAGGTTTCCTGAAGACCTGTCTTGCTAGTACAGGCTAAGGCCGAGAAGGCATTCAGTAGCTCAGCATTTTCCATGTACTTTATAATGAGAATCTCATCTTCTTCAACAATGGGTTCACATATTCTCTAATTTTTCTTTTGTTACCTATGGATTTATAGAAGCCCTTCTTGTTATCTTCGACGTTCTTTGTCAGATTCAATTCCAGCTAGGCTTTAGCTTTCCTAACCTCACTTTAAAACCCAGTCAAACAAAGGAAGCATTTTGAAAATTTTTGTTTGCACTGTTGTTTGTATATGTCATAAACAAGGTGTCAGATAGACATTTTAGAATAGAAGAATGTGTTTCTGGCTTGAAAATCCAGAGCTTATATAGTGTCACTTTTAATTATATTGCAAATTGATATTGCTCTTTTCATGTTAATAAACAGACTACATTATTCAGAGTTCATTATTCATTTTGTGGTTTTGTTGTTCAAAGTAACTACTACTTTGGGACATGGCAATAATGTAATCTCCATAAAATCTCTACAGTGAAGTTTGTGCAGATTCTGTGGTGGTTGTAGCGGAATTTCTCCTATCTTGTTTGCCCTTCTACTGTATATTTTATATTCATTCGTTATTACTGTGATTTTTTTTCATTTTCTCTTGACATATCCCAGAGGAATTTGCTAATGGCTGTCTGCCATATGTGTCAGGAGTCTCTTGTGAAGGATACAGCACCCTGATAATGATGGTCTTTACTAGGAAAGAAAGGTTCTAACAGCATACAGTCTGTAGTGATGGAAAGGGGGAATGGGATATTTGGTTCTGCCCTCATCTATTTTATCTCTCTTATCATATCTGTTTAATGTCTTAGGTAGTTGTCTTTGGGAAAAGTGGCTTTTTTGGTAAGGAAAAGGATAGAATTCTGTTTCATTATTTAGAAAGAACCAGTAAAAATTAAATACTCATGGGATAGAAAATTATTTATATGCTTTTAAGAATAATTGGTTTGGTTTCAATTTATACCATCACTCTTACTTTTTTTGAAAGCATGCCTAATATTTACTTGATTTATTTACTTTAGCAGGAGAGTCATCTTCTGTATGTGACATTCCAGGAACACAGACTGGTTCTACAGCAAATACTTTGGCACAAATCCAGCCACCAGCACCAATGCCAAGGAAATCACAAATAGTAAGTACAAAATGTGGCGTTTGATTTTATTCATCTTCTGCATTCTATCAAACACATTGTCGACATGATAGTGTGTCCTGCCATGGTAAAAGTGTGAGAGCCATGAAACATATAAGGCCTGTATCCTGTGTTAAGTATCTGTGTGACTTGTACTAAATAGTTACGAAAACTTTTCATCCTTGAATTTCCTATAGGATGGTATGTGATTTTAAGTTTAAAAATGGCAAACCAAACCAGTTTGATTCTTTGTTCATGTCCAGATGTGACCAACACAATCCACAGAATTAGGGCTGGACTTACTGGAGATAGATAAGCTTTATGAGTTAGTGACTTGTAGGTGAGCTTGGTGAGTCACTTCTAACGTGGCTTCATTTTCAGTCTTCAGTGAAGTAAGCTATAAGGGAACTCTTGTGATTTTATAATGGACACAGATATACTGGCAGTTGTTCATGTAGGTAGGTGAAATGACTTCAAACAAGAGTAGCAGGAATCAAACTCAAAACAAAAGAAACTCTTTGTGCTGTCAGTTCTCAGCATTCACCTGGTGACAGGAGAGAAATCTCTTGGTAAGCATATCCCCTGCAGAAGGTGGTTAATTCTATATTTTTCTTCTCCACCCTCCCCTAGCCTTACAGTGACTATTAGAAAAGAGATACTGGATTTAGATGGACTCTTGATCTGATTGTGTGGCCTTTTTATACTCTTTACTTATTTTTAATCTAGGACCATGAATAGTAACACATGTTAGTGTCAGTACCTGTGATCATATACTGGTGTAGGTAAAGACCTGTTTCCAGATGTCAGAGGAGCTGTACATTATGTGTAGTTAACTTGGTCTTTGGTCCTTGCTTCAATTTTATGTTGCTTTCTTGTGTGACAGATGTAAAAGATCCAAATCCTTGATCATGACAGTGTATCTCTGCAGGAAGCAAATCACAATATGTAGAGCCCTTACATTTCCCAGGTGCTGTGTGCGAGTGGGTCTGGGCTGCTTCACACATTCTGTGCAGGAGTGTGGTTCAGTAGTGAATAATAAGCAGAGAGGTAGGAGACCTGCTCTTCTGGGCTCTGCAATGGTCTTGTTAATGCTTGTAATGGAAACACCCACTTCCTTCAGTCCCTGTCTCTCTCCCTTCAACCATTTTTCCTTAACCATGTCCACTGAAATAGCAGCTCTCCAGGACAGAGTTTGGTGTGTTTGGTCTGTATTTAATTTTTACTGGTTCTTTCTCATAGCCTTGCCATTGGTCTTGAGCACACAGGGCCCAAAAGTTACCTGTTTCTCATCTGATAATGATGAGAAACCTCAGAGACATCATCTTGCATTAGTTGGGAGTATAAAATTTTCTGGTTTCTTGCCTCCTCCACTCTTGTTCAACCAAGTCACAGTCCATCTTGCATTAAAATAACCTTCATTTTTTAGGCCACAAAAAATTAAATGGTCTAAGTAGTGAAATTGCATATTAACTTTGTGAAGCTACTGAACTCTGATCTTAATTTCTGTTGTGTGTGCTGGGATTCAAGTGTAAGTACTGGTTACACCCTTCCAGCACATCTGAAACAACTCCTAACCTGACACCTGACTTTCTGTATAATTGAAGTATAAATTTATTTTTTAGATAGGACAAAGTGATTTAGCTATGAAGGAACTAGTGCTGGCTAGTTTGGGGTCAGTGTCTTGAATGTTTAATGTTAATTGCACATAATATGAAGAACATATCTGACTCTCCAGCTGTCTCTAGGTCTTCATTAAGGTGAATTCTGTCACTGAGCAAATCAGCTGGGTGATTTTCTTCTGTCACAGGACAGAGAAGTAAGGGAAAACCTGACTCAGGAGTGTGTGCTAGTTAAGATGCTTTAGCTAAATTAATCTAGCTAAAGCATCTTAGCTGAGATTTAGTCAAGGGCCCCTCAGCTAAAGAGCTTTAGCTAGACTGATCTAGCTAAAGTTCTTTGGCTAAATTGCTCCATTTAGCCTTATACTCCTGGCTTTTTTGCTATGTCTTTACCCTGCCAGGGAATCCAGAGGCCAGCCCAAGTTTAGAAAATGAATGCAGAATGCCCCTTGAGTAAAGAAAAGACAGGTCTAGTACATGCACATTTAGCCAGTGGCTTATCTCCTACACAGTGCATTTACCTGATAGCCTGTTTATTAGGTGGAAATTCCTGATTCACCTTTTGATTTCTTTTTTTTCCTCAATGTGATATTTAGATTTTTGAAACCATTTTGTAGATACATGGGAAATTTCCCTAGAAGACTTCATTCCTCTGGGAATGAGATCTATTTTAATTTCCTTGCCTTCTAAAGAACAAGAAATACCTGTAATTACTGCACTTTGAAGTTAGTAATTATATCACTCTTGTACTGATGTGAAGCTTTTCCCTTTTGACCTGAAAGGTGGTTGTGGTTCAGACTGTCATTTGTCTGAGAGGGATCGTCTGGAAAAATTGCTGTGCTGCAGTGCCAGGCTGGCAGCTCACAGGGATGAGAGAGCCTCAGGGTGTGCCTGCCCTGGGCAGGCCACAGCTTTATTTTTATTAGAATTGATATAGAATTTATACTAGAATGCAAATGAATGCTTCTAGAGGAGCATAACAATCATGCTGCCTCCATCCTTCCCCATCCACATTGTGCTCAGCTCTAGCACAATGGCACAATAAGAGACCACTGGGCAGCTCTGTCCTCAGCAGAGCATTTTGCTGATGGAGAAAATGAGAGTTGTAAACGGGGTCTCTTGTTCCTTTTCAAGCTGTCTGCTCCATGGCTGACCTAACTAGAGACTGGGACCAGGCACTGGGGGAATTCCAGTATGGTGATGAGGCCATCTTTTCCTTATGCCATGTGGAACTTCTGTCCCAAACAGCCACTGCATTAACAGCCATCTCAGACCTAAATGGCACTGACACCTCTGCTCTGACACTTGAGGGTAGAAAGGAGAGATTTTTGCTCCCTATGGCTGGGAAAAGGCTGGACTCATGATGGAAAGCTTTACACTCTGCCTCCAGCTCTTGAGCACCTTCACTTGTTGGGTTGTTTTGCATGGAAATGCTGTGTAGGCAGCATTATTGTTGGTCTGCAACAGAGAATGGAGAGGCTGAAAAGAAATGCAGCAGCAGACTGGTTTGCACTGGAAAAGGTGTGGGATGAAAACCAGAGCGAAACAATTTTGGTATCACTGCACAGAACATAGCTAGGACTGAGTCCCACTGCCATGCTGGAATATTGCAACTCCTTACTAAACTTTACCTTTGAAAGAGCTGCCAAAGGACTCCTGTGGCTGGCGGTCCTCAGAGCACTGCTGGGAGGCAGAGGATATTTTGCTGGGTTCTTGCACCACTGAATAGGGTTTAGCAAATTGAGAAGGAGAGTGTTGGCACGTGGCTCAGGCCTCCCTCTGATAATGCTGCTGCTGGTACATTTGCACAGAATCTGATCACCCCATCCTCTGAACAAAATCATGCTCACTGCAGTGATGTAGAGCTCTGAAGACAGAGGGTGAGCCCTCTGTAGGTGTGGGTGAGTCAAAATGGAGAATTTGGCTCACTCAAAACATGGCTTATGTTACTGGCACAGTGGCTCCAAAAAGCTTTGGGTGGTGCCAGATTCAGCCTGAAGCATGAAAGACATAGCTGAACTCTAACCTATGAAAAACAGCAGTTCTGAAACTTTCTTTAAAAAACTCCAAGTCTACTCTGTCTCTTCTGTGCTGTATTATTTACCTTCAGGGTTTGTGGTTTGTTTTTTTTTCAGTCAAAAACTAAACCCAAGAGAGTAAAAGCAATTTACAACTGTGTAGCAGATAACCCAGATGAGCTGACTTTTGCAGAGGGAGATATTATTGTAGTTGATGGTGAAGAAGATCAGGAGTGGTGGGTGAGTATTTTGCATTTTCTGTCAACACACTTTGAAAGAAAGAAATTAAATCTTAGAGGTTGATACTCACTTTGGAAGATCCCCTGCTGGGTTTTCAAATAACAAGAATAGTTTCATCTCATGGAAACTAGAGATGAAATTTCAAAAGTCAAACTTCAGACAAGCTTTTAGCTTTTCTCACTCAGGGAAAAAAAAAATAAATTTAAAAAGTATGAATGTATATATACATATATATAATCAGCAGGGTTCACAATACACTGGGGATGGTCTCTGTGATCCAGAAAAATTTTGGTGGAGTGTCAGCAATTTAAGAATCTGCTATTACAGGTGTATGTAGTGGGTTTCTGTCCTGGTCTGGGACAAACTTGGAAGAGTTCCAAAGGGATGTTCCCTAAAGGGCAGAATTCAGTGGCCCTTCACCCTGCCTGTTTGGTTGATAAGCCTCTTTCAAGAAAAGTGGAAAAAACAGTTTATTTAGCAAGCAAAGTACTCACAGACATGAGAAAATGAATAATATTAAACAATGGAACCTCTCATTGTTCTGAAGGGACAGCAGAGGGTCCGTTTTGTGAGGTGTAGCTCAGCTCGCTCAGTCTCTTGTCAGTCCCTCCTGTGCTGGAAATGCCATGTCCCAGGCCCCAGTGGGCCACAGGCCTGAGCTCACGGTGTTTTCTGGCTTTTTGGTCCAAAGCAGGGCTGAACAGTTCCAAGAAAAAGAAAAGCCACAGTCCAGGGAACTTGTCTGCCTCAGCTAGCTAAAACTAACTGAAAGCAAAGGAGAGCTCTGTCCCACCCACTGTGCTGCAGGCAACATGCACCAAGAGAGAGAGCTGAAGCTCTTATCTCTGAGTTTTGAATACAGTCTCCTTAGACATTCCACTGATTCTCCTTCTGCCTCCCTTAGCTCTCAGATCTAGTTTTAAAGGTACAGGTCTTATTTCTGGGCTAAACAGACAGATGGGGATACAAATACAATACAGCATCCTAAAGTCACTCCAGGACAGCATCAGAGGAGAGCTTTGTATTGTCCTCAGTCTTCAGATGACTAGAACTGAGTCTATTTGAGCTGGGAAACCATCTCAAGTTTTTACATTGCAGAGTCTTATTGGCTAAAGCAAAATCTTGGAAAAGTCTTGTGCATGAAAACACTTGCCTTAATCTGTTAGCAAGCTCTGTTCTAGTGAAGAACAGGGCTTCAGATTGCATCTAAATTGACAATAATGCTGTATAAACAAAACTGTTGAAGCTTGATTCATCCTTTTGCCTCACAGTGATGGTTAAAGAAACAACTCAACAGAGGCCAAATGTGGGCTGCCAGGCATTACAGATTGCATTGGTATTATGCAGCAGTGGTACTGCAGTAAGATGTTGTATATTCAAAGAACTGGATAAAACTTTTGCATTTGACAAAAACCCAACCTACAGCTGAAATACATGCAGCCAGTATTTCCTATTGGTAGAAGAAAACTAGCACTACCACAGAAAATATTTGGTGGGAGGCTTGTACTACAGGCAAGAAGGTTGCTGGTATTCATTTTGGTGATGCTGAAATGTTGTTTTGAGATTTAACTTGAAAAATATCTGGACTCTTTCAGATTGGTCATATTGATGGAGATCCCAGTCGGAAAGGAGCTTTCCCTGTATCATTTGTGCACTTTATTGTTGACTAGATTGCTACTGATAAGTGGAGACATTTCTCATTTCCAGCAGTCACAGAAATAAGTTTTGTTCTGTTTCATTTCACCTACCTATCCGCAGCCGCCTTGTCAGAGCACTGCCCAAGTCCTAGGTACTGTAGCTTACTTTTTTATTGCCATTGTTCTGGTTTGGGGACTTTTTAACTTTTTTCTACGTGAAAACTTCTCATAAGCAGTTTACACTTTTAAAAAGAAACAACTCTTCCTGTATTTTTCAAGGTGAACTGAAAAGCTTTAACAATCAAAATCCACGTGTCTGAATATCACATTATGAATGTTCTTATCGATCAATTTAATTTTATTCTCCCTTTTGTAACATGACAGTACAACTGTTCAGTGTTGCTTCCCCAGTTAAAGAAATTGTGTGTGCATCTACCAGGGCAGTGAACTTACCCAGTTCTTGACACCATTTGAAGTGTTGGAACCAAAACATGCAAGCTGTTGTGTAGTTCTAAAATGGACTTATTCAGTAGCTTGCCAAACTGGCTGTCATCAAGGATGCCAACAGTTGCAGAAGAAATTGTTTTAATTATGTGTCTTTGGCCAGGTGAAAGCAAAAAAGTACTTCATTTTACCACAGGAGAAACTTCTTTCTTTCAGAATGGATGTAGATATTTGCTTAAAGTTATCTGAAATCTGTGTTAGTCGTTGAACTTTCTAGTTCTAATTTTGTGAGCTTGAGACTGTTTTGTTTTTCTATGCTGCATGTGTGTAGAACCTGTTTTTTGAATGTTCTTTATGTATGTTACATCCATTTTGGTCATTTAATGTGACTACTGCTGGTTAACTAAACTATGGCAATATTAATGAGTTACTACATTAACTCAAGGATTTGAAAACTGCACTTCCTGAAATGTACTTAACTATGATGATGGATTGCAGAACATTTCTTATGCTTGTCTCATTACAGCATTAAGTCTTTAAGTTCTTGAATTTTCTTTAAATCATCCAGCAATGTGTTCACAGAAAGAACATATTTGGTGGAACATGTAGGTAATTATCCTTGGTCAATAAGATACCTGACACCTCACAAGTTCACTACGTTATGTTCTGGTTTATGAAATTTGTGTGCCACTACCTTGCAAACAATGACAGTTTGCCAACTCACTCTGTATTTATATAGAATACCCACATATATGGTAGCTACACTGTTGTTAAACTTGTCTTGCTGATTTGTGAACAAAAGCTAGGCCATGGATAGTTCCCAGTTGGTTGATGGAATTTAAAACACCAATACAGATCTGACATCATTTTGATGTTTGTGTATTGTGAAATTGTACCAGATTTTGCTTATGCTACAGGAAACAACTGAGGCATAGGATACAGAAAATCAATATCTAGGTCACATTGGCTTTGATCACGTTATGTGAACATTGTATCTCTAGATTTATCAAGAGAGCTTTGAATTTCTGGCAAATGGTGCTTAAATTGGCCATTTCATATTGGAAGGAATGGAAAACAGGCCACGACCACCATCTGTGCTTATTTGGAGAAAAACCACGTTGTGAAAATGCTGGAAGAGCAACACTGATCTCCCCGTGTCACCCTTCCTGAATGGTACCGTTGGTTGATGCCTCGGGCGTGTGGGTACAGCCACGTAGATGTGTAACTTTCACTTCCTAGATGCTGTTGCTGCAGTATAAATGGGGAACAAACTGGAATGTTTCAAGATATTTTTATTGCAAGTTGAAGCAAATTAGTCTGTATTTTCAAAGTTGGCAGTAAAATGATAGAGTAATAGTTTAGCACTACAGTTTTATTCACTTACTGATATGTTCAGTTTGCAACACTATTTTGTATGTTTCTATCCCTGATAGAGTCTAGAGAGTAAATGGCATATTATTTTGCACAGATCTCCTAATGTACAGTATTTTTAACACAGAATCTTATAGTGTATGTAACAATTCGTAACATTAAAAAATGATACAAATTTCCCTTGAGTTCTGCTAGAAGAGGAATAGAGTAAAATGTCACAACTTCGTTCACCGGTTACATAAAACCCAGGAAACTTGTAGACTACAATTTAATAGCACTAACAGTGCAGACAGGTAAAATCCCAAGGACCAATAAAGAGCAGCTAAGCAAAATTTATCCCTTGATTTTCTGAGTTTCTGAAAAGGTTTTCTCCTCTGGCAGAGAAAAATGAAATTCTAGAGCCTGTAGATATCTATTTATAATATGAAATTAAGAATTTTAAGTCCAAAATTTTGGCATATTTCATACAACTTTTCAAATCTGATTCAAAAAATCTGTTAATAGACAGACTATTAGGTTGCTGTGTTAACTGTTTAAAAAGGAGCAAGTGACACTTAAAATGCAGCTTAGAATGCTATGAGATGTATAATATTCAATTCAGTTGTTTTTATTTTGTTTAGTTGCAGAGCAACTGTATATATTGTATAACCTAAAATCAACTCTTATTTTCAATGTCCTGGATGCAGTGATTTATAATTAGAGCATGATTAATAAATTTTACTCTTGTTAACCAGTCAAATGTCTGGAAAAATAAAACTACTTTTAAAATCACTTTTTCTGCTTCTTTTCTGTTCCCCTGTACTGCTTATGCAATATTGTTCTTTTTAATGTATAAAAATTACAAATACAAACAAGTATCACTTGAGGAAAAATGTATTTCTTATGAACTTCAGTTGAACAGAAAAACTGTAGATGGCACACCTGAGATTAAATGAGAGGGGTAAAGCACCTGTAATATCTGGGTTAAGCAGAATCAAAGTCTGTATTAACAAATTATTTCTCAGACAACGAGTTAGAAGCACGTGTCAGTTTTATTTTACATTTCTGCAATACTGACATTAACATACAAAACATGATTTAGGAAAAAGAAATTGTGTTAAATATAAAATCCTGTAATGTCCTGGACACTGAAGATGGAATCTTCAAGTCATGTTTGGGGAATGCCAGAGTACCATGTGCAAGGCTGTGTGGCTCTTCTTTGCACAGCAATCTTTGCCAGGATGGTGTGTGGCTCCAGGCTGTCCGAGGAGCCCCAGTGCCTCTCACACAGACACTGCTGAAGGAAATCAGGACTTCTCCGACATTAAAACTGAATCAAAGGCTGTAGACAACACTTTGCAAATGGCTTGTGCTTGTTCCTAAAAAACCCAAACGCACACGTTAACATCTTCTGAAGAACTTTTGAACTTCTCAAAACTCATTTAAAGCAGAATGTGTCCTTCATTGTGCTTTTTGAGACCCAGATATCACCTGTCTGGCCTGCAATGACATGTAGGAGCTGTCTACATGAGCTCTTTTGAACCAAGGCAGAGTTGCTGGCTGTCAGCACAGCACAGCACCAGCATTCAGAACTTCACTTTTTGTGTTTCCCCAGCGCTGCCAGCCAAGAGTCAGTGCCATCAGAGCATCCTGACAGGGAATTCTCCTACTCGTAAGAAAGGCTCACCTCCCTTGCTTACAAATATGGTTGCATGCTCTATTACCAGAATTGTTATTCCATCTCTTCTGCTGCACATCTTAAAGAGATTTTTGTTTTGTTTGGAAATACAAGTGGAGATTGTCCATAGGTTCTGCTATAGCACCCTTTAGACTGGACAGAGCTTTCTCAGGTGAGTACAGTCACTGGCAATTTTAGGGAATGTAGGTGTTTTCCTCAAAGTTGATCCAATGTAGACAGCAGGGCTGTTTTCCCCTCCTCGGCCAGAACATTTATACCTTTTTTTTTTAAGGTAAGCAATCCTCCTTCTGCCAAAAAGCCTTAACAAGGGCCTTGGGTTTTAGAATCTCCCTTTATTGGAATCAGAATTCCAATACCTAATTTAAATACTGAAAGCATAAACTCTTACCAAACTATTGCACTGATATACCCAGAGGCTGCATTCTTCAGAGGCTGCATCTGTTGTCTTCAAAGCCAGTAAACTTTTCCCTGCTCCCAGACCATCGTCATAGCACACCATCCTTACAATCAAATAGAGGGCATGCCTATGTAACACATCCTGAAAGCACATGGCAAATAAAAGTTACTCTGGAACAGTGCAACAGATACTTCAGTTTTCCATGTTTTTATTATTACTTACAAAAGAATACTTTAGATTTATTTAAAGGAGAAAAGTTTTCCTTGGTAAATTTTTTTTTTTTACTTGAGAGTTCAGTTAAGATTTTAAAAAGTGGTGGTTAAGCACAAGTTTAGCTTTAATTTTGCTTCTACTTTAGAAGTGCATTTCTGTGTGGACTGTGAAGACTGGAGGTGAGAGAGTTGTTCAGCCAGGAGAAGAGAAAGCTCTTGGGGGAGACCCTGGGGCACCTTCCAGTACCTGAAGGGGGTCTGCAAGAGAGGAGGAAAAGGACTTTTTACAGGTGCATGTAGTGACAAAAATGGGATTTGAATGGCTTTAAACTGAAAGGTTATAGTAGGTTATTGAATTTAAGGTAAGAAATTCTTTACTATGGGAGTGGCATAGTAAAGAAGGCACTGGAACACATTTCTCAGAGAAGCTGTGGATGCCCAATCCCTGGAAGTGTTCAAGGTCAGGTTAGAGGGGGCTTTGAGCAACCTGGTCTGGCGGGAGGTGTCCCTGCCCATGGCAGGGGGGTGGAACTAGAGGATCTTTCAGATCCCTTCCAACCCAGCCCCTCCCATAATTCTCTGGTGACATTCCTGTCCATAATCTGAAAGTGCACATCACTTCCCACCAGCCCTCACTCTGCCTCTGTGACAGCTGGGACACTGTCCTTCTGGCACAGAGGTAGCTTAAAACAACTTCTTACTTTCCCAGTATTTTCCCCCTGTCTCAGTCCTGGGAAGGATACACAAAGAAACTGTTCCCAAAAGAGGGTACAGTCAAGGTCAGTTGCTTTGGGGGGTCAGTAGCCATGTGGCTGTAGCCAGGTTGTTTGTGACCTAAACCACAGGATGTGTCCTGATTCTTCCACAGATCTCATTGGGAGAAATCCATCAGAGCTGCAGGATTTCCACCATAGTCCCAACACTTCTGATTTTGGCCATTCCAGAAAGGGACTGGTAGAAGACACTTAGTACAAGGTCTCTGGAACTGTACCCTACACAAAGCCTTTCTTCTCCAGCCATCCTGCCCTCTGATCATACTCATCTGGTCTATTCCAGTCACACTATCTCCAGGGTCTCAGGAATTCTAGACAGCTCTGTTTCTGTGTTCAAGGCATCAAACAGCTGTCTCTGTCAGCTGAAGGGTCTGAAGAAATGCCCACTCTGATACAGAAGCTGTAAAAATGGGCAGGGAACTTGCTGCCTGCCTTGGAACCCTGGAGGGAGAGACCTCCACCACAGCCCTAAGGTCACCTTGCTGAAAAATATCTCCATCCTGAAGTTGTCTCAGCTCATTGCTCACATTGCCCTCACCATCAGCAATATGAGACCATGCTCAGGGCAGCTGGAGCCTGCCTGGAGCTTACTACATCCACACCCCCATCTCTGTAAGAAAGATGCCAAATTACTAGTAACTCTCAAGGGTGGCTTGCTTGGAACTTGCTACAGTGCTAATGTGTCTGTGAATTATCACTAAAAGAGGAATTATAGAATTCTTTTGAGTACAGTCTCCTTGTAAATTAATTTCTTGCCATCTTTTCAGTATCTCACAACTCTGTGAAAAGAATTTGGTGCACTGAAGGACAAACTAAATGCCTACAGTGATGCAGATGCAAAAAGCCAGAATTTGGGGAACAATGCAAAGCAACAAATTGTCAGCTTAACCACAAGAGGCTTTATCTGCTTGTGCGTGCTTGCAACTTGAAGACAGAAAAGTGATGGATGAAAGTCTTAAATTAGCTATTTGATCTTTATCAAAGCACAAAGGAATTTAAATAATAGTGTAACCTATGTTTTTAATGAGAATTAAGAATTTAGGAGAGCAAAAAGAGAATTCAAAGTCTGAATAACAAGTACTACCCTTCCTCCCAGGCATTGGAAACAAGTGTTTTATTTTCTGAAGGGACCAAAGGAAACTTTTTGGCTCTCTTCAGAGCATTCAACTTTAAGCAATGCTATTCTCCATGCTCATACTTGAGGCTTTCATGAACAGGCATCACTGGGTTGTTGATGGGTCAAGGCTTCCTAAGGCCAAGTATTTATGGCATCTGGGGCTCTGAGGGCAACCAGAAGGAAACCACATGGCTGCAACACAAAGCTACACAAAGGCAACTGGAAGGCCCTGGGGAAGAGACCGGATTTTTATTTTTAGCAAAGAAGCTACTTGAAGTGCACTAAAGGAAAATAAACTACATATAGGAAATGATGCAAACAAAAAGTAGGCTTGATCAATAAAGTGGAATCATGAGGCTTTATTGCTGGACTGAACTGGATTGCTGGATTAGGAGTGTAAGGATGGAACTTAAAGGAGCTGGGGAACTCAGGTATTCTTAGAAAAACCCCATCCTTTTTTTTTCCTCTTCACAGAAACACCAAGAGGAACTGCCTTACTAACTTGGGCTGAGGAACCTATGGTCTGGGCCACCACAGTCACACCACTTTCCCCCATGAAATAATGGTGTCCAGAGAGTATTACCAAAGACTTGCTTGCCTTTTGTCTGGTACTCTATCTCAAACAGCTTTTTGTCATAAATCCAGGAAAACACAGCCTGTGGAGATATGACATGAAGCAGTGCTGCTGCGAGAGTTTGTTTTGCTTAAAGCCAGAAATGACATTTTGGTCACACAGATCATCTACCAGAGAAGTAAATGAAAGCACTTTTCAACTCTCATCAGAAAGACAAGTTGGGTGAAGCACTTACATACTGATCACATGTAGAAACTTTAATGCCGTATTTGGAAACTCCCATAATAAACTCCTCTTCACCTGGAACAAAAGGTAACTTTCCATCTTGCTTTGGAGGGAAACAAACAAAAGCCTTTAGTGCAGACAGAAGAACATGAACAAGGAAGATACATAACAGAAAACATATTTATGTGTACTTGGGTCCACTGTGTCAGCACCACCACAAACCCTGCTCAGGTCCTGCTGGGTGGGGTCTGCCCAGCGCTCACCCAGTCTCCTATGGTTATGTGAAATACATTCAGGGGACACTGGACATTAGGAGGCATTTCTTTACTGAGAGGGTGACCAGACACTTGAACAGGCTTCTAGAAAGGTGGTTGATGCCCCAAACCTTCAAGTGTTTTAAGAGGAGCTTAGACAATGCCTTTTACAACACATTTAACTGTTTGTCAGCCCTGAAGTGGTCAGGCAGTTCAGACTGGTCACTGTGGGTCCCTTCCAGCACAGTTGATGCCCCAAACCTTCAAGTGTTTAAGAGGAACTCAGACAATGCCCTTTACAACACATTTAACTGTTTGTCAGCCCTGAAGTGGTCAGGCAGTTCAGACTGGTCACTGTGGGTCCCTTCCAGCAGAAACACTCTGTTCCATCCTGCTCTATTCTACTCTAAATATCACATGGTCCCAGTGAGGAATCTGTCATCTCAGGGGAGAGTTTGACCCTGTGGTCAAATCAGGTTGGCTGAAAAATCATGCTGCACTGACCCAGGGTGATCCATGTTCCACTGGCAGCATTTTCAAGAGAGGAATTTGTCATCTCAGGGGAGAGTTTGGCCCTGTGGTCAAATCAGGTTGGCTGAAAAATCATGCATGGCCTATCATGCTGCACTGACCCAGGGTGATCCATGTTCCACTGGCAGCATTTTCACTGTTTGGCTGAAAAAATAGTTTCAGCAAATTTTCAAAAATGGCAAGTTGCTGCAGGATAAACAGACATTCTGTGCTTTTAAAAATATATAATCAGCCCCCTAATGTGAAAAAGTAAGTACAAGCAAGTAAGTTTGGCAAGGATGACCCAAATATTATTCAGGTTCTTTGGTCACAGGTTCATGACTGATGAAACTTGCAGAAACTTGACATCTTCTTCCATGGGAAAACTTTTACAATACTGAAGAACCTGGGGAGATATTCCTTCTAATATTAATCCAAATCGTGCTGCATCAGCTCCCTAATGTGAACAACCAGTTATGGCTTTCAGTACAAAAGTAAGTACAAGCAAGTAAGTTTGGCAAAGATGACCCAAATATTATTCAGGTTTTTTGGTCATGAGTGATGAAACTTCCAGAAACTTGACATCTTCTTCCATGTGAAAACTTTTACAATACTGAAGAACCTGGGGAGATATTCCTTCTAATATTAATCCAAATCGTGCTGGAGGCAATGTAATGGGACTTGTTCAATAAGGACTCATGAAAAGGGCCTTGGCTCTGAGCCTGCTTCTGCAGAATGGTTCTCTGGGTGCATTTTCTCCAGTCACCTAAAATTATAAAACTGTGATGGCTTTTGAGATTCATAGGTTAATAGTTAAGTATGCCACTTTCTTCAAGTAAGTCTAAAATTTACAGATGTCAAACCACAGGATAAATTAAAAAAAAAAAACACACCTAAGTTTAAGGTGTTTTGACTTTGTTGGTATTGCCTTTTGTAGCCCACTTACCTGTGCAACATCTATGTAATTTATCAAGTCCAGTGGCCCTTCAAGACTTTTGCTCTCATTGTATTTCAATTTTTCAATGGCACCAACATATTTAACTCTGAATTCTGCACACGTATCAGAATTACTATTGCTTTGTCCTGCAACAAAGTAAAACAAAGCCATTCTGAAGACTTCCAGAACTGCAATGCCATTCTAATTGCTGTTAACAGGGTTAACATAATAAATTCCCCAATTTTGCAGACTCATCAAACACTTACCATAGTACATTAACCTCTCTTTAAGGAACTGTACTGGACTGATTTAGAACAGACGCTTGGTAAAGGCAACAGTTTTGTATGCATACATGATACTTCTATAAGCAGCACTGCTTATACCAATTCAAATCTGGAGTTAACAACCTTGAATCAGAAAACAAAAAAGCTGGTTCTACTTTTTGAGGTCTATTTGTTTCAAATTAACTGTTTTGTCCAACAGTGATACACTGGTGACTAAAAACAATTAAAATCAAATCTTATTTCCATTATTTTGGTGCAAATGTAAACTTAGAAAAGCAGAAAACAGCCATCCAAAACACTGTACGAGATTTGTGCTGGTAACAGACTGGTAGCACATGTAAGTTGTTCTTCCTCAGACACTTTACTTTGAAAACAGTGACTCAGTCCTAGATTAATTATTAATAATAGAAGCCTAGGGCTGTGCCTGAATTAGTCACCAGGTAGCTAACAGATTCACTCAGTATTACTGAAAATACTATCTTAAGCTTTTCCATTTTCTGCTGTTTTATACAAAGACAGAAAGTTAATCCTGCTCCATCCATACCTGCTCAAGCTCTGATTACATACCTGAACTTTTTGTGGAGTCTGTATCTAGGCTGGCCACAGTACTAGACCTGGAAAGTCCCCCAAGACTGGAATCTACAGACTAAGAAAAAAAAATGATCATCATCAGAAAGTTACTGAGAATGTATTAATAATTCACTTCTAGATGTCCTGCCTCAACTTTTTTTTTTTTTTAAACCCTACGGTTTATGCTCTAGTTACTTCAACAGCACTGGAAAACAGGGAAGAAAAAACAGTACCACCTGTTTCTTTCCTGAAGTTATCTTTCTGCCTCAGTGCAGATTGGACTGATAAAAGTTCATCAGGAACTACTGAGAAGTTCACAGATATTTTCAAAGAAGGAGGAAATGACAGAAGAAGATAAAACAAACCTTAAGGTTACATCCAAAGAAAAAGGAGAAATAAACCTTAGGTTTATGTCCAAATTTTTCTGGTACTGCAATTTTACATGAAGAAATTGACAACTACATGCTTGTCACCAATACTTAACATAGCAGTGCAGGGGAAAAGAAACAGCACCTTGGAAAATCCAGAATATTCAAGTGATCATTCTAAAACCGATCAGACAAAACAAACACATTATTCAAAATTAAGAATACTTTTAGAGATACTGAGAAACCAAAAATACTGAAGAATAAACTCATTCAAGGTACCTAGCACCAGGCGTTGTCCTTAAAGACAAAATTTAAGAACAAATGTACTAATTTTTCCTTCAAACCTTTCTATGTGCTGCAAGAAAATCTTGTGTTTGTCTAATTCACTGTGGAAGTGACTGAGTATTGATCTCAGAATACACAGGCTTTATGACTGATAGGCATTTTTAACTCTCATAACACAATCTGAGGAATGGAAGTAGAAAGTTCTCTTTGTGGAATATGGCATTTTATGGAGATCACATCCTACCATCAGTGCAAGTGAACCACTGAACTGTTAAACTGAACAAGCCCAAGTGCTTCACAAAGACAATAAACACCACATCCAGCTCACCTTGCTTTTAGTGCTGATTTCACTGCTCTGTGAGCTGCTGCTGCTGTGTCGCTTTTTTCCTTTTCTAAACATTTTTTCATAATTGGATCAAAGAAGATCTTCTAAGCAAAAAAAAAAATTAAAATTAAAGTCTGTCATATCATCAAGGGAAGGAGGTCCAGGCAAATACCAGTGACTATGTCCAAAGTGGACCAAAACTGGAAATTTGCTCGGTGAATGGACTCTGTGAATGAAGGCAGGAATTTTACTCTGGTATTCTTCATGCATGACTGGATAAAAAAATTAAAGTCTGTCATATCATCAAGGGAAGGAGGTCCAGGCAAATACCAGTGACTATGTCCAAAGTGGACCAAAACTGGAAATTTGCTCGGTGAAAGGACTCTGTGAATGGAGGCAGGAATTTTACTCTGGTATTCTTCATGCATGACTGGGGAAAGTTCCTCAAGCTCTCTGCTAAAACTTCCCTATCCTTCTGAATTGCCAAAAAAGCTACCTCGTTTACACAGTATTGCAAAGGTCAGTTTCTAATGCAGACAGATTCAGAAACAAGGCAAAATTTAAAATTTATTCCCACCTAAATATTAGGTGATTTTTATTTGTGAGTACAATCTAAGTGCCCTATAAAGTGCATACAACACATTCCCTGCTGCAATGACCGTGTTTCCAGTAAAACAAAACAAAAAGCAAAATCTATCTCCCCTGCCACCACCCGACTAAACACACCCCACAACCAAATAAAAAATAAATTTTAAAAAAAGGCAAAAAACCCCTGAATCCCAACCCCAAGCTACTTCTGAACAACTACTGACTGGAATACTCACAGGAGCAGCCATTACCACTTAAAATATTCCTGAAAATTAAGCAAAATGCGTGGTACATTCACTGCATTAGAACCGAGCTCCTGGGAGTTGTGAGAGGATTCCCGAGCCCTGCTCCCGTGCCTGCCCCACTAACACCTTGCTTCGCTTCAGCTTTGGCTGCCCACTGCCAAGCAACAGGATGTTTCTGTTTCCCTGTTTCTCTGAAGCCCTATTTCTCAGCTCCAGACACGAACTATTTTCATTACAAAACCTCAGAAACTTTGAGCAGGTGGAAGAAAGAGGACAATTGACGACGACAACCTACGGAAGGCGGCTCACGCTGCAGAAAATAAAGAAAGAAGCACAAGGCGGAGCTTAGCCGAGCGATGCCGCGATGGATCACAGCGCCTAGGCCGCCGCCAGGCAAACACCGGGTCCCTGGCGGACCAAAAGCCAGGCAGGGGAGCCAGCGGTGCCAGCGCAGCCCCGAGCCCGGCTTCCAGCCGGGATGTGCCGGTGCCAGCGCAGCCCCGAGCCCGGCTTCCAGCCGGGATGTGCCGGTGCCAGCACAGCCCCGAGCCCGGCTTCCAGCCGGGATGTGCCGGCGCCTCCCGCACAGCGCTGCCGGCCCTGCAGCGGCCTCCCTGGCGGCTCCGCACCCGCTGCTCCCGGGCCCCCAGAGCTCCCGGGCTCTCCGCGGAGCATCTCTGCCCCTGCGGGTGCCGGGGCGGCCCGGGAAGCCGGGCAGGGCAGCACCGCATCCCGCCTTCGCTTCTCTCGCCGTTCCTCCCTCCGTCCCCGGCCGATAACCCGAAAAGTGACAGGGCGATGTGGCCGCCGCTCACCGGGCGCGCCGGGCCCCGCTGGCTCTGGCTCTGGCTCTGGCTCTGGCTCTGGCTCTGGCTCTGGCCCTGGCTCTGGCTCCCGATCCCGCTGCCGTTCCCGCTGCCGCCGCCGCCGCCGCCGATGCCGTTCCGGGTCGCGCGGGCTGCGCAGGCGCGGCGGAAGGCGGCGGAAGGCGGCGGGAGCGCGGCCATGGCGGCCAAGCGCAAAGCTGAGGCGCTGATCCCGGCCGAGGAGAGCGACCAGCTGCTCATCCGGCCCCTGTGAGGCCCGGGGAGCCGGGGGGCGCGGGGGGCCGGGCCGGGGCCGCGGCAGCGCCGCCGGGAGCCGCCTCTCTCCCTGGTTAAGGCGCCGCTGCAGGCTGAGGGTGTTGGTGGTAGCGTTCCCACAAGCGTTGTTTTTGGGACAGCATGGAGATGCTACTCCAGGCTTATTCGGCCCGATTTGTTACTTAGGTGGCCTTTAATTGTACGTGTCAATAGTTTGAGACTCGAGTGCTCAGTTAAAAAAAAGAAGAGGCCAAAATAATTGCCTTAAAGAGTTTTTGTTTTTTGATTTATTTTTTTTTTAATTTCTGCTGCGTTACGTAGGGCCTCATTTCCTTTGGGATAAGTGCAGCTCTTCAGGTACTTCGGATATGAGTTAAAAGGGCCGTGCAGTTGTTATTTCTACCCTGAAAAGTAACCCCAGTAAAGGCATCTGTGCGTGTGGGTTGTTTCTGTCCTCATGACTCTGATGTCCCTTTGCAGAGGGGCTGGCCAGGAAGTGGGAAGGTCATGCATCATTCTGGAGTTTAAAGGAAGAAAAATAATGGTAATTATCGCATGGATGTGTTTGTATGCCCTGTCAGTGTGCTACTTCAGATCACCGAAATGATCTGAAATGGTGTGGGTTAAATTCAGCCTCTGCTCTGAAGGCACAGTGCTAGAAAAGGCACCTTCTGTAGCCTTCTGGGGCAGTATAGTGTGTATGACATTAGGCATCACAGAGGCTGTGCTGTAAAATAAAACCCTCTCCCCGCATAGAATGTGTGTGCTTCCAACCCAAACATTCTGCTTGAAATCCAATGCTAAAAGTAATGTTTAATGAAGAAAAAACTTATTTTGTGTGATGCTGAAAGTCACTAATAACTATATCATAGACCAAGATGGAAGAGGGTTTTTTATACGTTCTACTAGAAGTTTTAACTTTCTTTCATTTTTCAGCTTGACTGTGGAATCCATCCTGGGCTGGAAGGAATGGATGCTCTTCCTTACATTGATTTGATAGATCCAGCTGAGATTGATCTCCTCCTTATTAGTCAGTAAGTGGCACATAAAAGCACAAATAACTTGTGGTCATGGTCTGAGCTGTGTTCACTTGTAGGTTATTAAGACAGGCTGAAAAATAGGTGTTATTTAGATGGTAGGGAAAAATTCTAGTTTCCAGGTTTTTAAAAAAAGTTTGAAGGATCTCCATTTAGAATTAAGGACTGAATGTTGAGGGTGTTCATTCACTTTTGACATTACAGCTCTTCTCTGAGGTCACTCTGATTTCTGACTGTTTTGCAGCCTGGCCTGCTTTAACACCATTGTGATAGCGTGTGGAGTGAGTTTTTTACACAAAGACTGCAGAAGAATATTGGTTGTATTTTTTGCTCAGTTGGCTTTAAATTGAAAAGGTTCTTGGAGACTTACACAAGCTTTGACTGTGGTTTATGTATTGCTTAGTGGCTGAGAGACAAGGAGACCCATTTCTAAATGATGTAATCAGTAATAAAAAGCTCTCCATAAAATCCTGAGCTTTTGTGGTATGTGTTTGTTCTACCTGTATTTCAAAAGTAGTTTCTTAAGATGTGTCGAATTAAAAGTGTGGAGAAATAATTTAATTTAATTTTCAGAGTTCCTGTTTTATTCTGTAGTGCGCAACATGCAAAATTAGGATTGTGTTTTTAGCTCTCATGTATCTTTGATGTTTAGTGTGCCTGGTTCCTGTTCCTTTTCTCCCTCTAAATTTATATGGAAATTACAAAAATAAGGTAGTTCTAATACTATACATTATAGTATTGGCAGTTAGTGGAGAACTTCCTGTATTAGTTTTAGCTTTTCTTCATCACATTTCTGGTCACCAGTCTGCAGAATGTAGACCAGCACAGTAAACAAGGTTGAAAATTCTGTTTCTGGATTTTCATGACACCATATTAGTCCAGTGAAGTAGTGAATTATAGATATTATATGTTAGTGTTGTGTAATATGAATGTGTTAATTGGATTTGTGTCTCTTAAGCTTCCATTTAGATCACTGTGGGGCTTTGCCATGGTTTTTACAGAAAACAAGTTTTAAGGGAAGGACGTTTATGACTCATGCCACAAAAGCTATTTACAGATGGCTTCTTTCAGACTATGTTAAAGTCAGGTAAGCCAACCTGTGGGCTGTCTCTTCCTGAATTATTTCACCTATTATTTCCCTTTCCAAGGGGAAACTTCAAGGTGAAGCTACCAAAGGTAGCTGGATGAACCTGGATGTTGTCATAAGTAGCAACATTACATATAACCAGATTAGAAGTAATTAATCATTTTACTACCTCATAGATAGTTTGTACTGAATTTTGAGCTCCTAAAGATATAATTTGCTCTTCAGGACAAGGAAAGATCAAATATTAAATATACAAAGAGGGCTCTGTTACTTCCACGATGGGGTTTTTTTTCTCTCTCATGTTTTTTGTTTTCTTGTGTTTCATGCCTTGACACATTATTTCCATGTGAGTGCAGTGGGTTTGAGTGTATCTCAACTCAGCTGTTGTAAGCTTGGATCAGAAACCTGATGAACAGTCCTCTTTTAACTTGTTTCTTCTGGGCTGGTAGGAAAAGCATGGATCCATGTGGTTTTTGAGGACTGTTATAAGCTAAGTTGCAGATCTCTGCCCAGGGCTGGGAACCTTTTGAGAAACACAGAGCAGATTCTTAACTGAAAAGACTCTTCTAGCATGGCTTTTCAAAAGAAAGATACTTTAACTCTTCTTAAGTGAGCTACATTAGAGTAGCTGGGCTTGCTTTCTAACATGGGAGATGTGTGTTACTGCATGGAAATCCGTCAGTGGGGAAAACCCAGGAAGTTTTTTCCAGCTGTTCAGATGAGCTGGTGTTTAACCATTTCACTTGTTTGCAGTAACATCTCAGCAGATGACATGCTGTACACAGAAACAGACCTTGAAGAAAGCATGGACAAGATTGAGACCATCAACTTCCATGAAGTGAAGGAGGTGGCAGGAATCAAATTCTGGTGCTACCACGCAGGCCATGTTCTGGGAGCAGCCATGTTTATGATTGAAATAGCTGGTGTGAAGGTATTTTCTCTTTCTTAAAAGTTGAAATCAAGCCTGAGTACTAATGTAGTCAATTAATTATTATTGTCTCTTATGCCCCACCACTGTGGGGAGTTGGACTCAGGTCAGGGGGAGAGGCCTTGTCTTAGGACATGTATTTTCTATTGGTTAAAACTGGCAAGTGACACAGGTAAGATGTTTGGACTGTATGGGAGTCTGAGCCATGACTCAGATTTAGAACCACTAAACTTGTAGCTTCCCTTGCTGGGCTGATCAGAGGCAGTTGTGTGGAAGCTGCATTTTAGTAAAACCAGTGAACAGATGTTTGTTTCTGTAATTCTCACGTGTCTGCCTGGCTCAAGTTCTTAAATAGCATTTGTCCATGTATGTGAGTTACATTTTTATC
Organism: Passer montanus; assembly: GCF_014805655.1. Taxonomy (NCBI): domain Eukaryota; kingdom Metazoa; phylum Chordata; class Aves; order Passeriformes; family Passeridae; genus Passer; species Passer montanus. Next base: position 7,562,297 of record NW_024368152.1, read on the forward strand.
ATAACACTCCTGTGCTAAAGTACCTAAAGAAATAAGATTATTATTAATATTAGGCACAGAGGGATTAAGTAAATTAATTAAGTATAATCACAGGCAGAACTCTGTCAAAGCCAGATACTTGAAACACATCTCATGAATTGGAGTTCAGCAGGACAGTCACTGTCCAAGGAAAGTTTTACACAGCCCTGAAGAGGGAAGGTGGTTCTGAGGCTTGCTGCCCAGTAGGAGTTGGTTCATGATTTGTAAAGACTGAGAATTATATGAGTTTTAACTTTTAAAAAATCCTAGAAATAGAACTGACTTTACTATGATCACAATAAAATTTAGATCTCTCAGTGTTTCTTTCTTTTTTTTTTTTTTTCTGATTGAGGCATGATGAAGAAGATTTTTCTCTTACTATGCATGACTGAAATAGATTGGGTTTTAATATCATTATTCTCATTAATTCCCTGTGATAGTAGGTGACCTGGCAGACCAGGTGTCTGCTGTCACTGACTGTATGTTATTTATCATTCATGTTTTCATCAATGGAATTATTGTTAAATAAAAACTTGTCAATTTTGAAACTATCAATTTAGGTGGAGAGAGTTGCATTCCACCTCGCTGTTAAGAATCCATTAAAAATAAATAACAATTAAAAATTACTTCTTGGTGTACTGGGGAACATGATTATTCCATTTGGAAAATCAGTTAGGTTACAGCATTTTTTTAGTATCAGTAAATATTGGAAGAATTTTTAATAAATAATTTTATTGCGTTATTCATTATATTTGTATTCTGGTATGTAAATGCAGTTTGATCTTTTATTTACTTCCTTGTAGGAGTTGCTGTATTTTATGTTATGTCTATTTTTACTTTTTTGTGGTCAGTGCAACTATGCAGAAGGCTGACAATGGCACCTTGATATCTGAAATGAAAAATAAGAGCTTAATAATTGTTTACCTGGTTTTGTTGGAATGATGTTACTGCTTGAAAAACCTTTACTATTGAAGTTTAAATACTTGTAGTACTGTTGACCTAAAATTGTAAGCACTGCTCACATAAGAAGAGTCTTATTTAAAGTACAGCTGACCTTTTTATCAGAAATTCATTAAAACCATCTTAGCACAGTCTTTTAAAGGCTGCTGACTGCTGGAACCTGTAACCAGAGCACCTGCTTCTCTTTGTGTCCAACAGCTGTTATATACAGGTGATTTCTCAAGGCAGGAAGACAGACACCTGATGGCAGCTGAGATTCCCAATATTAAACCTGACATTCTTATAATTGTAAGTTTTGCACAATTATTTCTTTCTGTTAGTGATTATGAATTATGTTAGTGATCACGAATTATTCTGTTGGTAATTATGAATTAGGGGTATGACTTGACTAAAGCCAAAATGGAATGACAAAGACAGTGGAGATATAGTGGTAGGGATTTGTGTTAAATATTCAAAATACTTGGGTGTTCAGAACTCTGACATTGCTTCCCATTGTATTGAAAAGTCTAATTATAATTTTATAATTCTTCTGATGAAGCTCCTTAAGGCTCTAGACAGACCTTTTTAAGATGGGAGATTTATTCGATTTTGACTTGCGTTAAACCAACCCAAATTTAACCAGACATCTCTTTTAGTAGATCCTAACCTACTTCCAGATATGTTAAGAATTTGTCCTCAGTGGAGGTGCCATGAGTGTTATTCCATATTTTTGTTCTGTTTTCTGACTGAAATTATTTTATTCTGAATCCATGCTTGGAAAACAACAGCTCAATGGGAAACTTTTTAACAGTTTTAGCTGGAAACAAACACTGTGAACTTTTAAAATTATTTCATTTACTGTGTCCCTTCTAGCTGTTCTCTGTAACTAATAGTCTAATTTAAAGTCACATCAAAATCTTGTGTTTTGTGTAATTCCTGTATTTGAAGTCTGGGGTCAAACCATGGCACATGTATCACTGTGGGCCCTGTCAGTGTGATCATCAAAGCTCTGGCAGCATTTGCAGTTAGGAAAATAAGTGTGTTAAATTTGAAACCTCTTAAAAGAAGCATTGAAATTAATAGCTCTAACTTCTTTAGTGACAACAGGATCTGTCTGTCTAAATTGCTAGGAGGGATTTGGGAGCAGGGAAGTTTTGGTTATTTGCCTTGGCAGGGTGGTTTTGGGAACCTGGGGAAACGTTTCCCTCTCTTTGACCTCTCTCCTTCCTATCCCCAACACGTTAACACCAGTATTACCTGGTTTTTTTTGTTGGGTTCAGAGAAGATGAGGAATTACTGTCTGTGTGAGCCCTTTCAATGCCCTGTCCCTCCTTTGGCAGGAATCCACATATGGCACTCACATCCATGAGAAGCGGGAGGAGCGCGAGGCGAGGTTCTGCAACACCGTTCACGACATCGTCAACAGAGGGGGCCGGGGTCTCATCCCTGTGTTTGCCCTGGGTCGAGCTCAAGAGCTGCTCCTAATCTTAGGTATGTACCTTCCCTTAATGGAAAGGCACAGAAAGGGATTTAGAGTGTTTTCAGGTATCATAATTCCTTGAACAACTCTTCAACCATTTTACCTGATAATTTAATATATAATGCATGTTTGTTCAAATGCAGAAGGTTCAGTAAACCAATTCCTGCTTTATGAAGTAGGATGGGAGACCTAGAAAGCAAGAGATGATGGTGTGGTAAAATGTGCTTGGCTTTTGAATCTTTTTGCATCATGATTTCAGCAATTAGGGACAATTATTACAAATAGAAAAATAACAAGAAGAAGTTATAACAACAACTGTTTAACCTAAACTGTACTGCAAAAAAAGGGGTATATTTTCTTCTGAAGTTCTGCTATTTTTGCACTTTAATTTACAAACCTGTATGAAAAACTCTGTATAGGAAAAGCTTAGAAGACCACAGAAGACACTTCTAACACTTCTGAAATCCTAATAATAATGAAAAATAAATTAGGCTTTTGAACAAAGTGAGTGAGAGCTACCCATGAACGCAACCAGCTACTTCACATAAAATATATAGACAGTTGCTACAAGGTACTTAAGAAAAAACAGCTTTTGAGTAAATTGTTCCCAGGCCTCTTTTCTTCCTTTTAGCATATTTAATTTGTACTATGTTACATGATTTTTTTCACTAGTCTTTCTGCTCATTCAAAGACTGGCACGATCAAAAGAAAACTGTCTCAAGCTTAAAATGCTTATATTTAGGGGTGTTGAATATGAAGTGTTCCCTAAACGACTTGAAATCTTTCTCACTTTTCAATTCAGTTTAGTTCAGTATTAGAAACTAGTTTGTTTTCAAAATGTCTTACTGGTCTATTCAAACGTTAAGAAGAAATTCAGATCTAGGCATGTAGAATTATTTACTACTTTTCATTGATTGTGAGGGTTTTTTTTAATTTATAGAGAACATAAAAACTGAACATTCAACCTTGTGTGGCCATTAGGTTGTAATTTGTTTGCCTCTCTTTGCTGTGTAGATATTAAACTGAGTTTCTAAAGATAAGCTTGAAAATATATCTAGGAAAGCTACACATGCAATTGGATGCTTAATTAGGTAGAAAATGCAATTGCATCTTGCCTGCCTATGCAGTTGAGCCTGCAGGCTTCTGTGTTTATTTTTCTTCTTTCTGTAACTGTGTGACAAAAATAAAATTCTGTGTTATGGTGTAGAAAATTATGATGATGAATTCAGTTTGTGACTGGTTATCTTTCACTGGCTGTTTCCACCTTACACCTGAGCTTATTAAGGTAGCCATGGCAGTGAGCCTCTGAAATGTTGTGAGCAGCTTTGCCTGCAAATCAGAAATGTTAGGTAGAAGCACATTGTAATGTCATTGTAAATGCACAAATACAGCCAAAAGAGTGTACCTCTATTTTTGGACTATGGTGTCTCAATTGTGCAACATAAATATCTTTCAGACTAGCAGAAATGTATCCAAATGGGAAAATTTAGAACTTACATTTCTACATTTCTATGTAGAAATGTTCATCAACATTTCTACAGTTGCATTCAGTCTCTTCTTTGTGTTTAGGAAAGGTCATGGCTACTTCCACCAATGATAAAATCAATTGTGGGTAATGGAGGCCCTTTCCTTGTTTTTGTTCCCATTGGGCTTGTAAGGTATAACTGTTGGTGCTATACACAAAGCCAGGCTTGGTAATGGAGTGATTCCTTCTCACCTTGAACTCCATGGATTTATTTTACAGAATGTTCATACAGTGAACTCTCATGAACAAATCTGTGTGCAGATGTCCCTGGCCCTGGATGTATAATTAATATTTGACAGAGATGTTTTAGCTTTATTGTAGAGGTGTAATAAAGCTTCTGTTGTCATAAATGTAGACTTATTGCAGTGTAGTACCATGTATACTTTATACCTTGTAGCTAAAGGTGGTGGTTGATTGAAATTTGACCTGCCAAAAGGACCTGAAGTTCACCTTTGTCATGTTTGTTTGCCTCTTTGTTTGTTTGTACTGGTTGTATATAGTTCTAGCTGATGACTGTTTTAGAAAAGCAGATGAAAGCAAAGAGGCTGTGATGGTGATTTTCTGTACCAAAAATGAAAAAGCCCACTGGTAAATCTGTTTTACAAGAATCACTCATGTTTCTGAGAACCACGTACTTCATAAATAATCCTGTGGATGGAATTTTGTTTTGTTGTTTGGTGGCTGGGGTTTGTTTTATTCTTTTTTATTATTTTGTTTGTTTTGTGTTTTTAGATGAATACTGGCAGAATCATCCTGAACTCCATGATATCCCCATATACTATGCCTCCTCTTTGGCCAAGAAATGTATGGCAGTTTATCAGACGTACGTCAATGCCATGAATGACAAAATCCGCAAGCAAATCAACATCAACAATCCTTTTGTTTTCAAGCATATCAGTAATCTGAAGGTAAGCTTGAGATTCTTACAGAAAGGTGAATGTGACAGAGGAATTCATATTTGCTCAATAGTTTGCATGTTTAATATCCTGATATCATAGAATATTCTGAGTTGGAAGGGACCCACAAGGATCGTGGAGTCCAACTCTGAAGTGAGTGGCCCCTCCAGGGATTGAACCCACAACCTTGGTGTGTTTCTAGCACCATGCTCTAATCAGCTGAGCCAATCAATATCCTTGATATCCTAATAGATTGATTAGGTGCAGGTTTATATCTGAGTTATCTGCTGTCCCAGTGCTTAGAGGGCTGTTTGAGGGAAGTTTATGCCCCAACATTTTTTCCACTTCAGATCCCTGTGCTTGCAGTTTACTCCTTGTGGGTATCAGTAAGATGAATTTTCCTGCAAAGGGCACTTTTTGTGAGGATGGGGTATAATCTGTGAACACAGGGCCCTTCTTGTACATAGTTTAAGAGTGCAGCTGGGCTGTCCTTGGTTTAAGTGAGCTGTGGTAAATCATATTCTCACTGTGTCTTTCTAGAGTATGGACCACTTTGATGACATTGGCCCCAGTGTTGTGATGGCCTCCCCAGGTATGATGCAGAGTGGCTTATCCAGGGAGTTGTTTGAGAGCTGGTGCACAGATAAGAGAAATGGAGTCATTATTGCAGGGTACTGCGTCGAAGGAACTCTTGCTAAGGTGAGTTGCTGATGCACCACAACCTCTTAATTACAGATAGCATTCATGCTAGGTTTTGAAAGAACTGGTCAACAGGAAGTGTTTTTGTTTGATTTACTGAGATTGTTGTTGGGTATGTATGAGTATGTTGTCAAAACTGATTGTTTTTGCCTAATACTAATGAAAAGTACAATTTCCATGTGGTCATTTCCAGTGATGTTATATAGAATAATCTTTTCTAGGGGCAGTTATCTTGTCATGAGAAGGAATGATTGGTACTTTAGACCTCTCCACTGCTTAATTTTTCAAGAAGGTAGCCCTAATCATAATTCTAGAGAAGTTGATATTAAGTCTGACACTACTTACATGTCAGAGACCAGACTGCCTTGTGCACCTTGTGCCACTGAGCATCTGTAGGGAATGAAATCCTTCCAAATTCCAGCGGCTAAGAGCAACCACAGCATCTAATTTTGACTTCAGAGCTAGAAATAACACATTTGTTACTGTTTTGATGCAAGTCAGAGAGATTTATCTGGAAGAAGGATGAGCCCCTAGAACAGCTGAGGATGCACAAGATGAAATGGTGTGTGTGTTGTGCATGTGTTTTTTATATGTGAGTGTGTGTTCGGGGAAATTTGAGAGATTTTTTCACTGCTTCACATTTAACATGGCTGCCACTATTATTTCATTGATTTTTGAAATGTAAAGCATTAGTGATAAGGTGTATGTAGGAGGCTTTACTTTTTTTAATTATGGTGCTTTTTATTTTCTAGCACATCATGTCTGAACCTGAAGAGATCACAACTATGTCAGGGCAAAAACTCCCACTGAAGATGTCTGTGGATTACATTTCTTTCTCTGCTCACACAGATTATCAACAAACCAGTGAATTTATCCGGGCTCTGAAGCCTCCACATGTGGTCAGTATCCATGCTGCCCTTTTCTCCAGAGTGGGATTCATCAAACCAGCTCACAGCCTTGAGTCAAGGCAGGGACTGGTGTCTAGCAGTAGCCAGCATCCCTGTGCTTTGAATAATTAAAGGTGGAGATTTTAATAATTTTTGCCAAGGTATCTTAGCAAAGTAAAAATCAACTTGTTCTTGAGTGTTTGCATGTGGGACCCCTGGGCATGACTTTCCAGACAATGGTGTAGGCCATAATCTGTTTCAGCAGTGTTTTGGGAAGTAAGATGCAGTATGGGACAACGTTAAGTTGGAGATGCTGGTATTGAAATAGTTCACTGGAATTTGCCTTGAAATAAATAAGAAAACATTGATTGAAGGTATGTGCAGACAGCAAAAGACAAAGGCAGCACTTGGAGGGAAAAGCATGAGCAAATAATGGAAAGAAGAAGGTGTGAAGGACCAGAATGTGAAAATGGCAACTAGGATCTGAAACTGGTGATGAAACAGTGTGCAAACACAGATAAGAAAGAAAAAATCACAGAAGAGAGGAGAATTAACTTGGCAAAGAAAATTGTGAACTGTGAAGCATCCTCTTTGAATTGTATATTTAGATCTACACAGACACATAAAAATACATAGCTAACTGACTTCTGTTGAACTTAAATTAATACTTCCCTTTCATAATGCAACAATATATTTGTGTGAAAACTTAAATGGGATCTCTGTAATGCCCTCTGGTAGCATGGATTTTTCAGCTAATACTCAGGGTTGTGAAATCCCACCCCTCAAATAATGCAGAGAATTCACAGACACAACTGTAATTGAGCTCATGTTTCCTACACTGTGACCTCATGGAATTGCATTTTTATAAAGAGGAGATTGAATATGGCAGTTTTCTTGGATAATTTGCTTGCTAAACATGTCTGGTTGGACAAATAATTTCTGCTAAGAGGAAAATGTCTTTTTTATAGATTTTAGTTCATGGTGAGCAGAATGAAATGGCCAGATTGAAAGCAGCATTGATACGGGAGTATGAGGATAATGATGAAGTTCATATAGAAGTTCATAATCCTAGGAATACTGAAGCTGTGACATTAAACTTCAGAGGAGAAAAACTTGCCAAGGTATGAAATTCATATTTCTTATATGTAGAACGGTATTCTCTTCTGGTGTAAAAACTACATGTTCTCTTCCTAGCCTCTCTTTTTAATTGATTTCAAATTGCATGTTGGCCAGGCTCTCAAAGTACGTGAATGTTTCGTGTTTAGTTGTATTTGCGGTTTGGTTCAGGGGTTTTGAGGTTTTTTTGTTGTTGTTGTTTTGGGGGCTTTTTTGGTTCTTCACTGTTACAAACATTTCTTGTGTTATGTCTCAGAAAGTTTCTAAGTTACTCTGATCTTCTTTTGTTTTCAGAGTTAATGTTATTTTTTACTCTGATTTTTCTGAGAGAACCATATTTCATCTCCATAATTACTTGAAGCTGTGAATGCTTCAGATTGCTTTGTTGCACTATATGTGCAAATTTTTTCTCTCCAGGTGATGGGATCTTTAGCAGATAAGAAACCAGAGCAAGGACAGAGAATTTCTGGAATCCTAGTTAAAAGAAATTTTAACTATCACATCCTTTCTCCATGTGACCTCTCTAGTAAGTACAGACAGTCATGTGATCAGTGGGTAATTGAAACTTACTGTGCCATTAAAACATTTATAATTCTGGGGGTTTTTTCCCCACAGTTTTGTGTTTCATAAGCAATTAGTGAACACCTTAGTTTTATTTCTTATTTGTTCTTAAAAGTTCTGAACTGTTGTAGTGCAATGAAATGTATTTAATTTCTTCACTCAAACTTAAAATCTTTCCTTTCTCTAACAGAAAAGAAGCAAGATTCCATTTCCCTTCTGGTTACTTAAAACCTTTTCCTCTGAAAGAATATTCATAAAACATTCCAGTGAGAACCAGAAAACACCTCAATCAATAGTCCTACCATTTTCTAAAATGTCATTCGTTTTTAATGTAAAAACCTACAGAACACAGAAAATATCTGCATAGCTCTCCTGTGCTTTTTATTACTCAGGGAATTGATCTGTTCTCAGAATAGAAGAGGAATTGAATCTGAGGTCAGAAGAGCTTGAGGGAAAGCAGTTCTGCTGCCCTAGTTCATTGTTTGTCTCTAATAGACAGGATAATAAAACAAGCTGGTTTCCTAAGTGTGGGAATCCATAAAATCAGAGGGTTTTGGGAAAGCTGCAAAAGGCAGGCCTCAGAGACAGCAGAACTGTGATTAGAGCTAAGCAGTAACCGTGAGATAAGTCAGCAGAAAAAATTATGTAAGAAGTAGAAAAGTAAGGACAAATAGAACAATGGTCTGTGTATTAACATTTGTCTAGAATAACTCCCTAAGCTGCAGAAAAGTATATCTAGGAAGATATTAGGAAGTTCTGAGCTTAATAATGGAGCTCTGTGCATGGTGTTTTAAGGCTTGCAAGCAGGTATCGTGTTTGAAATAAGCAAGCATTGTTTTAACCAAAGGTACGTGTGCTTATAGTGATTGGATGGAACCACTGTCAGTATGCTTTTGCTTTGTGTGATTGGTCAAAAAACTTCTAAAGTTGTAACATTAAGTTCTTGGTCTGCTGCCTGGGATGTGAGCTGATGGCATCTTCCCGTTGTCATAACGTGTAGTGAGACTGATGCTGGAAAATAAAACAGCTCAAGGCACCTTCCTAGCTGTCCTGTCCCGTTTGTGATTTGTGCATAGCCCCCGGCCGGCGACACCTAACCACAAATACATTATTTATCTTACAGCAGGTGTTCCACCTTCCTCTTTACAAATTGCCCTTTTCAGCCCCCTTGTCTTAAATGTATCAATGCTATTATTTATCTACAATGGCAATTCTGTTTATTAGAAAGGAAATTCTGAGGGCTGATTCTAACATGCGCTTCCTTTGAAATGGTTTCAGATTACACGGACTTGGCGATGAGCACAGTGACGCAGACACAGGCCATTCCCTACACGGGCCCTTTCAATCTGCTTTATTACCAGCTGCAGAAACTCACTGGTGCGTGCTGGGGACTTACACTGGCCAGCCTGTACAACAGCTTCCAGTCTTCAGGGGTCTCTGAGTGGAGATTTCTTTGTATTTTACAGCTTTCGTTAGACTGTGCAGCTTCTGCCAGATGCAGTTCACAAGTGTGACACAGCTTGGCGGGGGCGGGGTGGGATTCTACTGCATTCACATTACAAAGTGATGAGCATATAGCAATATAGAGCATAGGCTCATTTCTGTCTCTGTCAGCCCCCAAAGTGAGTGCTCTGGCCACTCCAATGGAAACTTTATTTATTGATTTTGTATCTCTAGCCCCAAAGGGAATGCCATCCAATTGATCAAAACAAGAGCTCTGCCCTCCTTTGTGGCAGGCAGCCTCCTCTGTGCCTCCCCAAGAGGCACAAATTGGCTTTTCCTGGATGAGAAGCCATTTAAGCCTGACACTGGGATGGTCCCCTGTGCCTGTCTCTGGCTTTCTCAAGGGTTAGGGGCAGCTCCTATCCTGGGTACACACACACTGCAGATTCCTTTCGCAGATTTAAAGCTCAGATTTTTTTTTTAAATTCTCTGGTGTTAGAATCTAATTCATATCAGTAGTGAAGAGAACACCTCTATTCAGTTGAGGTTCAGGTCTAATAACCCAAGTGCTAGCAGGCACACAAGTGCTTTTCATTTAAGCCCTATGGTTATGTGAGCAACGGGTTATTCTTTCAGGGGGCAAGAGCTGGTTACTTCTGCAAATGGAGCAGAATTAACTAAATTCCTCATGTGTTTTCTTTTTTTTTTGTTGGTATACTCACTCAGTGTACTAAGCTAGTCAAATAAAAGAATTCAAACCAAGTAAAGTGGCCAAAATTAACTAATAAAAAAACCCCAAGCAATCCAGAACAAAGAGAGTATGGGGTTCCATTTTGTGAGCTACTCTGAGCAGTTGTGATAACAGACAATCCCTCTTATTCTTAAACTGACTTATTTTCTTATATGAATAAAGTTAGTTTTCCAGTATAATTTCATTATTGCTAACCATTTCTTGTCACTCCTTAGGTGATGTAGAAGAAATAGAAATCCAACAAAAACCAGCCCTGAAGGTTTTCAAAAATATTACTGTGATCCAGGAACCAGGCATGGTAGTTCTTGAGGTGGGCATTGGTGAGGGAGAAAGAAGTATTTTGTTCCCCAGTTTCTTCAAAATAATACCATAGAAATGCCATGCGGAATTCAATGTTTTAAGGAGTTTTCTGTTGTATGACAAGTAGAGCAAAGGCTAGAACAAAGTTCCACTTGAGCTGTGGTCCTGTGTGCGTGTGTGTTATTTGATTTACCCAGTGCCTGTTGGGTTTTTTTGCTGTATCTCATGAGTATAATGGCAGATTTGGTGCCCTTTTTTAATTTGGCAGATAGTAATTGGAAATAACATCAAATGGTGTTTGTTCCTCCCCCAAAGAGTTGTGGTAATTAATTATTTTGTAAATGTGCTCAAAAATATTCAAAAGCTTAAGTTTTTCATGGGAAGTTACTAGCGTACACCCAGTTAAAAGTAGTTAATCATTTGATGTGAAATATATGACAGTCATTTGAAGCTGGAATTCAGAGAAAAGCAAAAAGGAGAATGCAATTAATGTTATGTTGTCTTTATGTTGCATTATTCACTCAGTCTAAATCATGATTTTTTTTTTTTTGTCTTCTAGTGGGTGGCAAATCCTGCTAATGATATGTATGCAGACACTGTGACAACAGTGATACTGGAAGTTCAGTCAAACCCCAAAATACAGAAAGGTATAAGTTCAGTGTGTGCTTATTTAACTGAGGCATTTCTCTTTTTTTTTTTTTTTTTTTACATTAAGCTTAGAGGGAAATAATGCCTTCCAATAGATTGCAATCCCCTTATTGTATTTCCTTGCATTATGGAACTTACTAGGGGAGTAAAATTGCTACTTAAAAACAGAACTACAGGTTGGTCTTCATTTTTTGTGACATGTTCATTTGTTGAAACTTTCTCTTATGTGACAACTGATAACTGCCTGTAGAAATCATGGCCTTACTCAAAATAAGTTTTAAGCCTTGTACAAAAAACCTGAAGTGATTAAGTTTTGTATGGCCCAATCCAGGCCATTTTTGATTCTGTGATTCAGTATGGACAGATATTTTCACTGGATTATCTCTCTTTATTATATATTTTAATAATTTTGTATAATAGCAGTCAGTGTTCCTTAGGGGTTTAGTCCCATACCTGACTCAACACATTTGTTAAAAATCCTTTCACCTGAGTTTATAAATTTTTTATATAATTTTTTAAAGCCCATAACAGTTCTTACTTTGTCTGAGGGTAAAGATTTTCCAGTCACCTTGACCCAAGCAAATTCAGAGTGTAATGTTCTGATCTTGATTGTGATAATTTTCACTGTATAAGCCCTTCTGGCCATGTCCTCATGTTCTGCTCTATGAGAGAAACCAAAAATAGAAATGTTATTTTTGAATGATTCTTTGACCTCCTCTTTTTTCTTTCTTTTTTTTATACAGACGGAAAAGACATTTTGCTGTTTTGCCAGATTTTTTTTTATTTCTTCTTGTAATATCTGTCTTACCCTGTTTTTTTGTAGTCCCCACATTCTCTGTATGATTTGTTAGTGACAGTATCTAGATTCTCCACACTCCACCACCCTGAAATTAGTTTTTTGTATTTTTATGGGCCTTTTAGCATTATCTCCCATGTTGTTTTATGGTGCTGATTTTGTCTGCTAATCTCAGGTGTGGCTTCTTTCAGGATTTTTTTTGTTCTTATTTGGGATAAAAACATTTGAAAGAATTCTTGCAGTTGTGTATTTTAGGGTATGTACACAGGATCAAAAGAGATCAAATTAAAATATCTTCACTTATTGTTGCTTAGTTGACCATGTGCCTGTGTTTACCTCATTCCCAGGATAAAATTATATCTTGCATAGTACATTCAGTTACTGCATCTTATCTAAGGAATGGTAAATTTTAATATATTTATTATGGGGTTTAATCAAAAAGGTAGCAATTTTCACAACTATCCTTTCCTGCAGACTTCTGACTCTTTAACAATCAAATACTTAACAGGGGTTTTTATTAAGATTTAAGCTCAGTCACTTGCAGTTTTAAAATTTTTCAAATAATTACTCAGAAACTTACTACCACTGTGTTCTGAACTCTTCAGCTGATTTAGAAGTACTGAAAACCCATTTTTCAAAAGACTTAAAGTTTTTGTATCCATCAGTCAAAAAGGTAGCAATTTTCACAACTATCCTTTCCTGCAGACTTCTGACTCTTTAACAATCAAATACTTAAACAATTATGTTCAAAAGAAAATCACTTGTTTTACACTACCCCTCAATTTTGAAATCAGGTCTAAAAAAAGGTTGTTTTTATTTCAATTTCTCTATGCTGAAACATATTCCAGGAATGTCTGTGCTTATTATGACTGCTGACATTCAGTATAAAACAAAACCATCCAGTTTTATTTTATTTTATTCTCTGCATGCTCCCAGCCTCCATGATGTGATAGTTTTGTGTAATAGGAGAAAATGGAGGCATTATAAACAACTGATAAAAGTAAATTATTTTCTCTATTAAGTAAAGGATATGTGAGATGCAATGAGTGTTAAGAATAAACAGGAGAGGTAAAAAGTCAGAGTGTGAATTGTGAAATTTTTCACTTTAAAATATGACAAGAACAGGAATATATAATGGAAATGTATGCATTTCCTTGACTCTCATTTTTTTAAATGCATTTTTAATGAGTTGTTTAAACACACATAATTTTTTAATTGTTTTCAGGAAAGTCAATTTGTGAATAGCATCTATCAATTAGCCATTTTTCCCTCCCAGTAAATGTCTGAAAGTATTTTTTTTTTCTTTTCAGCTGCAGTAAGTAAGATTTCCAAAAAAATAGATATGGATGTATATAGGAAGAGAATGGAGATCATGCTTCAGTAAGTTGGTGTATCTTTTTCTAAACGAAAATGAGCAATGTTAACCACATAAATAGAACAATCTTAGTATAAAAGGGTTTAAAGATATGTAAGAATATTTAATGCAAATTTACTTCAGTCTAATTTCTGTGAAGGCCAGGAATTAAGTAAAGAAAGAGGTCCAGTAAAAAGTTCTCAGCACCATTAAAATTTTGAATACGGGGCCCAGTTATGTCTTCCAAAAGCAGATTTTTAAGTTGTCTCCAAAAGTTATGCTACAAATGGTTAATGAAAACAACTTTGGATCACATTTCTTTTAAAGCTTACTCTGATGTGTGTTCCTTTATTTGTGTAGAAATCTTGCCTCTTTTGAAATCAAATGAATCCTTCCCTTTGTTTATGATGGGATTATTTTAGTAAAATATTTTCTGTTATTTGATACCCAGTGTCATAATAAAGATTGATATTTTTAATTACTTTGGAATGAGTTGAATACTTGTTGCTGAAGGGTGATACTCACATGACAAAGTGACCTCAGGGTTAATAGAAAAACCTGAGTTTGCTGTTTGGCCACGCCTTACACTCCTGGCTCTTTGCTTTAGGGATATGTTTGGAGAGGACTGTGTGAGTTCCAAAGATGACTCTGTGCTGTGCATCACCGTGGATGGAAAGACTGCCAACATTTCCCTGGACACCCGGGTATGTAAAGCAGAGCACTCTGTGTGTGCTGTGTTCAGCTCTCTCCTGTCTGGCACACAGGGCTGCCTGCACTGTCATGTACTCACTTCCTAAGGAAATGTACTCGGTGTCAAAACAGAGAGCATTCTTAACTAAAAAATGCTAGCAATGTTTATGCAGAAAATGCAGTACATCTGGGGAAAAACTGCAGTATTTTTCAGCAGCTCAGTTGTATGAAAAAAAAAAGAATAAAGAAAGATTGTAGAAGACAAACTGTAGAAGAGTTAACCCACAATTTGTTTAATGCTTTTAAAGCATGGCTGTGGTCTGAATAATTGAACAGTTACAGGGTAGGAATATTGTTAATCACTTTTTTGTCGTCTTGATCCTTTTGGAGCTAAACTGAAAGCCTGAAACACTAACAAAAAGAAATACTTTATTAATTTAATAGCTTACAGAATTGGATGGCATGCATGTTAGAAGAGTGCTTTAAGAAGCCATCACACCTAGTAATTTGAATAATTTAAAACTGTAAAGAATGGTTAAAGCCATGTCCTTCATGTTCTTAAGCATTTAACATATCAACTTTGTCATTACTAATAACATATTAAACACAGCTTGTGTATTGCCTCTATTCATAGTAATAATATAATGTACATTCATTCTATGGAGCACCTCTCACATGCTCTCCTTAAGGGGTCACAGCAAATGTTTTAAGTGTTCTGCAAACATATTTACACAGTGCTCTCACAGTTAACACAGTTTCAGTAACATTGCTAGATAACATTAAATGCATGTAATGGTTTGCTGTTTTAAGTGCCTTTTTTCTTCCCCCCAAACCTTTATGGTTGGAAAAATCAGAAGAGTAACAAGTTAATACTGAATTAAAGGAGGTATAGAGTCTAGAAAGGCCACAGGACCAAGAACAGTATTATTATTCAAATGCTCTCCTTTGTTTCTGAGGTAGAGCAGTCAGGAATGTAGATCAAGTTTCATGTTTGGGGTGGGCATCTTTCTCTAGGAAAATCTGTTTTAGTAAAAAAAATTAATTTATTTGGATTATTTTTGTGTAAATGTCATCATGTGTTTGGGAACATCAGTGTGGTGCCTGTACCTCTAGTGACTGCATGTGTTTTGCAGTGTTAACCTAATATACAGTGTGAGTGAATTCACAGATAAAACAAAATCTCCAGGAACTGAATCTTGTGTGATTTTATTTGATTTCAAATGAAGTGTAATCCACAAAACTTAATGCATTTTAAATTGCACTTTTGAGGATAAGACTCAAAATTAAGCTTCTTGCTCCTCAGCAGGACTTGCTTGAGTCTTCTCTGGACTCCTCTACATGCTGGCAGAGCAGTGAAAAACATACAGTGCTGCTGTTGATCATTTCCATGGCTGCTTTTTGGTTTCCCCTTGGAGCATTTGCGTGCTGACAGGGAGTGTGCAGTGCCCATGTTGTGACATCCTTCTCTTTCTGTTCCCAGACAGTTGACTGTGAGCCAGGAAGCGAAGACGACGAATCCCTTCGTGAAATGGTGGAACTGGCAGCACAGAGGCTTTATGATGCCCTCAGCCCTGTATACTGACCTCTGTAGATACTTAGGATGTCTAAAAAAATCTTTTAAATTTTCAATTTATTTGAGATATTTTTTACAAGTAAATAGATTTTTTTCTTGAATAAGTTAAAGGTTTCAATGCTGTGAATCTGAAAGTGCTGAGTAATTTCACATACTGGATCAGCAACCTCATAACAACTGTATTTGTGCATATAGATGCAATTAAATCAGGCAAAGTGTGCATATGTTCTCTTATGTGCACATACAAGAAATAACTCTTAATCTGATTCAGAATTACAAAGATTAAATGGAGTTTTGTATTTTGGAATATTAAAACCAGTTGGAGGATAAATTGGATATATTGAGTTTGCATATATAGTTTTGTTCCTGTTGAGGAAGTGATTTCCTGCATGCTTGTATCAGCATGAAGTCAAAAGAGTCTTGAACACAACTGAAAACAGAATCCATGTTTTTATGGTGGGGTTAGTTTGGAACTTTGAAACTCGGCCTGCTGGCTTGCCTTTAACTGGACTAGAGGAACACCACCACCAGCAAGAGAAGTGGGGCTTATGACCTGTGACAGCCCCGTCTGCCCCAGGTCGGTGACCACCCCGGCCTGGGAGAAGGGACAGGGAATATCAGACATTGCAGGACAGAGCAGAATTCCAAATACAGCGTGGCCGATGCTCTGAGGTAGCTGCTGCTGTTGTCAAACGATGATCTAGACAATTAGCGACACTTTCCTCCCCAGATTGTGTCGTTAGCACGCTAGACAGTATGTAGTCTTTTAAATGAGATAATTGCATTTTCTTAAGAAGGAAGTCCCTCTTTGAAACAGATAAAGACCGTGAAACTGCGCGCGTTCTGTGGGGAGCGCTTCCAGCCCACGAGGGGTGTGTGAGGGCTGGGTCCCCGGCGCGCCCTCCCCGCGCACCTGCGCCGCTGAGCCTTTTGAGGAGAAAAGATTGAGTGTGGCTGGAGCCTGAACGCGGTTGGGAACCGGAGCCTTCCCCCGGCCCGCCCCGTTTCCCGCTGCGGAGGAAGCGGCGAGGCCGCCGCTCCCGGCGGATGTCCGGCCGCGGCCATGGCGCTGCCGGAGGCGGGAGCCCGCGGGCGGCTGCTGCGCTGGCCTCGCGTCGTTCTCTTCGGAGACTCCATCACTGAGGTACTGCCCGCCCGCGCCCGGCCCCGCCATTCCCGCAGGGAGCGCCCTGCCCAGCATGCCGGCAGCATGCCGGCGTTGGTCTGGGCGCCGCTGCCGGCGGCGGGAAAGGCTCGGTCCGGGAGCGCTCCTGGCCCCGGCCTCGGCCCCGGAGCCGCCTGAGGCTGTGCCGGGGCCTGCGCTCTCGGTGGGCGAGTGAGAAATTCGGAGCCGCCTCACAGAAATTCTTGAGGTGGCTGTGTGGAGGTGAAGGTGTAGCTTGCGATGTTCCGGTGTCAGGGGCATTTTCCATCCCGGGGCCAGCGTACTGCCCGTGGCGCCTGCAGGGACCTGTGCTGTGCCCTCGGGCTCCTGCATCCCTGCTCCCTGTGTCCAGCTCACCCAGCCCGGACACAGCCCCTCCACTGCGCTGACTGCGCCTGCTGGACATCTCTGAGGCAGCAGCAGCTTTTTGGCGATGATTTTGGGTCCCTGCCTTCTGTTCTGTGGGTTGGGTGGTGCGTCACGGAGCTGCTCTGATGAAAAACTAACCAGAGACCAGGTTTATCTTTAATGGGAGATGGGTGTCTAAGCCGACTCACTGCAGAATTG
Organism: Passer montanus; assembly: GCF_014805655.1. NCBI lineage: Eukaryota > Metazoa > Chordata > Aves > Passeriformes > Passeridae > Passer > Passer montanus. The sequence goes on from NW_024368152.1 coordinate 7,579,705, forward strand.
TAGCAGAGAGGATGGTGCAGCGCTGGGAATAAGGAGAAGGAATTCCTTTTTGTGTTTCTGGAAGAGGTAGGTATTAAACTGAACTCCATGAAGAGGGAGGATTTTTGAGAGGTGCTCTTCAGAATGAAAGAATCGTAGAAATAAAGTAGAAAAATATTCCAGCAAACACAGCAAACCCTCACAGGCCAAAATGAAGCTACAGTCCAACGACAGTCTGGATTTTGAAGGGACCACAAGATCTGTCCCTCCAGAGGTACCAGCCCTGTGTTGCCTCAGGTGCCAGTGGTGTGCCTGGGTGACACCAGGACTCTGCCCTCAGAGGGACAGGGCAGGGAGGGAGGAAATGCACCAGCAGCAGTGCCAGAGGCCATGCACAAAAGCTGTCCAGGTGCAAAGGTGCCAGTGGTGGGGCTAAGCTCTGGGGAACAAGTTCTTCCAGTGAGGATCTAACCATTTTCCTTGTTTTCAGTACTCCTTCCAGGAAAATGGCTGGGGGGCATACCTTGCTGAGAGACTGGTCAGGTAAGAGCTTAAATTTCAGAAGTAATTTCCAGCTTGCAGAAAGTCATGCAGCTTTTCTAAATGAAAACCAGCAGCAGTTAATATTTAGTACATGTTTATTTGTTGACATTTATTTATTTAGTGAAGTGGAACTGCCTTCTGGGCAGCATGCCCAGAACTGGTAGATATACTCATTGTGTGTTTCCACTCAAAGCTTGAGTGGAAATCAAAAATTCCTTAGTGATTGTCAGGATTGTTGTCCTGGTTCTGTGGTGTAACAGGTAAACAGTACATGTGCAGCCTGTGTGTGCACTTTCAAAGCATGATCCCATTGAAAACTCGTGTGACATCTCATTTTTCCTGAGAGGCATGGAGGCAGATAGCCTGAGAGAATGGTTCAAACCTTCCAAAATTTTGTTTTGGTGGACAGAGGAGAGATGTTCTTTTTGATATGTGTCTCTTGTTTCAGAAAATGTGATGTTGTGAACCGTGGGATCTCGGGCTACAACACCAGATGGGCTAAATTGATTCTTCCAAGACTGATCACTGAAAGTACTAGTGCTGACAGTATTGCTGCAGTTACTATTTTCTTTGGAGCCAATGACAGTGCTTTGAAAGGTAGAGTAGCCTGCTTTCTGTCTTTTTCTTTTTTCCTGTGAGCTGTTCTCTTAAAACAGTTTTACAGTTTAGCAAAATAGGCAGAACATTTCGGAACAGGCTTTTCCTGCTGCTTCTCCAGGAACTGATTACTCTCTTTCCATTTATATAGAACTTTGTTTTCTGTCATTTCATTTTTATTTAAAGCATGCAGTGCCTCTCCCTATCACCAAATTTTAATATTAGACAAATAAATTTCAGGAGGCTCAGGACTTAGTTGTGTAGCAGTTGCCTAAAATTGGAGTTGGGCATCCAGCTGTTCCTTCTGTCTTCAAAGGAGACTGATGAGTTCTTGGCAGATGGGCTGAGGGGAGGAGGGAAGGCAGCATTTGGATTCTCTTTCAGATAAGCTTAGCAGGATGCAGAGTCTGATCAAAATGATAAGTGCATGCAGGACTGACTGTATGTCCATGGGCCTTTACAAAATTTTCTCTGCATCCAAGAATATTGGAAATCTCGGGTTTTGGTTCAGGTGAGGTTTGAGGTGATTATGTTTTCTGATATAAGATACTAAGTTGTGAAAAAAGCATCTTAAAAAAACCCAACTGTTTGATTTTTTTTCTCTGTGCCTTATTTGCCTGTTGGAAATGCTGTCTTTAAACTCTTGATCTGTCTGCTTTGGGTATTGAGGAACAGAATTTTCCTACCATACTTCCCAAATCCATGACTGAGAGGAACTGCATCCTGGAAGGGTGTGTCCATGGCCATATGTGCAACAGGGCTGTTATGCTGTGTAAGAAGGCTGCAGGGAGCTCAGCCCCACTGATCATGTGCTGCACCCCTGACAGAGCTGAACCCCAAGCAGCACGTGCCTCTGGAGGAGTACGCCGCCAACCTGAAGAGCATGGTGCAGTACCTGAAGTCAGTAGACATTACTGCAGACAAGATTATTTTGATAACACCCCCACCTCTTCAGGAATCAGCTTGGGAAAAGGCATGTCTTGCCAAAGGTAAAGCAGTGATGAGGATGGATGGAATTTCTGCATTTTACCAGTGGAGTGTAAGTGACAGATCCCAGGTTTTCAGGTGATTTCCTTCATGTGTGTGCCATATTACAGTCATGTTCTTTTTGGAAAGGGGCTGCTGTTTTACTAAACAACTTCTGGATAAGCTCATGGAGTAACTGCCAAGTAATGACAAACATCCTTTCCAAAGTGTTGATTGATCTGTTAACGCATAGAACTGACAGAAGTGGCTGCCCTTGAAGAACGTGGGGTTTGTCAACATGTCCTAGGCAGATTCTGTCATGTCCCAGCAGCTTCCAGAATAATACAAATAACTGAAGAAACGTTGGCATTGTGGGCCTTAGAAAAGTTTTTACTGGGTACAGCAGATTTCACATCTGTTTGGATAAGCTGTGATATCCTAGCCAGGATTATTTTAAAGTTAATAAAAATAATGCCAGAGAATATAATATTCTAAGGATGCTAATAAAAATGCTTGAAAAAGAAGAAAAAGGTAGTTAAATTATTTCCCATTATGTTATTTAAGCTTATTCTAAAATTAGAGACATAATAGCACCACTTACTTCATGTTACTGAGCTGGTGGAAATTGCCATAATCCCATTGACTCCAGCAGTGGCAGTTTATACTTCCTGAGAGCAATGTGCTCTTTTCTGTTGGGACACCTCGTCCAGTTCTTGCACATTTATAAAAATTTTCTGAGTTAGGTCAGGTACAAATATATAGTACATAGATATACATATATATAGATACAGAGGTGGTGCCTTCATGGCACAGTTTTCTATGATTTAAGTGGTGTTGCATATCCTGAGTCATGTTTTCAATCAAAGTAGTATAACTTTGAAGATGACTCTAAATTTAAACTGTGTTAAATCAGACAACATTATTGTATGAATTTGCATTAGGAGACTTTGATGTGATGTCATGTGGGCACACCCAAATGCTGCTTATCTGGCTTCCAGCTGTCAAGAAGCACTTATAATGTTAATCCATTTTCCTCTTAAAAGTGTCCTTTTTATGGGGTAGGGATGGAGGAAACTTGAATTTAGAGCATTGAATCTGCAAACGTGTCTAAAAGAGAGTACTGGCTAGGGATGGAACAAAAGACAGGGTGATCTCAGACCATGGACCACAAATGAAGTGTTGTGGGCACAATAAGCAGCAGTATCAGCCCGTCTGCCCTCCAATACCAAGGAGAAGTTCTCTGCCTGGTTCTGGTTTTGTCAGATCTCAGAGGAAAGGAGAGATGGGAAGCAGGAGGATGGTGATGTTCACAGGAGCCTTCATCCAGGTGCAAAAAGTAGCAAGAGGGCTACTGCAAGGAGCAGTTCAATGTGGACTCAGACAAAAAGCAGAAGGCAACTTGTAAATAGATTTCCATTTACTTAACTCTTTTACCTGCCTTAGTAGGTGTATGAAGAGTTTTAAATCTAAGCACTGCTTTCACCTGAAGCTTGCCAGAAGGTGAGAGCTGTGAGCAGCAGACTTACACTGTCTGCTTGTTGCTCTTGCTTCTCTCTCAACCTGATGCTTTTCTTCAAAAGAGACATTTTCAAAGAGACAGAAGCAAAGGGTGCCCTGAAAAAAGACCACACAAGCTGTAGCTCCCAGCCACTGACATTGCTGTGCTTTGGATTTAGTTTGTGATTGGTTGTGTCTGCTGGTTTAACGCCTGATGCAGATGGTGTGTGCCACAGAGGAGTGAAATGGTGCTGCATCAGTGGCGGGCTCTGGATGTTCTCCTTGTTTCTGCTTGGCAGGTGAGAAGCTGAACCGCAGCAACGGCACCACGGGGCAGTACGCGCAGGCCTGCGTGCAGGCCGCCCGGGACTGCGGCACCGAGGTGCTCGACCTCTGGAGCCTGATGCAGAGGAATCAGGTACCATGAAATCAGAAATAGTTGAAACTGTCACAAACTGGGAAACGCATCATTTAGCACAGAGGAGCCAGTGGTGCTGTGTTATCACTGAAATGCTACAAAATACATCCAAATTACACTGTAGGGAAGGACAAAAATAATCCAGAGTGCTTCATAGAAATAAAGCTGTGTGCAGCCTGGCCATGGTGCTTGGTTAGCAAATATCCTGAGTACATTATATCTAAGTAGCCTTTTCCTTGAACTTGAGTCATGGAATAGTTTAGGTTAGAAGGGGCCTCTGGAGGTTTCTTGTCCAACCCACTGTGCAGTGTTGGGCTCATTTCAAGGTCAGATGTGGTTGCACAAGGGTGTTGCTGATGCTTCTGGCCAAATACCCAAACTCATCCATGGGAGACTGCACACTTTTCCTGTGAGTAGGTAACTCTAGTTTGGACCCTGAACATTTTCTCTCCCCAGTGCAGTAGACTGCTGACTTTTGATTACATCACTTAATCCTATGGTCTTTTAGTGATGAATAGCAGTGATTTTGGCCATCAGAACATTCTCTTAATATTTTAACATAAACAGTGAAAAATTAAACCAGTTTACCAGCTGACTTTGAAGAATTACTAAAGGCTGTCTCTTTGCAGCTAGCAAATCCACTAATAAATGGTTTTAACCTCACTTGTAGGATTTCTCTTCGTATTTATCTGATGGTCTTCATTTATCGACAAAAGGCAACAGCTTTCTAGCAGCTCAGCTGTGGTCACGCCTGGAAAACAAACTGTCTGCTCTTCCTTCACTGCTTCCTTACTGGCGTGACGTGGACCACACGAACCCCGAGGCCAGTCTTCTGTGACAGCCCTGCAGGGAGGAGCCAGACAGAGCCAGCTCAGTGTCCAGCAGCATGCTGCAAACTGTGTCCTCAGGGAACAGGACACTGGGGAGTCCCCAGCAATGCTCTCCTCTGTCCCCTTCTCTTGGTCTGTGGGAGAATAAAGGTGAGACCACTTGGGGTGTGTCCTGCGGTGGTTCTTCTTCATGCTGCTGTTCCAGGATAGCTGTGGGGATGAGTAGCTCTTTCCTTGGAGGACTCAGAGGAAAATGAGTCTCAGCTGTTCCATAGCCGAGGGATAGAGGCTGCCCTGAGCAGTTCCTGCTGAGCTTTGGGGACTGCACTGTGATTAATCCCATCTACTTGCTTTAAACACAGAGGGGCTTGGAAGAGGCAGTAGTGTGGAGTTTGTCAAGAGCCATTAGTGTCAGTCCAAATTCATTTATGTGGATGTAGTACAGCAGGAACAGCAGTTCCCTAAGTTTTAGTGTGGCTTTGGTATTGATAGAGAGTAGTTTAGAGCAGGGCTTTTAAAATTTAACTTACTCTGGCACCAGCAGCAGCTCTTTATACCCAGCTCTTCTGTATAGGCACAGGTTTCTGACCAGTGCATGTTTTTGAGCAGTATGAAACTGGTGATATATGACCTTGGAGAAACTAGGAAAGGTCTGCATCTCTGCTGACAAAGCTGCATCGTATGCCATTTGCCATCAAGTTAAGAAGACCTTTCAAGTGAGTTGTTAAAATAATTTTACAACTCAGCTAACACATAAGTACTGCAGACTATGCAGGTTTTGGCCAAGAGAACACAAACTACAAAACTGCCTTTACAAACAAAAAACCCCATTGTCTGCAACCTAAATGAAATTCAACAAGTATGGAAAAAATGTTTGGGAAATGATTGTCTAGCAAGCCAGATAGCAGCAAAAATGAGGATACAACTAACCACACATAAAAATATCACTGCAAATATAGCCCCTCCATAGTTCTGGGCTGTATTAACAGTTATGTTGGCATAGAACAGGTGTGCTGTTATGTAGGGGGTGAGAGTAATGAGAGGCTCTCATGCTGTCCTGCACTGTTAGTGCCATTAGACTCCCTTTGCTTCATTAAATAATTAAGACAAGCTGGCCAAGACCTGTCATCTACTATGTAACAGTGTTATAAACTGAACCATAAGTATTTTTCATGTGCCTGGAGCCAGAGCAGAAGCAAGTTTAATATATAAATATTTATGAGTATTAAACAGGACTATCCTTTCTGTAATAAATGCTTTCAGAAAATATTGGCTGAACAGCCAAAGGGGTTCCTAGAGGGAAGCTCTGGCTCTTCCTGCCTTAGATGTTACGAACAAACATGCAAGTACTGCTTTCAGTTGCTGGAATACAGCTCGGGCTGGGCAATGGATTCAGTGATTTCCAAGGCCTGCTCCAAATCTCTGTTTTCATGCTCCCAGGCACCTGCCACTGCATGGTTTTCACCTGGGATGTAAAGACCTTTGTGTTGAGAACATGTACTCACAGATCTGGGAGCTGAACAGCATTTGAGCACAGTCCCATTCCTCAGGCATTTCGTGTCACCATCTGAACTGATGATAATCTGCAGGGCACATGGCAGTACCAGCTCCAGCCCTCATGGTGCAGGTCTGGCCTCTGCAGCAGCTGAGCTCAGAAAGGAGTAGTCAGAAATCCTGCCTGGCTGCATGCCAGACTTTTAACCCAGGCTTTGACAACCAGAGAATGGAGATCTTTTAGAAGAGGACGGCATAGAAACAGCTCTTGTTTAACTGATTTTTTTAATAAAAAAAGCTTTTATTTTATTTTGTTGGGAATTAAATTAACTCCTCACATGTGTACTTTGCACTGAATCAAAAAAAGAAACCTGAACAAAAACAAACAACCCCAAACAAAGTTCAAAACCAGTATATAAAACATAATAGCTAGTCAGACAGGAATACCATAAGGCACACATTCAAGTAACTAGTGTAACAAGTATCCTTGGGTGTGGAGGAGAGGGAGCACTCACACAGCTTTGCAGCACAGGTTCAGTTCCTTTCCCTCACATTTAAAAACATGGGCTCACCGCAGCCGCGCTTCCCTGTGCCTGAGTCCAGGCTTGCAAGAGTTAAATGGTTCTGCCCTTGGCCACGTTCTGTCAGTTTAATCAATAGATTATTGTGGGAGAAACCAGCTGCAGAATGAAGGTGCTGCTGTACTGCCAGGACAGTTGCTCTGTGACTCCACTCTGTCAGTCCATCTGCTGCCAAGCTAAAACAACGCTCATGGGCCAGTCCCAGCTCACCTGAGGGATCTCCAGCTGTACAGAAGACACCATCCAATTATCAGCTTCTTACATCATGTTTTACTACCTGTGTGAGTATCTGTATTCACAAAATCTCCTCCTTATACTTACCCTGCAAGTTTTACAAGGGTTTATTTCTTTATTCAATTCACAATTGTTTTTAAACAAATGCCTCCCCTGCAATGGAGTGATTTTTTCCCGTCATTCATGCAGTAGGAGCTTCCAAAGGCCACAGAGACCACAGAAAACTGAGCTCAGTAATTTGAAAATTTCAACAATAGTGTTGCCTGTTTTAAAATAACATTTGGAGAAACATTTCTGCACCAAAACTGCTGTAAACAGCAGTTTAAAATGTCATCTGCATAAATTATTTCTTTAAGCTTCTTTCTCCAACCAGACACCTGCGACACACAAACTTTAGTGCAGAGTGGGAAGCTCCCAACAAAAGCCACCACGACAAGGCAGCCTCACCACTGAGGCAGAAGAGTTTCATGCTAGAGGAGCATTTCTCATGCACCGTGTACAGCCAGTCCAGTGTAACAGCCTCTGTGATCCTTTTATTTATACAGAAGCTGGGCCTTTTATGTTGCTTTATTCTGATTATGCATTGTACTGAATGCTGCAAGACTGTATTTTTATCCATTTCATTACACTTTCTGTTCTCAAGGCATTTGCTTAGGCTTTTGGTTACATGTACCTTAAACTGCTAAATTATCTACTCTATTATGGAACATACTGCAGAGTTCATTTTGGTTTTAAAAGCCCCTTAATTTTGTCTATCAGTGCTGTGAGACTACAAAATATTAAATTATAAAAAAAGGCTGATATACACAATCCAATATCCATCAGGACATTTGGCTTTGCACCACAGGTTGAAGGAAATGTTAAAGGTCAAGGAAGTAGAAAAACAAATCCAAAAAGCTTCAAAAACAAGCCAGTTCTAGTTCGGATTTTCCTTTTTAAAAGATATAATGCTCTAATAAATGTAGTTTAAGGAAGGTCATACACATGACCAGCATCTGCAGTAGGTCACTTCCTTATTCTCCCACTCCCTCACAAAAATATATATACATATATTTATATTTATAGAAATGAAATGGTTTCAGATCCTTGTTTTGCAGACAGGAGCCCTACACTTAGCAGGCAGCAGGGCACTAGCACTCTGTTTCTTTGCTGTCCACCCGGTTCTGGCGCTGCAGTTTGAAGGACGAAGCTTTCTCACTCCTGATGACAGGATGGTCTGTCAAGTCCTCGAAAGATTTGGCGGCAGAGCTGCTGTTTGGGAAGGGGTCCTTGTCGAAGGCGTCCTCGTCGATGTGCGAGTCGGTGCTGGGGTCCTCCTGGATGGTGTCCATGCGCTGGTGCTCCTGCTTGGGCGGCGCGGGCGCGGCGGGCGCGGGCGCCAGGGGCTGCAGCGGCTGGGGCCGGCTCGCCGCCTGCGCCGCGGGGAACGGCTTGATGATGCGGACGGAGGCCGAGTCCAGGCTGCTGAGCATCTCCACGTTCTGCAAGACACAAGCGGCCACGTCACCGGCAAAAGCAACCAGCAGCCAGTGCAGGGACAGCAGCATTTTTAAAGGGAGGAGGCACGTTCTGAGGAGCAGCTGCATTCCTGTGGGAACAGCTTAAAGGCTGCCGTGTCCTCCGTGCCGCTCCCTGAAGGCAGAAAGGCTGTTCTGTCTCTGCTTCCTCCTCTGTATAAAGCACCACAGGTGACAGCCTCACCGGGAAGAGCTGATGAGATGGCCCTTTTTTTCTGGGGCCCAAACTGCTTTGGCAAAGCCTAGGACTGGAAATGCAGGGTCAAGCTACATGGCACAGAGCTCACTGCAGGGAAACAGTCCAAGGTACAGCATATTCCAGTTCTCCAGCTTGGAGAGTTCATGGTTTCATGTACAAGAGCTGCACTGAACACAGGGTCAAACACTGCAGGGATCGGTGTCATCGTACTCAACCCAGATTAAGTTCAAGTCCATTGATGTCTGCTACTATTTCAGGATGGTTTGGAAAATATCCAGACATCTCTAAGCATAAAAACTCCCCAAGGAGCTCAGCAAATGCTAATACTGGGAAAGAATGAGATGTTTACCTGCTACCATTTCCCAACTCTCCATCCTCAGCAGATTCAGAAGTCACGAAATCTGTTTGTTAAACTGTTGCTGGTGCAAGGAGAGCATTGGCTGTACATGTGCTGTCTCTCCTGCCTCTGGGATTTTCTCAATTGAATGCAGGTAAGAAGCACAAAGATAACTTTTCTCATGTCACAGCTCTGGGGCACTCAAACTAAGATCACCCTCAGTCCTGTCACAGTAGATGACAAAGGCATTCTGCCTCCGTGGTTTCCAACTTCAGTATGCTTCTTCCAATGGTTGTACAAGGAGAGCTTTGCAAGGCTTTTTTCCCCTCCCCTAACAGAACTTTTCCTTAACTGAGTATTTTAGTTCTTAATAGGAACAGGAAAAATACCCAAACCTCTATGTCACAAGGTGCCCCGTGCTGGACTGTAATTAAAATTTATCTTGGCACTTTTTTGTTCTTTCCCTTCTCCCAGCTCATTATCTGCAAGGTGAGAAGTGCTGCTGATGTGACCCTTGAGCAACTGGAAGGCTGTAGCACATCTGCTGCTAGAAGCCACCTCCTGCAAGCAGCCATTCTGCAGCACAGACACTGCATTCTGCAGAGATTTTTGAGCCTCATGCTCCAGTGACTCCAGTGGCTGGGAACTGGCAGCCTGTGGTGGTGCTGCCCAGTGTGCTGTGCTGAGGGGATGCCGGGCACGGGTGCAGCCCCAGAGGGTCTCCTGCCCCTCTCTGCTGCACCAGAGGGGCTCTGCCAACAAGGCTCAGCTCTAACAGGAAGGAGGAATCAGACCCTGCAGTGCTTGGTAAGAGTGAACACAGGCTTGTTCAGAAACCAGCTTCCCCTCTCATGGATTGAGCCCTGTGCAGCGTGGGGCTCTCTCTTACTACTCTTATTATTCTGCAGACACCTGAGGTTCAGGTTTTCCAATACACATGGGGCAGCATTCTGGCAATCCAGACTTAGACAGCAACTTACACTGGGGCAGAACAGGGACTTTGTGTTCTCCTCATACTGCTTGTCCAATTTCTTGTCCTATTGAAAAACACACAACAAAATAAGAAAGTTAATTTCCCTATGGCAAAGACTTGTTTCTCCTGCAGGGACTCAGCACTTTGTGGGGGTCCCCTACTTCCCTTCCCCTACTTCCCATGCCTTCCCATTCATCCCAGGAGTGCTTGTGGGCACAGCATCCCTTTGCTCCAAGCCCACACACCACATGTCCACACTCTAAGTGGCCATGAGCTCACTGACTCTTTATCCATCCACGCAAGATCAACTAAGATCACTTCCCACTCTGGGTCTTCTCTCAAAATGTGGGTGTCTTTTCTTCACAGGGCTTTAGAAGACTTTGTTTTTAATGATAAAAATACTAAAATTATACTTGGGTGGAACTCAGAAGGCAGAGAAAGAAAATCTGCCTGGGAAAGAATGGGAAAGGCTCCAGGGAATAGTCATGGGAGCAGTGGGTCTGCCAGGGCCTGGCAGAGTTTAGCAAGAGTTTTGCCTACTGAAGGAGCAGTAAGCCTTACATATGCTGGATTTCCCCCCAGGGTTTGCTAAAAGCTTCCCATCATTTCTCCCACAGCCATCTGCCAGTTCACATATGAAGCGTGTTCTCACAGCAAAATCCAACAGAGCAGTCATCTCAAAGACAGCTTACTCACCACACAGTGCACAAGGATGCTGAGAGGAATCCAAAACAGTAAGGAGAAGACAAGCACAGAGCCCACTATATTATCTGCCAGGAACTTCCCTGTGGAACCAGTTCAGATCTGTCAGTTGCCCACCAAATACTGTTTCATGAACACACACACACCTATCCCCCCTTCTGCAGCCACTGCTCAGGCAAGTGAAGCCTCAGAATTGCTTAGAGAAGCACAGGCTGTCTACTTTGGAGTAGGCAAAGATAAAACTACACAATTTAAAAATCTCTATCCAGTATGTTAACAATAACAGGTTTTTCTCTGTTGTTCTCTGAAGAGAAATGCTGTCAGGCTGTAATAGTGAATGTGGGTTGTTTTGGAACAGCCTATACTGAGCCAGCCAAGCTGCCCCTCTCCCTTATACAAGACACACTGCGAGTCCATGACCACATTCTGATGTAGCAGTCATTTGATCTCTACCTGCCTCCACACACAAAATATCTGGATGCCAAAGATTCAAAAACTGCCTCTATCCAAGCAGACTAAATAGCTTTCTCAGTTACCTAAGAAACAATTTTTTGTCCCTGAAACGTGAAATTGAAAGCTGCAGCTCAGATAATTGCACTGTGCAGGCACAGTGGTGCCATGAGCACACACAGGGCTCATGACACAGCACCAGATTAACCACGGGTTTTGTCTGGTGCCAGTAACAGAGTGAGACACTGGGGGTGACACCTGGGGTGAGGTGACACCTGGGGTGAGGTGACATGACACCTGCTTGGGTTGCACAGTTGGGATCAAGACCAGGAAGGCCCACTCAGTCACAGGGAGTGACTCAGCATGGGCACAGCTTGAGGTGTGTGACCTCTGGTTTTCTTAAATGACAGAGAAAGGAAGTGTTCCCCTCCTCCTCTGTTGACATTTAAATCCCACTGAGAGGCCCACTTTATACCCTGCTGAATCTAGCTGACCTCTAAAGAGACTGACTGTTACTTGCTTTTTTCCTAATTGACCTAGTTCTTGATACTCAGACAAGAAGCTATCATCCCTTTCACAAGCTTGGAAGATGCCTAGGAAAAAATTGGAGTAGAAAAATGCAACACAATCTCCCATCCTTTCAGCTTTAAAAGGTGAGATCAGTAGTGTCAAACTTCAGGCAAAAATACACTTTGATATATCGCAAGCACAGCCATCCTTGCACTTGGTGAATAAATCCAGGCAGCTAACTCCCCCCAAGGATTTAGAGGTTCATGTCATGAACTCAGAAATCCCCAAAGGCTATGGTTGTGTATCTTACCAAAAGTATTGATGCTGAGTTGGTCTATGAAATCCCAAAATCGTTCAATCACATCCTGTACTTGCTTCTCGCATTTGCCCTGCAAAAGTAACAAAATGATCTTATACTACCCAAGTATTAAGTACTGCCTTCTTGGAGAGGGAGGTACAATGACAGTAATGAAATGAGAATACAGACACAGCATGACTTCGTTTACATTCTGAATACAGAATTACTCTCTTGCCCAATAGCAGCAGTCCATTTTTACTGCCTTTATTTTTATCAAACCAGTTTGAATTCAATTGCGGTCTGAATCAGAAAATTTTATTGTTCAAAACGTGCAAAATCCACTCCACCTTTGGCCCACGTTAGGGGACATAAAACATGTTTCTGGAGAGATTTAAACACTGGAAGCCTCAGTTCCCATTATCCACAAAGAAGGCTGCAGCTCTCAGGAGCCCAAGGTTACAGACAAACTCACTCCCAGAGTTGGCTGTGCTGGTTTAACACAGCAGAACCTTGATCTTCCAGATCTGCCAGCAGAAGGACTGGGACATGCCCTCCCAAATTCTCTTCTGCTGGCACCCAGTTTAGCTCCAGCCACTGGGGTCTGCAGGTATCCATGCAGCTGCACCATGGAAAAGGCCACTGAATGCCAGCAGCCCACCAGTCTCCCTGCCACAGGCTCACTGCCCCTTTCACATACTGCTGGCTGGATTTCCATGTGATTGCTCCCTGACCTGAATTATTGGAATAAAAACTAATTGGGCTAACGGGAACAACTGAAAAGGCAAGTGCTGCAAACCCAACCAAGCTTATGGCAGTGCTCAGTCCCCTCCTTTGTGCAGGCTGCCAGGCTGCTGAGCTGTGCAGGGCTCCTGGCTGAGCTGTGGGGAGCAGCAGAGGGGGTAAGGAGCATCTCCAGAAGGGAACAGCTTCCTCCTGCATGGCTCTCTGCAGAACTCCAACACCCTCAGCCTCCAACACTCTTTAATATTTACCCCATGAAGAGGTACTTAAAACCCAGTGCCCTGCTCAAGCTTTGGCTTCTCCTCCCCAGCACAGTCCCAGCAGAGCAGAGCAGCAGAGCTGGGCACACTTACGTTTGTGTCACAGAACCCCACAGTGCAAGGCTTGCCCTTGCGCAGGAACAGGAACTGGTCGTTGGCATCCACGTATGGCGTGCACCTGTCCTGCTCGTCCCGGCAGCACACCTTGCAGGAATTGTCTGTTTCTGAAAGAGAGCAGCAAACTCATGCCTTGGAAGCACAAAGAGTCACTGCAACCCACAACCCTCGTGTCCCCTGGCTGAGCACAGTCCTGACCAGCTGCCCCACAGGGAAAGCAGGACCAAGCCACCCAGTTTTGGGCACTCTGACAATCAAACCTAAAACTCAATCACATGCCCTGTGCAACACATTGAGGGGTACAGTGGGACCAAGTTCTCCAAACTGATACCCCAAAACTGCACGAAGAGGTTCCAAGCACATCCAAAAAGACAAATTTAAATATTTCTTGGGCTCTGAGTCCTCTAGGCACTCAGCTGTGCCCTCCATCTCAGATGATGGGGCTCACAGCAGTTCCTTGTGTTGCTCCTGTAAAGTTTTCATCCTACTCCCAGCTGCCTTCCCACATTTAGGAAATAAAATGGACAGCAAAGGAGCAGGAAAAATCACTAGCAGAAGTGTATGGCAGGCAGGTTAGCAGAGGAATTAAGTTGGGCATTCTATATTCTCAAGGCACTTTAATGTCTCTGAAATCTTTCTTTAACCCCTTGCTGGAGGCCACTACTCCTCTGCCAGATGCTGGATCCAGAGATTGGTTGGAACCTCCTTACCATCCCTTGTCCATCTGTGCTGAAGCTGGAAGGTAGGAGAGTGTCCTCTCCTTCAGCTGGAGTGCCAGAGCCTAAGTCTCATCTTAATATCTTCAACCCAAACCACCAGAAGACAGGAGGACATTCACATTCCCTTTTTAAACAGAACAGCTGACAAAACCCAACAGATTAACTTTGCCAGAAACCACAAACTCAGCCATGCACCAGGCCAGCCCACAGTGAAGGCAGCACTCTGCAAGGAGCAGAGATGAAATACAAGTTTCAGTCCCCTCTGTGCCACGCACCGTTGCAGGCACACGAGCGCAGGTTCTTCTCCCTCTCGCAGAAGGGGACGCACTCCCCATCCTTGCACTTCCCCATGTCCACGCACACGGTGTCATCCGGGGCGTTCCCCGGAGGGGGACACTCGCTGCTGTTCCCTGCAGATGGAAGTCAGCAGAGTGGGAGGACTGTTAGAGCAAAGGGCAGAGAACCTAAGTGTGCAGAAGAAAGAAGGAAAATAATGGAAATACAGACTTATCCCAGGAAAACCCCAATAGCTTGTTCAGTTTCAACTGCAGGCTGCCTGCCAGCTGCTCTGAGAGGCAGCAGCAGCTCTGGAGGCTTCAACAGCCTGGGCATTGTGGCACTGGCAACCAAGCAGTAGGTGCAGACCCTGGGGCCCCCCTCGGCAAAACACACACTGACTTGACTCCCTGTCTCCAAGAAAGACTATGAGGAGCAAGTAAACAAGTGGGGAAGTGAAGCAGAGCTGCAGCAATTTCACCTTTTCTACGCAAAACTCGTTCTTGTTCCCTCCCAGGGACACACTCTGTTTTGCTTTTTTTTTTTTTCTTTTAAGGGATAGAAACAAAATATTTTTAAAAATCAACCTTTATGTGCTTCTGGGCAATAAATCACAAAGTGACTCTTGAACAACAATGAAACTCATTATGGGAGCATATTGTGATGCTTAACTGGGCTCTAAAATTACACGTACCGGATGACTAAAGGGCACTAGACTGAAAGTGGGTTGAACAGGACACTGAGCCTGGAGCACTTGGCTAGCTGACATACAGGGGACAGAACCACATCCTACCAGTGCAAAAAGACTCTCCTTTACAAGTGGCATTTATGGCTTCCTGGCATTTCTTTTGTGCACTCTCAAACTGGCAGCCTTTACAGCAAGGACTGTTTCGGTCACTGGGGAAAGATCAAAATGAAAGAAATAAATATTAACCAATTTTTTAAAAATAAGTACAAGTGTGACAAAGCCAGAGAAAAAAGATGGTTAGGAAATAAAAAGCTACTTCTTGGAGACTGACTCATGGATTCAACCCTTGTCCTCTCTGCCCCCTCCCACAACCACCTTTCTACATACTCACTGTTCATGTTCTGAAGGTCAAATCACATTGAAAGTACAGTATAGTGAGAGACAACAGAGGGACTCTTGTATTTATTCAAGGCACTTGGATCAACCTCTTGTAACCTGCTGTGTAACTTTTACCCTTTCCTTTCTCAAACATTTCTCCCCTTCTGTTTGCCGTGAAGGTTTCCTACTTTGTATTCTGCATTGTCTTTACTTTCATTTTCTCACCTAATGCATGAAGGCCCTTAGTACAAAAGCACTTATTAAAATGCATGGATTTTCTTGCTAAACAACAGGAATTGCACAAGCTCTCTAATGCTACATGGTGTAGAGCTGAACTATGAAAAAAAAAGATTGAACACTGCATTGCAACAAGGCCATGAACACCCCAAAAAGCAACAACAGAAAGAGGAGTCATTCAGTGCAGTCACTGTGCTGTCTGCTCAAACACATTTTTCAGCAGTCTGGAATTACCAGTGTAAAAAGCCACCTTCCAACACAAACAAAACTTGTATTTGCACAGAAAGTGTCACAGGAAATTTTTTAATGCTTTTTGATTGCCTAAGTTTGCTTAATAATAATGGTAGTAATAACAATGACAACAAAATAATAATTTGCAAGACTTGACTTGTGGCTCTTGACACTTCTCAGAAAAACAAACAGAACACTATAAAAATTAATGTCTGCACACAGAAGTGTTTCATGAAATCTTTCACTGTTGTGAGCTCACTCATTCAGCCTTAAAGCCAGGAAAGGGGCCTGTGACACTGCAGGTGGCTTTAGGAGTTTTCAGCCTGGCCCAACATTCTCTCCTGTGTAAAGAGAAGCTGCAGCTCATTTCCCCTTACCTGCACTTGGCACCATCTTTCAGTTTACAGTCTGCAGAGCAGCAGGGATCATCCATCTGGTACAAGAGGCCAGGATCACATTCCTCGCCTTCATCCACTCTGGAGTTCCCACACACTTTGTTGTTGCGCTCTTTGAAGCACTCCTGGGCCTTGACCTCTATAGTCCTATGGATGGATTTTTTGCTGCAGCTTGAGAACATCTAGAGAGTCACAGAGGAAAAAAGCAGCACTGAGTGTACCTTTTTGTCAACGACTGGCATCTAAGACAGCCACAGCCTCCCTGTATCTCTGAGCTCGGGCATTCCAGAAAGCAGTTATTCCCTTTGTACTGTCAGTGTGATACCTTGGAAAAACGTTAAGATGGGTCAGTAACAGCTGGGTCAGTAACAGACACTGCTGCACACTGAGGGACCCCCACACAGTCTGGCTCAGAGACACCTCCAGCTCTCCCATGGCTTCAGCAGCCCCAGGAGGGGATGTGAAGCTGCAGCAGGAGGCACAGGCTGAGCTGCCTCTGGGCAGAGGGGCTGGGCACGGGCACAGGGCAGGGCATCCCCACTAATGTGGGTTTCTCATCTGTAGAACAGGCACAATGCCAACTCCACACCACCAGGACAAGCTTCCACCACGGCTGTGGCACCTGGCAGCCCCTCTCCAAGAGCAGCTATGGACCACCCCAACGCTGTGGGGTACTGAAGGTGCTGGGTTTGACTCTTGCTGGGACTTGCTTGTAGCAGCATATGGCCACAGCTAATTACAAACAACTAATTAAAATGCACCTTGACATGCTATGAACTCCAGTGAAACCCAGATTACAAAGATGAACTTATCTTGCAGAGGACCCAGCTGCATGCAAATGTTTTCTTATGGCTAATCCATTACATTCTGATGGTTTCAAACTACAGGAATCATTAACTAAAGAGATTTGCCATGCAAAGGGTCACTGACCATAGCAGAAACTTTTGTGTTGATGCAAAACTAAACGACCATACCTTGTTGTTTTCATGATCCCCACTGACAGCAATAGGATACATGACATATTTCCCCCCCTGGTCTTCAGTAGGGGCACACTCTGGCAGACTGTCAGGATCATGCTCTGCTCCAAAGTTATGTCCAAGTTCATGTGTTGTAACCAGGTCAGCCTCCTTTTTTGAACATGAAAAAAGCAAATTTGGAAAAATTTAGTCTGACCAGTAAAGGAAAGAAGATCCCAGCTACTTCTAGGCCACCAGCAATACTAAAATATACCAGGACAATAGAGAATTTCCTATGAACATTTTTCTGGTTTTCTGGAGAAATTAAAGTAAATAAAATTGTGGTACTTTTCGAAGTTAAGTTCAAGGACCAGACTGAACATTAAATCACTGTTAAAAGCAAAATACTGTCCTAGAATACCAATTCAAACTTGTTTTCAAGGCAATGCAGATGCTTAAATACAAAAATTTGCTTCTGTGTAGCTGGAAGGCATAAAAAGTTAAAACAAAACCCAATCCAAACACCAGCTACTACCATTAGTCAATCTACCATTAGTCAAATCTTGTTTAACCTATCTTGCCATTAGAATTATTCATTCTAAATGGATGATGACATAAGGAATGCTGAATAAACTCCACTACTGCATGATTTCTAGGAAAGACACCTACAATTGTGGCCCAACAGGGATGGATTTCCCACATCACTTATGTGAGACACGCCTGCCTGTGCTGAGGATCCCAAACCGGCTCTGCTCGCTGCGCGCCTCCCACGGCGCCTTCCCCTGCAGATGGTGTCACACTCACAAGGTGGCAACCACAAATTAAACTCACACAGAAATTAAGAAACCACAAGGAGACTGGGCAGTTCTGGAGAGGATCTGTCACTGCAGCTGCTGTGTGGGCACGGTAAGGTCCAAGAGCTGCCATGAGCTGCCCTGGTCCGTGTCTCAGCATGGCTAATGGGGGAGCCAGAGACAGGAGAGCTGCCCGGGCGTCCCTCCTGGGCTTCACCGTGTTTCATTTGGAGAACAGTTTTAAGGAAGTTGTTTTGGTTTTGGATTTTTTAAAGCCAAAGTGGAAACCATGCAGCACTTTCCTGTGACATCAATGTGAACCATCATCCCAAGCCGTAAGCCTGCCACTGGAAGACAAAAGACTAAACCTCCTTTGTAATAAAAGTCAGAACTCCAGCCTAGAGATAGAACAAATGCAAATAGCATGGCAACAGCTATTGCTAGAGCTCTCTGTCAACATCCCTCTAACACATGGCTTTACTGTCTTTTTTCCCTATCTTCTTGACAGTTTCTGTGCCAAGTTTTAGCCCACACATCAATTATAAATTCCTATTATTATAATCATGCTACAGAAAAGCACAGCTGAGAAGCCAGCAGAAGTCTTCAAAAGTGAAATATGCCCAGCTTCAAAGATTTAATACAGGCAGACATAGGCACTGCTCTGGTGTCTTTACAAGTGAGACAACACTCATATTTAGGCCTTTGTGCATTTACTAGCTCATAAAGTATGGAAAAAACTCCAGGAAGCATCAACTTACATTAAGCTCAGTATTAGCACTAATAAGCCCTGTCTACTATACTGCTCTCTGCTCTAGTTACTCAGGACACAGAAAAATCAGGTGGAAGAATTTCATTAAAAAGCTCAAACTAAACCTCCTACTTTGCCTGCTTGTCCTGTTTGAGCATTTATTTTGTTAAGAATTTTGTTGTTTGTTTGGGGATTTTTTGTTAAAACAAAACACATTTAAATTCATCTTTAGACATCAAAAGCCTGTTTATATCTAGGAAACTACAGCTCCTATGAGACACTAGCTGTTTCTGTTCCTGTTTCACAGTGACTTCAATTTTCAGTTCCATTCAGTCCTGTCTCCCCTTGTCAGCTACAACAAAAAAGATGATTTCTGTTTTATGATCTATATCTTTGTCCCCAGAGATCTCACTCAAATGGAAAGCCAGCAGCTCTTTTCTGAGCGAGCACAGGAGCTTGTCACAATCCCATGGCACACACCACCAGCACACATGTATGAGGAGGACACTCTTCTACCTTTGTAAGGATGGTCTTCCCATAGTTCTTGGTGCTGGTCAGGCCACTGTTCAGATAGATATCCTTCTTTGCAATTTGACTGTAATAAGCTGAAAGAGTGAGAAATAAACAAATTAAAATTGAGAAACATTTTTCTTGAGTTTCAGGGTAATTTCTGGAAGAGAGGGATACTTGTCTGGGGAAATGAACAGCTTTACAGCTTTATTGTTCTCACAGGCTCACTAGTGAGACCTTGCCAGTTTCTGGCCTTGGGAATCTTTCAAGCACAGCTCCAACAGCTCATGTATTGCAGTAAAGGCAAAACCAGCAGAAATTTCCAAGACAACAGCATCTGCCATCCCAGAACCGCTGCAGGATGTGCCCACACAAAGCAGCCCTTAGAACAGGGCTTTTTCTATACAGCCTGTTCACACCAGACAGTTTAGTGACTTTGTTTAGTGACTTTTATCCTTCCCCCTTCTTCCAGCTTCAGCCAAAAAAAACAGCCATCCCTTCTATGTAAAAAATCAGCTCCTAGAGTGTGTGCAAATAACACAACGTACTCCATGAAAGTTGGAGAAAAAAATTAAACGTGAATAACAAAAACTAGTTTCCAAACCACAACTGGGAAAGAACAAAAAGAAGCCTTGCCTTTAGGACAAATGCCACCATGGCTGTTAGGTCTGGGAGAGCCAACATAAGCCAGTCCAAGCGTTCCCATGTCAAAATCTTGGTACGTGAAGAGATGAGCAAGGCACACGTGAGCTGCTTTCTCCGCAATATCAAAGCTGAATTGCTTTTAAAAAAAAGAAAAAATAGTCAAATCCCTGTTAGCTTACAGTTAGAAGTCTATAGATAATAATATTTATTTAATGTGCCAGACGAGTCCCTCCTGGATCTGGGTAAGTCAGAAAACAGCAGCTGTTTAACAGTCCTGCAGAGCTGCAGGAAATTAAACTAATGTCCAAGTACACTGTACACATTCATTTACATAACTTGTCTATTCATTTTTCCCTTTTCACAGGGAGGACAAAGCCAAGTACAATAACTTGATGAAGGGCACAAGGCAGCCAGTCTCAAGGCCAGACATATCAGGACTGCCTGACTCAGACCACATTAATAAGACTAATTGATGTCTGCTCTGTAATTATGCAAGGGAGCCCTTTACCAAGGGCTACAGGGCACAGCAGCTGGTTTGACTTTGTGTGACATCTAACATCATGTACAGGGAGCAGAGGGCTTTCACCCATTACTACACAGCAGCCATATAAATGAGCAATTTTCTGTTAAGGGGCACAATTTTTCAAGGGTTACAACCTACCTCTAGCAGCATTTTCACATCCCAGGCATCTTTCTTATCATCTGGGTAACTTCTTGCCATATTATAATGTTTTTCTCCAAGTTTTACAACACTTGGCGCATTGTGGATGATAATCTACATGTTAAAAAGGGCAACAACAATGAAAAGGAATTTTTATCAAATTTATAGCTACAGAAAAGGTTTCAATGTAATTTTAAATATCCCAATAGATCTGTAAGGAGAAAAATGCAGACTCAGCATGATTCTAATATTAACTTTCCAGCCTCTGCTAGTTAAATACACCAACTAAATCATAACTACATTGTAAGTAACCCTTTTACAGGAAAACATCAGAAGTTCTCACTCTTAAATTCTGCTTTGAGATGCCTTTTACTTCTAGAAAAACCCCAGACAAATACAACCAGTATAAATAACACCAAATAATTCAGAGCTCAAGCTAACCAAAATGTATGTTAAAGGACTGCCACTTTCCCAGGAACCCAGAATTAGCTCATCATGTTCTCTATCCCCTCCCTGCCCAAGTAATGCTTCTTTTTTATGCCTGCAGATCTTTTCCCAGCAAAGTACAGCTGGCTTATACCATTAGTCTCCATGTCCCACATCACAGCTCTTGCAGTACACTGAGCTGATGGAGTCCTGTTTTTATGCTGTTTTCCAGACTTCTGTGCACTTCAAGACACCATCATAGAAACTCAGGTCACAACATTCCCCGTGTCCATATACAAGCCTCTACACTAGCACGATGTCTAAGGCAGCCATTAAAGCTCTTCAGGCAAGATTGTTTTCACCTGGGTTTGAGGCCCACTCAGGCTTTGTAAGCCAAGAACTGGCAACAGATATAGAAAATAAATGCATGAGATGCATGAGTATGTCTGAATGAAACAAAATTTGCTCATATTCAGGTGAAAAATTTACTTTTGAATCAGGAATAAATATGGAAATTCACATCTCAAACACCACAAGGAACTGAAAATGGCCACCATGTCAGATTATTAACAGTGGCAAGATGCAATTTCAGAGTGCTCCTGGCTGGAGTGAATGATGTAGGATTCCATTAGTTTAGCTCTAACCCAGACAAAATAATCAGAAGCCCTGCTGTTTAAACCACGTTCCTTTACTTGGAAGCCCTCTGCAGAGGGCAGTGAATACCTGCTCTATCTGTATGCCGTACCCATTGAAGGTTCCATCGTCCCAGGACGTGTTTCGGTAGATGTCATCTACTCTGTCTATCAATTCAATCTGTGTGGAAGAGAAAACAAGTTACCCAAGTGAGCTTCATGGAGAAAATGACATTCAGAGAAACTGCTACACACTTACCTAGAAACAGTCACTTGAATTAAAACTGAGCCCCGTGCAAGGTAACAAGACAAACTCCCTAAATCCAAGTACTGTTGGTTTTGGATCAGTCTTATCCAAGATAACTGAAAATTTTCCATCATAAAGAAGTAGCACAAAACTTTTCCATTTATCTCTTTTGTTTGTGTAGTGGAATAGCAATAATATTAAGAACAAGACATTTTGGGAAACACTTTGTTCAAACACTAATTTTCCAGATTTCTTTGAGGGGAAGGGCGGAGGAGGGAGCTGTTTTAACAGCTTTGTTTCAGCATGGTGCTTAACTAGTTTAACTGACCCCCCAGGCTTGCTTCCCTCACCCAGCCAAAAACCTATTATTTTCCTCATTACGGTTCAAGCACAAGGTTCCAGAAAGTCTCTTGTCAGTGCTCACAATCAATACCTCCCTTTTCAAGCTGTTCTCTTAAAAAAACACCTATAAATATAAACCACCAAACTTGCTGAGAAGGAGAAATGACATTCAGAACCACTCAGTAATAGTTAATGCTTTAGTGTTCCCATCAAGGTGTTCTTAACAGTACCCATCTACCCAGGAAACACAACAGGGGTCAGCCTCAGCACATGTCAGATGCTGAGATAAGAGCACTTCTGCAAACACACCGATGAGGCCCCCTCACCTGGAGAATGTAAAAGCATTTCTGGGGACAGAAAGGTCAAAAAGCCAGCAAAAATGGAACAGAATGATTAGCATTTCAAAGAGTAAAGCTCAGAAAGAGACTTTAGACAAACAACAGGCCTCCAAACCTGTTTTCATTTGTTTTGTCTCCAGTCCTCAAACCCCCATACTCTCCTCTTCTGCTGAAAGGCAGAAGGACCTTGTTCTAGTTCACAAAAACCTGTCAGACAGACAACCCCAGTGTTTCAGCTGGGTCATTCAGTAACTGGTACACAATGGAGCCCTGCTTCCCTGAGGATGGCTGAACACCTGCCTGCTGATGAGAAGCAGTGAATTAATTCCCTTGTTTTGCTTTGCTGCTGTGAACAGCTTTTGCTATAAAACTGCTTCTATCTCAACCTACAAGTTATCTCACCTTTACCCTTCTGATTCTCTCCCCATTCCATATGGGAGGAGAGAGCAAGTGGCTGCCTGAGGCTGAGCTGCCTGCTGGGGTTAATCCACACCACCAGTGTACAACCAAACAAGCTGTTCACTGGGCCTGCTTCTAATTTACTGTTCTGGACAGAGAATCCTGAAAAAATCTGGAAAAGAAGATCTAAATGAGTTGCTTTAACTTCTCATTAAACATGCTTGAACTTTAAAGATGCTTAGACCATTTGCAGTGGATTTCAAAACCCAGGAGATTCTAGAGCTCTGACTGAGAGAAGCTCCTGGGCAGAAAGTGGCTTAGCTAACAGAAGTATATGACAGGAAGGAATTTGCTTTTAAGTGAAATTTGAAGACTACTGAACTACATTAGCTTAATTGCAGAATATTTTTAAAGCATGATTTAGCACTTTTCCAGGTAAAAACCATGTGTACAAAAGCACTATAAGCTGTATGGTGCTTTAACTACTGCATCAGTGTGTTTTCCTGCATCTATTCCAGCAAATTTTAGCAGGGTACAGTTACTTACCAAGTAATTTATAGTGGTGCTCTCTTCCCCACGGCCCATGTACTTGAAGAAACGATGGTCTGCCACTACCAACATCTTGCAGGTGTTTTTGGAGTTCTCTGGAGTGGCTCTTTTCTTCCGGTGGGTGCTTTCTAAAGTAAATATTTCCAACAAACACTCAATGCTACTACCACTGCTGAGTCTAGTGTCCTTACTGAAGACCTGAATTTGAGTGTGGGTGGGCTCCTGGGAGGAGAATGGGGATGTTTAGTTTTAGTTTGGGGCTCTTTTTTTTTAATAGCTATTCTTTTATTTTTTTCTTCCTAACAGTCCACAAACTTACTGTAAGGAAAAGAATGCATGGCAGTGAAACTGACTTATTCGTTAGATTTACCTATAGAGTTTTTAGGGTCATCACCACAGCCTTAACACCTCCTCCTGTTCCTAGTCATTACCCCAACTTTTGCTGACATAGCAAAGAAGAGAAGAAAGTGGGACCAAAAACTCTCAAAGCCCTATCACAGCTCAAGATGGATTCCTTGAGTGACCATAGAGGCCAAACAGGTCTCACTGCACAGTGCACAGAAGTACAAAGTTGTTAAAAGAGGCATGAGGAGTGCTGCTTCCCCCCTCCATCCCCACAATGAATTGAAAGAGCTAATTTGTTTCCAAGATGCTGCCCTCCCAAGGTATGGACACCCACCTTCATTTTGTTTCCTGTCTTCCAGTCCTTTTGGCAACAGTTCATCTTCACTCAGCTTTAAATAGCCACATACTTTGGGGGACTGTAACCTTGAGAAATCTTTGATATCTTCAGATCTGTAGACCAGCAGTCTTTCATCTTCCACATCATCTACAAATCTCCACAGTGGCTGACAGCACAAGGAGAAGTTAGGAACACAATGAACCCAAAGTCTAGATAAGTAAAAACTTTATGTATGCACCATTGTACCTCCACAGATTCCTGTCCACACACACAAATGCACTGTGTTCACCCACAGCAACAAATCTACTGACAAAATGACATCCCCAAGAAAGCCAACAGATTTCAACTCTCTTATGCTACATGGGAGTCCAAAAGTCTAAGAGCATCTTAACAAAGTAGTGGCAGCTACCTGACAAGGCCATAGGAGAGAATTTTTCTTCTCCTCAGAATCTGAACAAGCTGAAGAGGCTTCTCAGGTTCCTCTGCTCCCCTCTGTAACAGCATGGAGCCAGAAGGATATCCTTAAATGCACTGACCAGGAGCACAGGAGGAAGCAGGTAACAGAGAGCCTTTAAGCACACAGCACAATGTGGGCTTTTTGATGTTCAGTAGCTACCCAAGTCTCTCACAAGCATGTGTCTCCAAAACCAAAGAAGACCATGAAATCTCAAGGAAAGACTCCAATTCCCACAGCAGATGCATACAAATAATCTTTTTACTTTCCTGACCAGTCCTATTCTTATCTGGATGTTAAAGCTAAAGCAACACCCCCAGATATGACACAGACAGGGTCAGCTCTCTGGCCAGAGCCAAGCAGCACAGCCTGCCTGCACCTACAACACAGTGCCCCTGGCTCTGGGTCTCCTCTGGCCCCTAGGCAGGGCTCTCCCAACTCCAGCCAGCCATCACTCAGCACACTGTGCTTTCCCTTCACAGCAAAAAGGCCCCAGAATGTGCCATGTCAGCAGCCACGTGTCTGCAGCACAAAACTCAAGGTTTCACACACTAAGGCAAGGTGTGAGGGCACCAGTGGTTTACACAAAGGCCCACAGCCTTTCCCAACCATACACAACTACCTTGAAAAGAGAAGCAGGGAATGGCAGAGCAGCTTTGTCCATGCTGCCTTTGGGGAACAGAGCCAGGCGTGCTCCCTCTGTGACTGAGCACAGGAATCATCCCACCCAGGGCAGTCAGAGGCCAAAGCTGACCTGGGGACACCAGCCAGGCAGCAGGACAAGCCAGAGGCTGCACACCACTGCCTGCCCCCAGCTGCACTGACACAGGAACAGGGGCTTGGCTGCGTGGAGAGACAAGACACACCCACAACTGCCCTGGAGCACAAACACAAAAATGCTTTACATCACAAGCAAACAGATACTGTAGTTCTCAATGTAAAACACAAGTACAGAGACTTGGGGATTTTGATCACGTTTTTATACTTTAACATGACTAGATTTCTCAGGTTTACCCATAATTCTGCGTATCTTTGGGTTTGGAGACAATTACAATATCCATGTAACAATCAGCCATAATTACTGTTATTCAGCCATTCAAATACTGCTTGTGTCTGGGAATATACTGCACTGAACATCTCATTATGACAGTCTCTAATTATATATTTGTTGAATATTTTTTGTAACCAAGAGTTCAAAATAACACAAGCAAGTAAAATGGTGAAAAACAAGGGAGTAGGAAAAATAACTAATTTTCAGATAAAATATCAGATTTTCAATGAAGCTCTAAGAATGGGAAAACGTCCAAGATGTAACAAAGCCAGTTTTAAAGAGCTTCACAGACATTGACTCTGTTTAGACTGTCACAGTTTGTTAGAGGCCATGATCACCACTAATTTCTGACATTATCCATTCCTGTTTCTGAAAC
This sequence comes from Passer montanus, assembly GCF_014805655.1. Lineage (NCBI taxonomy): Eukaryota > Metazoa > Chordata > Aves > Passeriformes > Passeridae > Passer > Passer montanus. The sequence continues at coordinate 7,605,682 of NW_024368152.1, forward strand.
CCCTTCCTGTTTAAAATATACCTTCTCCCTGATGTACCTAAAACATGCAACTATCAGAGAATGTCACTCACTAATAAAAGCCAATACTTGCAAGCCAAACTGGTTTCTTATTTCTCTCCCTCCTAACTCCAAAAACAAGCACTACCACCAAATCTAGTTTGAGCTACAGAAGTGTCAACATATCTAACAAGGAAGAGGAACACCCAGAGGAAAAGAAGGTGATTGTCTGGATACAGTTTTTAACAGCAAAGCTTACCTCAATATTGTATTCTTCTCCATCAGTATTGATTCGCACTGTAAAATCTTCATCCCCAATATGCGCCACAACCTTGGAATTATGCTCTCCTTTAACATAAACATGGAAGCATTAAATTAATTCAGCTGTTTGCATGCACTCCTGCACAGACACTGTTTGGTGGGGGTTTTTAATTGTTTCTAAACTTCATGACAAATTACCTTCCTCAGTCTCTGTACTGTTCAATTTAAAGAAAACAAAAACGATATTAATCAGCACTTCCCCCGAGTCTTAACTTCCCAATAGTCAGAGTCAATGAGACTCAGATTTAACAGAAAATTTTGCAGGAAGTGTTGAGATGGCTCTGGGGATTAGTAATGGGGGACACAATATTTCTGCCAACAAAAGCAGCATGCATCTAACTACTATCAGACAGCAATTTCACGGCGTCAGCCTGCATTCCAGTGGAAAAGTCTCACCACATCACAAAGGCAACAAAGAAATCAAAACAACTTAGCAGAAGCATTAGTACTGCATGAAAGTGGAGCACAGCATCTTTCTTTACAGAAAAGTAATCTACAAAGAACTATCTTTAAGTCTTTTAATTGAACAGTCTGGGCATTACTGCATCACCTCTACCTTGGCTTTGTGTTCCAGGGCAAGGAACATTCAAGTCCTACATTCCAGCTGGAATTAAAGCCACCATCAGCATTTTAAAAAAATAATAATTTGCAAGCTGCTGCTTAAGTAAATTATACCTTTGTGTCCTGCCAAACTCAACACAAGAGTCCTGTCTTAAGAGCTTGATGCAATACACCCCACCACCCACCAAACCTAAAAAAGTCCCCAAACACACCACAAAAACAAAACCAGAAAAAACGCAAGAGGATAAGGGTTATGTTTATTTCTTCATCCTAACCACATTTGATGAAAATTAGGGAAATACACCATTTAGTCTGCCCAAGAGACCCGAGCAAAGCTGTGGTTTCTCAGCATTGACCCACAGCCTACTCCATACTAACCAACGACATGTCCGGTGAAAAAGTCTCGCCATTGAACACGGTACTCCTTTTCCTTGCCTTCACCATCCACAACTAATGCTTGAAATTTTTCTGAAAAGTGTTCAGCAGTTGCAGTTAAGTATAATTTAAAGTGCCTGTAAAAGAATTTACTTGCATTTATTTTTATGCAAAACATACATATAACAGATACATTCAAATCTCCATTTTATTGAGGGTCCAAAAGAAGTCCAAAAGTATTAATTCTGATAAGCAGGCTACAAAAACATACACTGTGTAATTGATAACTGTAAATATTTTAGAGTCACAGATGTTTAAATTAAAAAAAGTTTAAAAAATAACCCTCCAAATCTAAAACAGTCGGAGTTTGCCCATGATGTGTGCCTTCTCCATTTGCAGTTAAGCAAAACCAGTTACTGGTAACTATTTAAAAAAATAAATAATCAGACCAAGAAATTTCTTCATCTATTTGAAATTAAATTATCTTGAAGTTCTTACTTTCTGACATAATACAGGCAAAAGACTATAAACAGAAATCTGAACTCCCTACATTTTTTACAATATATTGTCACAAAAACGGAAAACTATACCAAGAAATAAGCTGATAACCTTTCTGGAAGAAGCCTCATGGGCTCTTGGTTTATGTGGGCTTTGGGTCAAAGATTTTTGGCATGCTTCTCTGCAATTACTCTGTAATTGTCATTGGCAACTTCACCCTGAAGCCAGCATGCATGAGGCAGTGCAAAACAGGGACAGTCAGACATCTGATCCCATTAACCTTTCATAATGGCCCCTCCAAACTCAAAAAAATGCCCTTTCAAACATTCAGAGATTCAAAAATTATGCATAACTTGCATGACAGTTGAAGATGACACAGGGGAAAGCACATGAATACACAGAGGACAAAAGATGTCAGACAAACAAAAATCAAACTACATTTGTTAATACAAAGTGTTATTCTGACCCTGCTCCCCAATTCATATTCACAATTTCAGCACTAAAATATCTACAAGGCGTTTTTCTGACTCTCAGAATAAAATCCCTGCAAACTTCATGCCTGCTCCCTTCTATTTCTCCTCCCCCTTTCACCTGAGCTCTTATTTCCCATCTTATGACAAAAACCAAAAATCAAAACTAAACCAAACAAAATATGAAAAGAATTTTAAGTATTGAAAGTATTTTACTATGAAACTATTTTATTTAATGGGACATTTATACTCAGTAGAAAAAGGATTAAACCTCATGAAAATAAATACAGTAAATCTCTTGGCAACATACCACACACACTACCCAAACTGAAGACTGAGATTTTCAAGAAACAGAGGACAGTCAAGAAGTACTGACAACATTGCCAGATGAAGTATAAGTGAGATCCAACTCTATCAGTGGGAGTAATCTACATGAAACTAAACCTAAAAATAATTAAGTATTGAAAATATTTGAAAGTATTTTACTATGAAAGTATTTTATTTAATGGGACATTTATACTCAGTAGAAAAAGGATTAAACCTCATGAAAATAAATACAGTAAATCTCTTGGCAACACACCACACACACTACCCAAACTGAAGACTGAGATTTTCAAGAAACAGAGGACAGTCAAGAAGTACTGACAACATTGCCAGATGAAGTATAAGTGAGATCCAACTCTATCAGTGGGAGTAATCTACATGAAACTAAACCTAAAAATAAAGCAAACGAAATCCTAAATTACTACCACTTCAGCCACCAGATAAATAAATTAGAACTTACTTTCCCCTTTCCTCTGAGCCTCTCTGAAGTCATATAACCATGCAGATCACTAACCTAGAAGAACTGGCCAGTCATGACAGAAAGCAAGACAGCAATTTCTGGGTTTGAAACTGCACGTTACTCATCAGAAACTGAAGGAAAATATTATGCTATTTCATTGCTGATGATTTAATTACCTTTGCAGGGCTGAAAAACTTAAGAGCCTCTCTACGTGTGTCTCAGGCTGGAGGTCCCTCTTCTTCAGGGAGTGCTGCTGGATGCTAGACAGAGAGAGGATGTCGTAGTCTGAAAGCATGGACTCAACTGTGTCTGAAAGACCAACAAGGAAAGTTTTAGTTTCAAAAGACTTTCTTTCTAAATGCACACATAAAAAAAGAGCAAACCAGAGACTCCCATTTCAACAGCAAGACCACAGTTTGCCATAATTTTAGGATAACTACTGTACATTTCTGTAATGGCCTATTTTGTGTACACAAGTAGAAATCACAGAGTGAGACAAGACAATCTGAGAGAGACAGAGTTTGCTTCACTTTTTCAACAACTTCTGAGCAACCAACTCATCGCTTTTACTGCCACTGCAATGCAGAACTAATGCCCTCCCTGGCTGCCCCCCAGAAACTAAACGGGGACAATGTCTCCATTTCTTTGGGGTGAATTATTCTCCTCACCTGCTGGTCCCCATATGAGTCTGAGGAAGAAAATAGTTTAACCTAGGAGACTTAAGCAAAGTTAATTTGCAGACTGGACTGCATTGAGCCTTTCTGCCCAAGAGCAGCCAGAAAACAGGTATCTGCATAGCACAATCAATCAGAACTGAGTAACAAGGCAATTCATTTGAGATACCCTGATTTCCCTATACCTCACCATCATGCAAAACTCCTTTTCCCACTCAGAACACGAAAACTTGTTCAGAGAAAGGAGACCAAGTGCCTGAATTCCAATGGGAGCAGTACACAAATTACAAATTCAGATCAATATTCTGGAGATTAACAAGTCCTGCACCATTACCAAATGCAGGACAGCTGCAATCAGTGCTTGGCTCTTGCTGATAAAACCTCCTGCTACTTTTTAAGTCATTCCTTCATCAAAGCACCCATCCATACTCTTGCTTCTCTGGATCACCCACCACCCATCGAGACACCCAACAACGACCCTGGCTTCCACCAGCACGGAGATTCAGGTGCTATTTACAGCCTTCACAAGAAGCTGTTATTTCCACACTGCTGCTTTTCTTCTCAGCCAGAGGTGCCCACTCTTCACTGCACTAAATGAGGACTTAGATGTGTTTTACAAGAGACAGAAGTGCTCACCCAGACATCCTTTAAAAAAAAAAATTCCTGTTTCCTTCCCCTCCATTTCCAGCTATGCTTCTAAACCAGACCTGATAGCTACCAAAGAGGTTTTCCATTAAGGAAGATGGCACTCCTTCAGAGTCCCTGGTCACTAGCTTGCCCCACTCAGCAAAGCCACCTCATGTGTTTTATTAGCCTTTAAGGTAAGCAGCACCACTGACATGCTGTTTTACCAGCTATTGTGCAACAACTGAGATTGCCAACTTGAAATCTAGATGTTCATAGCTCTTGAAATAATATGGGCTTTTTACACCTGACACTCAGTACCATAATTTATCCCCAAATCCATGCCTCCAAAGCCCAGGAAAGCTTTAAGAACACATGCACTGATCAGGGCAATGAAAGCACCTTGCTTTTTCTTTGCAAGGGGGTGGGGAGAACTAACCAGCAGTGTACAGCCACAGGTGTGCTTGTGTACACTGAGGTGAGCAAGGCACAGAAGCAAAGATGACCCTCACAGCCCTCCTGGCCCTGCACCAGACCCACTCCCAGAGTGCGGCACGCTGCTCCTTTCTTGGGCAGCAGATGCCACTGAGAGCGGTTCCCAGGCTTCTCCCTCCCGGGCCTTGAGCAACACAGGAAGGGCAGTGCAGTTGCAATTTCCTGCTGTCTGTTTACAACCCTCAGGTCGAGAGCACCTGCACATGATTACCATGTGTTTCGGGTTATATGCAAAGACAAGTTTCCATCACCGCGTTTTCTGTTGTGGGGATTTTCCCCACATGTGACCCACTGCTGCATGTCAGGCAGGGCCTTCATTTTAGGTTGCCATATGCTGCAGAGCTGGTTCACTGGAGCCATGCAGTGAGTAAATGCCTAACTTCTCCCTCCAAACAGCTCTTTTTTTCATTAAGAAGTCTGTCCTAATTAATTTATTTTTAACTGGCATCTGCCTTCATCCAGAACCACCTAGGAAGGGGGTAGGAACAGGCAAGGGAATCAATTCTGGGAAAAAAAAAAACACCTCATTAAACTGCTTAGTTCTGAATTCTTTGAATCAAACTCGAGATTCTATCACTACACTCAGGCTAGAGCTGACCCCTCAAAGTGAATGCTGACATACAGGATATCCAACACTGGTTTATGATACAGACCAAGTGTGTGGTACATGGCATGAAACAAGAGGAGTGGTACCACTGCTGTGCTGTTTGGAACTTGCCACACACAAAGCCTGCCCGAGAGGCACAACCCCCACTACAAAACATTCCTGTCCTTTTCCACCTCTGCCTTTGAAGTACAGACCAGAACCAAGAGAGAGCCATGCCAAAAAGCAAAACGCAGTTGCCACTATGGCCAGACAAAATGTCTCAGTTTCATGGCAAGAGAACTGAGAAGTCTGCTAAAAAAAAATCAGACGTTTTTATTTGGTAGGCAAGTCCTACTCCACCTCAATATACACAAACACCCTTCTGGAAATGCCTCACAGAGACACAGGAAGGGTAGTAAGAACAAGACCTAAGAAGTTCATGAAGATGAGTAAGATGATTCTATTGAAGTAACAAACGAAACACATGGCACTCCCAGTTCCTGTAACCCTGAAACAAGAGTGCACTTGTTCATATTTCCTCTTACCCTTCCTAAATTTGTTTGCTTTTAATTTTACTTACAACATAAGTAGAGGCTTAAGACACACTGCTCCCAGACATAATCTGTTAACTAATTATGGTATCAGCCAGATGTGGAACAAATATATTGGTAATACACTCAAACCAAAATTTTTCAGTAAAATGTTCATATTGTGAAAATTAATCGACATTCATGGCTTATTGAAAATAAAAGTTTAAGCATCATTACTTTAAAGAAAACACGGAACTGCACAGAGTCCAACTGTACAGCAGTCTGTGGATGGGAGCCATAGAAAGCATATATTTTTTATTCAAGTTTAAAAATCTTTCTGGTATTCCTTCCTCATTATTTTCATTATGGTCCAAGAGTTATTTCCCATGGGCTTCAAGAGATCTGAGCTTAGGTTTCCCAATCCATTTTTTTGCAGTTCATTCCCTTCCACACCCTCCTAGATTTTTGCATTCCTGTCATTTTAGGGAACATCTTAATTGCAACCTGATATGTCAAATTTATTGTCACCAGCCTTCACCTCATGGTACCTTCTTTCCCGGGGAGAAAACTCCTAAGAACCTACAGAAATCAGGTTTGTAAGAGAGACAGGGAAGGGATACTGGTGACAAAGAGAATATCCCAAAGCTCTCAAGAAGAAATCCACAGCAGTGATCCACTTCTACCCCCAGCTTTGAACCCACCAACTCTTGCCTCTTTTTTTTTCACCTTGTTTCTGGGCTAAAAGCCTCCTGGCAGTAGACTTCCAGACTTAACACAGGAAACCATCTTTTAATAAACTCTGCTCCAGCACCAAAGAGGTCAAGAATGCATGGGAGAACAGCTTAACTCCCTGAGTTAGAGGCCACTGCATGTATTTCAAAAGAAGTTTCTCTTTCAGTGCTCAGCTAGCAATTCAAATACCAATGTCAGTCTTCTCCAACCAGCTTGGCTTTCATAAGCACAACAGTAAATTCCCATGATCTCATGCCCCATCTATTGTCCAGAACCCAACAAGTAAATGTGGCAAGTCAGCCATTTCATAAGCATTCTTTTGCACTGCATCATTTATGGAAAGGTTAAGCTTACCTAGAAGCATAAAGTTTTAACCCAGAAGATATAATTATATTTTTTTAAACTCTCTTCAAAATTATCCCATGATAGAAAATGTTCCTACCTAAAACTCAAGATCCAAATTTTTTTTAAATATTACTTTTAGGATTTAAAAAAGATCACTAGTTAATCAGTGGGGCTTGCAGGAATGATTGCAGTTATTTCTCCAATCATCCCAAGGGAATAAAAGCAGGAATAATTTTTCAGTCAAAGGCACTGGAATGGGATGACAAGCCTACAGTCCTAGAACAACCACTGCAAACACAGTCAGGAAGGATTTTGCAGTGGGACTGTTAAATCAGTGTCATCTCCAAGACTCAAGGGGCTCCAGGCTGTATTTCATGCAGTACTCATTGACTACATCTGGGTTCTGATCTCAAGCTGATTTCCAGTGGGTATCAAACACCTATCAAAAGCTTATGAGCATTTGACTAGTAACAATTTTTCTGATTCAGCTGAGGAGTGACTGAATAGAAGGGCTCCATATTCTTTATTGTTACTATTTAGTTTTGTATGCTCTTCTTGTACATTAAAATATTTTAATTGAAGTAATCAAACACAGTAATTTGAAATACAATTCAGAATCTCAGAATTTAGATGAGGAAACCCAGACTGGAGTCTTTCCAGCTTGAAGCACAAGAGCTAAAGCAGGTGTCCATCACCTACATAAACCAGCTGCCCCTGTGTCTGCAGTAACAGCTGCTCACTGGCTGCAACACAGCTGGATCGTTTGGCTGCAGCACCATTCCAGGGAGTGCTAATGGAGAAGGTAAACATATTCATATTTCAACTGGGCACACTAATGGTCTGTGCCAGGCAGGAGGTGATGCAGTCCTGCATAAATGTTTGTGGATACCCTCTCTGAACAGCTTATGCTGCTTTTAGGAGACTGTTGACAAAGAGGACACACTGAGAATGTTCATCGTGGGAAAGCTGCTCTGTAACAATTCCTTGCATGTGCTGTTACATCTTCCTCCAGCACATCTGGTACAGAGACATTGCCAGAGACACAATACAAAGTGAATTGAAACACTCATCCCACACAAAACAGCCCATGCTTTCAACAGTTTAGATAAATCATGTTTACTTGTTTCCACTGAAGAGTGGTTGCTGTTTTGCTCATCAAGAACATGTAAACAGAAGAACTTGTCTGAGAAACAAGTTCAAAGCAACAAACCAAATACATTCTAATAAACCATAACAAGATAAAAGTTTACACTCTGGACACATTTCTGGACAAACCTGTTAGTAAGACTGGTCAGCCACATCAGCACTGCTGAAGGTTTTAGAAGGCATGTTTTTAACTCAATCCCAGCTGCAGCAAAGTAGTCAAACCCCGTGAGAAAACAAGGTGCCCGCACTCCCTCAGCAGCAGACAAAGCCTCGGGGTAGGGTTAATCAGCCCTCGTGCAGGGAGGGCAGGGATGCTGCTGCTTTACTGTCCACCAGCTACTCCACAGTGCACTTCTCCTGCAGTTAACTGGGCAACTACTCCCTCCTTATCACACACTCAGACATGCCAGTGATGGGTATCATGGAAAAGCTAACAGCTGACTAAATACCCTTTAGCTCATCTCAGGAAAAACTTGTTCATGTAGCAGCACCTTTAACTACTCCAAAGTTTTTCCCCACAGTAAAATAAACATCTGTTTCTAGGCAGTGGGAATATTTCCTTAAGGGTGCAAATTCTGTTTAGCAGAAGCTGTATAGATAATTAAGCTGCTGTTTCTGGTGGTTTTGAATACAGCTGAATACCCACAATGGCTCCTACACATTACCTCACACACTTCCAACCTTGCAAATTATCTCCTTCACTAATCACATCTTAAATAAGGACCAGTGAGGAACAAGACTTACACTGTTGGATCTACTTGATTTAATAAGCCTGTCCTATTAATGACAACAGACCACTTTTCAAAGGGAAAAAGAGAAAAAAAAAGTAATAATAATAAAAGTAATAATGCACATTAGTACAGAACAGGAAGAGGAAAAAAAAGTAATATCCTGCCAAACACTGACATTATAAAAAATAAGGAAGCCTACCGAATTAACATCCTCATAATTAAAGTGAAACAATACAGCCATCCCATCTTACAACAGAACAGCATCATATGATTGATGTTCAAAAAACCCCAGCACAACCCATCCCCAAATCACATGCTTTCATACATCCTGCAGAGGGGAACTGCCCAGTCATGGGATGCAGTGTCTCTGGAAACAGAACATTTGTCTGGCTATCAAAAAACTACAAGTCTCACTACTGTACAAAGATACCACATCACAAAATCCTGCTGTGTCACAAAATAAGTTTGAGTGGAACTGATTCTAAGTAGGCACTAATTACTGCCTAGACTACACTTGTGAGACCAATCTCTTCACTTCTGACTGCATTTCTTTTCCTTGTGGATACAACTATGGACTGATTCACACACGAACTTCCAAAATTTGAGGCACCTCACAGGTACTGAGGGGCAGAATTCACAATTTCAGTGCAAACCTGAAAAACTGAGAAAGGAAACCAAGGGATATCATGTTCTTGTTCAACACCTCAGTAATTATGGATCAGCCTGGGTGGCAGCTGTAGGTGCCTCCCCTCAGAGCACCCTTGCCTTCCCCCTTCCCAGTCCATGCACCTACAAAGGTGCATTAAAAATGCAAATATCAAGGAGAGAAAAATGTACAAATAATGCACATTAGTACAGAACAGGAAGACAAGGATGGATATTGTGAAGAGATGCAGGCCACAAGTGACAAAGATGGGCAGTAGTATCAGATGTATCTGCAAGAATGAAAGACATCAGGAAGAGCATTAGAACCTTGGAGAGTGTTGCTGGACATCCCCAAAACAGGCAAGCTCATGTGCTGTACATGAAGATCACAGAAAAGGACAGCAGGATAAACTGCTCTTTGTTAAAAAAAAACAACAGCTCTTGGTTTCACAGCAAATCACGTGCCATCATCAGTCTGGCAAACAGGCAAACTCGGACACCTATAGTTTATAAAAAAGTGGGGGGGAGGGATGAAACTGTTTAAAACAGAAACTTCTATTACAAAGACAAATCTCTGCCTACTACTAAACTCACAATTACATCCCAATGTCAAGTCAGAGTGCCAGAGTGTTGGATTGTGGCTGGCTGGGCTTCCTCACTCGGCCCTTCCAGCACAGAGCAGAAATCCATGCTGGGGCTTCTGCACATGCACACAAAAATTCCAGAGTGGCAGAAGCATGAAACTGAGATGAGTCACTGCTGCTATCAGCAATGTACAGCAGCAGTGAAGTTGTCAGTTTTTACTGGGGAGAAAATTAAACCACACCAAATCTTAAATGCAAACAGGAATTTTACTTTTTGTCTGCTTAAAGGTCGGAACAAATTGGCACTACTGAAAAGCAAACCCATGCTGAGTACTGCATTAGGCTCCCATTATCAAAATTCTTGCAACAGTTAAAAGTAATTCTTATTAATTAGAATTTAATGTAGCATTGACATTCTTCTTTTTGTTGACCTTGAGTACTTCTTGCAGAGGTTACACTTCACTTTTTTCAGTTGGAAATGGAAACACTGACCTATTCATATGAACAAATGCAAACAAACCTGAGAAAAGTACTTGAAAACCTTGATATTAAGTAACTTCATGGAAAAGATTGCTAATCCCCAACACAAAAATAATACTGGTAATTTGCATTCAATAGGGCCACGTCTACACCAATCATTTGCTGTTTATACAGAGACAAAGGCACTGCATCAATTCCTGCAATGATTTTGAAATAATCCCACCACATCCTGGGCAGGGACCACATGCTGTGGGATTGTGTGTCCTTGAATTCTCCACCATGTGATGCATGGTGAGAAACACACTTAACCTTCAGCTTTTGGGGACAAACTGCAAAACCAGCTCCATCTAAAACAGTAATCTTGCTCCAAAGGATGTCCAAATGGGATAAGAAACTGTAACAAAAAAGGCAGATCATGGTACAGAAAGGAATCATTTGACCCTCACCCAGGTCTTGCCTTAGTCTCCAACAGTAGCTTCAGTCCAGCAGGATAAAATTTAATCTTGCATTAAGATTTTTGTCACTAATTACTTCACTGCACATTCTTGCCACTGAGCTAAACTTCCAATTCCTAAATTCTCTGGCAGCAAGTTACATTCCTGGCCTCTGGACTTCCTGCATTTTGTCACACCATGTGTAAAGAATTCAAAACTGACTGCCAATCAATTTATGCTGCCCTGTGTCACTTAGCTCCCCTGGTTTATTCATCTACACAGCTACCATTTGTTTTTTTCACTCAACAAATCTAAATCCAAGTCTTCTGATGTGCATCAGGCAGGTTTGCACTGAACCATTTGTACCAGGTCATTTCTCCAGCTCACGCAGTTCTGAGTTCTGTGGAGTATTTCTGCATTGTGGAGAAAAAACTGGTGAAAATCAGGGCACCTGCCTCAGATTTTATTAGTGCAATTTGGCAGGTAGAAAAAGATCCCCAGTGAGTGATTTAAAGAGTATCATCTGCCTAGCAAAGGACTACCTTATTTTTCCCTGCCTAGCTTGTGACAAAAAGTTCTCATTCAAAAGGCACAACAGTTGAGTAAAACCCATTTTACACCCAGACTCTGTTGGGGGTAATCCTGCACACACCCTCACTCTGTTGGGGGTAATCCTGCACACAGGCTGCTTAGTTCCCTGCCTAGCTTGTGACAAAAAGTTCTCATTCAAAAGGCACAACAGTTGAGTAAGACCCATTTTACACCCAGACTCTGTTGGGGGTAATCCTGCACACAGGCTGCTTAGTGGCAGCACACAACTTGCACCACTGAATTGTAACACAGATTCAGGCAGTTCTTTAGATATACTCAGTGACCCATTCACCTATTCTGCACCCAAGCTGGACACTTGCACTGTTACTCTTTTCAAGTACATTGAGCTCTGTTACCATTCAGATATGTCTGAACTCCAAGACAAACAACATAAATATATTATAGGTATAAAAGGTTATCTTCAGAGATAAATTACAACAAAGAAAAATCTCAAAAGAGTTGCCATTAATTTTTCTGGGGCCAAACTACAGCATCAGTATTGAGTAGTGGAGTCCCACTTCTCTAGAAATTGTTCCCTGATGTCAACATTACTAAAAAGAGTACACCTAAAGACAAATGGAGGTGGGTACCATCCTGCCTTCATCCCTCACCTGGAACACAACCCTTTCCACCCCTCAAAAACGATGGGGCAGGTGCTTGGACAGTCACACTGTGAGCTGCTCCACAAAAATGGATTGCACAGAGAGTAACTATGCCCTTTACTGGAAATAAACCAAAACCAAGCAAACAAAAACCCCAAACCACTCAAAAAAGATAAAAAAGAAAAAAAAAAAAAGAGAGATTAGCTTCCAGACAGCTCACATTCCATGAATGTGCTCACAGGAATGGGGAAGGGATTGGAAAGCTGAGGTCAGGTTGTGGCAGTCCCATTTTAGATCAGTTTAGACTCCTGGAGCACCACACCCTAAGATTACTTCAGCCAAAAAAAGCTGGAAAATGACCCATATTGTTTTATCACTTATTCTATTCTTTGTCAAATTCTTTTTTCGCTGTATATTTTTTTTTCCTCCTTGAAAAAATGAACTCAGAGTAATAAGTGAGAAGTTCTCAATAGAAATCACGAAATTCATGAAACTTCCTTACAAACAGTGCTCATCAGAAATCTGATTTCAGTTCCCAAAAATTAAGCTGTGGAAAAACAAAGCTTTCAAAATAAGAATATTGAAATTAGTAGAAGAAAAAGATGATACTTAGAAAACCAAGCTGCAAGATGAGGAAAACAGAACTCCAACAACAGATAAAGATAAAACCACAATAAAATAGGCAAAGGTATTTTTAAAAGCAGCTTGTAAAAGGCAGAAAGCTAATACTTGAAATATTTGTTATTTTATGAGAAGAACCACACAGCTAAATAACCCAAAGGGCTTGTAAAACAAGTAAATTTGGGGCTGCAAATACAGCCCCAAGAAGGGATGCTAAAAGCCAGTACCATTAACTGACCTTACTATTCACTGGAGAGGAGATTCAAAAGTTCCCCAAAAGGAACTTTTTGTCATGATAGGATATAAGCAATGGCCTGTGTTTGAGTCTTAGGAAAAGAGGCTTTACAACAACTCAAGAAAATGACCAATAAATCAACAGGATGTGAATGTATTACCCCAAGAGTTACAAAGCACTGCAAAAACAGAACTGGTCAGCTCCTAACTGGTGTGGGACTAAAGAGCCACTGGCGTGGTGCAGGGGGTCTGACAGACCCATTTCCACTCCAGGTACCGTCTAATCAAGAAACACACTCAGTGTCCCGACCTGGCCCACAGGTAACAGTAACAAGGACGTGTAAGTTACCAGAGCTGGGGCTAAACAGGATACTGGGAAAGTGGTGCCTCCTGTACATACAGATGGATCTGGCAGTAGTGTGTGGATAAAAGTAACAGCTAATGTAGCACACACGGATTTTTCAAATTCCCTCGCAAAATACTTTTGTAAAATTAGTTTAGTGGACCACAAAACAAAACCTGATGAAATTCAAGGTGTGAATGTGTGAAATAACATGTGAGGAAAAGAATTCCTCACCGTATTTACACAACAAAGTATATCAGTATAATTATTACCACTCAAAGCAAAACAAAACCAAAAAACCCCATAAAACCAAAAGAAAACAGAAACAAATAAACCCACCCCCTCAAAAACCTCTAAAACAAACAAACAAACAAAAAAAAACACACAAAGAAAAGAGACCCTGGAATGACTATTAAAGACCAAAAACTGCTCAGAAAGGAAAAAAAAAAAAAAGGAAAAAATCAAGAGCATTCATAATTATAAATTTATGCTGCCTTTGTATTACAAAGGGTGTCCTGCAGCCCTGACCATACATCTCAAATACATAAAAATCCAACACAAAATATACAGACAAAAGTAACCAATAAAGCCATGATTCTTTCCTCATACTAAGAATTATTATATAGACTAATATTTTATCACTTAAACAACAAATGAGACAAATTGCATTGGTATGTAAGTCACTACAGGTGTGAAGAAAATGAGTAATTCTTCCAACATTTAGAGACAGAAGAAATGAGGTTTTCCTCCATGCAGTATTTCATAAAATTGAAGAGCTCATAGTCCAGGCACAGTGGTATGTGGGCCAAGCAGATAATAGCCATCAGATAAAGCCATCAGATAAAGACTGCAGAGAGATCCTTTAGAAGGCATGAGGATCTGACAGCCCAAGATGCAACTTCTGTTCAGGACCTCCCTGACCTGCCTGATGTTGAAAGAACACGCTGTGTTTGTTTTATTTCTGTTACACTTCCTGGAGCATCCACCACTGAGCCCCATCCTTCCCAGGTTCCCACAGCCACGAACTGCTGAGGTGTGCACAGAAGCACAAATCCATCCACCTCAGGTGCAGGAGAGGAGGGCAGAGGTGCAGACACCTGTCAGGAAATGTGCTGAGAGATGGAAGGCAAGAAAGGAGACTTGGAGCAGTCCCTGCTGGCCTCGCTGACTGGAGACAGGACAGCTATCTCTGTATGAATGTACAGCTGATCAATCACTGCAACAGTGCTCCCAGACTGTCTTTAGACAGTTCAGTTGTTGGTTTGAATGTCAGCATCACCCCATGTACATCCCGCCCTGCACAGCAATGGCCTCAAGGAAAACAACAGAACTTATCACAAAATCATTTGTTGTACCTTTGATTTTCAAATCAGGGGTTTTCATGTGGGGGCCAGACACTTTTCCTTTAAAAAGCTTTTAGAGGAGACAAAAATTTTGCTGCTCAAGTGATGAGGAACTATGATACAGAGAAGAGGAAAATGGAGCAAAGACAAGGATCCAAGAAGTAAGACACGGGTCTTAAGGGCAAGACACGGCCACTGCCTCACACAAGAGTCCATCTGCCCTTCCAGTGACAAGCTTCTGCTTATCAAGTGAAAGGCTACAACTTGTTCATAGCAAAGCAGAAGTTTAGATGCGAAACTGTTCACAGAAGTTAAATAAAGCAGCGGTTCCCCTCCGTGTCAGGCTTCTCCAGAGGTCACTTCCAGCTCCAATGGCTCCGGGCTCTGGTGGCTCTCCACACAGAGCTATGAGGGGATGCCATTTACATGATTTTGCCCAGTGAGGCTGTGCAGCCTCCCTCACTGGAGATATTCCAGAACCGCCTGGATGCCATCCTGCGGAATGTGGTCCAGGATGACCCTGCAGGAGCACGGACACTGCACCAATGACCCGGGACTGCGGTCCCGTCCTCCCCGACCTATTCCGGGATGAGCGCGCCTTAACAGAACGCAAACTCCTGTGAGGGAAACTCCTCAGCAGACCGCGCGTGTGAAGACAATGGTGTCTCCCCGCAGAGATAATCCCAAACACTGCCCATCAGCGGTGCCTGCAGCAGCAGGGCTGCCCTGCCCTGCCCCGTCCCTCACATCGCCCATCGCCAGCCCCGCCACAGGCGCGGGGCCGTGCCTTCCTCCCCCCCACTATCGCAGTGGTCTCTTCCTCCTCCTCCCCCCCTCCGGGGCTGCCGTGGTCGCGCCCTGTGCTCACCGTAGCGCTGCGGGCGCTGCGGGTGCCCCAGCGCCTCCAGCCCGCCCGGCCCCCACAGCAGCACCAGGGCCGGGACCAGCCACAGTCGAAGCCTCATGGTCCGGGCGCGGCCTCCTCCGGCACTGCGCGCCCGCCCGCTCGCATCCGCTCGGAGCAGCTTCGCCCTCCGCCCGCCGTGCCGGGCCCGCCGCCCTCCTGGGCCCGCACCCGGAAGCGCGGCAGCTGCGCGCGGGGCATTGTGGGGCGGGCGGGGACGCCATCTTGGGCGGGGGCGGTGCGGGGGGAGGCGCCGCGGGGCCGTGAGGGAGCGGGGCGGCGGCTGCTCCCCTCGGGGAGCCACGGCGGGGAGGCACGGCCTCGCCGCCCCTGCAGGGTCATCCCAGAGCAGACGGCACAGGATTGCAGCCAGACGGTTCTTGAGTATACTCAGGGAGGGAGACAACAGCCTCTGGACAATCTGTTCCCGTGCTTTGTCGCACGGACAATAAAGTTCTTCCTCACGTTCAGGTGGAATTTCCTGAGCATCCATTTCTACCTGTTGCATCTTGTCCTGTTGCTTGGCACCACCAAGAGGAGCCTGGCTCCATTCTCTTGACACCCTCCCTCGAGATACTGACACATTGACGAGGTCCCCTCTCAGTCACCTCTTGGGGCTGAACAGGCCCAGCTCTCAGCTTTTCCTCATAAAAGACATGCTCCAGTCCCTTCATCATCTTTGTAGCCTCTGCTGACCCTGTCCAGGAGCTCCATGCCTCTCTTGCACTGGAGAGCTGGAACACAGAACTGGACACAGCCCTGCAGGTGCAGCCTCACCCGGCTGGGTAGAGGGGCAGGATCACCTCCTTCCTGCTGGGAATGCCGTTCTTCCTGCTGAGAGGCTTGCTTTCTTGGGACAGCCTCACCACAGCTCCCTCACGGCCTTCCCAGGGCAGGATCAGACCCCTGGGCAGGGAGAAGGCTCTGGGTTCTGCAGCCCCTCTCTGGGACAGCGTGGGCTGTGCCCCTGCCTGGTGCTCTCAGGCTCTGCAGTGCCACTCACAGCTGCTTTGCTGCTTCTCCCCCATGTGAGGGACTCTACTCAGCGACTTGACAAGGTTTTGTGTAGTTTCCTTAGCACAGCTGAGCATTGTGGAACTCAGTACAAATAATAAGTGATGGGTCCATGATTCAACTGTTCCCAAAGGACTCACCTTATTGAGATAAAAGCACAGAAAATGTACTTGTGTTGCAGCTGTGCTGTAGTACTCTGGTTAATGTTCTCCAGAATTAGGTCGATCTCTTACCTTTTTGCAGATGCCTCCAGCAAAGATGATTGCAAGTAATGTACTTGGCAAAAAGGGAGAACAAGTGTCCCCATTGCCCGTCCTGGTTAAGCTGTGCTGCTCATTAATTAACCTGAAATTTAAAAAGCATCAATAAAATTACTCATTTTTCAATTTTTCATAGTACCATAAAGGCAGATACATCACTTAGAACAAGAGTGTTGTCCCCAGTTCTTGTCCCCGAAGATGAGAGGATTGTAAGAGGTGAAACTTCTGGGGAAACTTCTGGTGGGTCTGCTTTGAACTTCCAACAATTTGCATCTAGTGACTCCTGAAATCAGAGGTTGTGTCTTGCTTAGCAGCCCTCACTGCATCTCCTCCATACATTTGTTCAGTTGATTGGATGCTCAGGAAGTGCCAGCTGAACATGAGGAGGAATTTCTTTTCTGTGTGAGTGACTCAGCACTGGAAGAAGTTGTCCAGGGAAGCTGTCAAGTCTCCCTCACTGGAGATATTCCAGAACACCAGGATACAATCCTGTGCCATGTGCTCTGGAATGGCCCTGCTTCAGCAAGGAGGTTGGACCAGATGCTCCACTGTGGTCCCTTCCTTATCCTTTCTGTGATTTCTGTGATTTCTGTGATTTCTGTGATTTCTGTGATTTCTGTGATTTCTGTGACCTTCTGCTTGTAAACTTGTAGCATCCATGTCATCCTGTGGCAGGGAGCTCCACAGTGTCACTGTAGCCACTTTCCTTGCTTTCAACTTGACATTTTGTGACATCATGTGATGACCCGACCCTGTTTCTCGCCTGGGCAAGGACAGTACATCAAATTTGCCTTTTCTATGCCACTCACCACTTCAGAGCCTCCATGGAATCCCCTTGCAGTCTGGCGAGGCTCCTCTTGCAGACTGACAAGTCCAAGTGAAATCTCCTTTCCAAGGAAGTGTTTGCTGCTTTTCTATGAACTTTACTATTTCTGTTATTCCTGTTTGTGATGGTGGGACTGGAACTCCATGTGGTGTTCATGACAGAGGCATCTAGTAGATTTATAAAGTGGCACAACAATATTTCCTGCCTTGTTTTCAGTATTGCTTCTGAATATTTCTAATATTCAATGTGCTGTTGATCTCCACTGAGCTGGCATTGTCCCATAAATAACATTAGGACAATGTTATTTGGAGCTCACACTCCTGATGTGTAGTGGTCAGTTCAGACAGCATGATCTCCACTGAGCTGGCACTGTCCCACAAATAACATTAAACTTCCCAGCTCACACTCCTGATGTGTAGTGGTCAGTTCAGACAGCATTATTCCATGTGTGATGTAGGAATGTTTGGTCCCCATGTGCATTGATTTACATCTGTCCCTCTTCATGGTCATCTGTTGTTCTCCTGCCGGGCACTGAGGTCTCTGTTCTGTTGCCCACCTGGAGGTGTCCAGTGCTAGTCCAGATGACACAGAGGGTCTGGGTGAGGCTTTAGGAGAGTCTGGGGGTCCCTGCTGAGTGCTGTGCTGGAGCATACGTGTCCCCCATGCAGTGCATCATCAGTGGGTGTTTATGAGCCCTGAACAGAGGAAGGTCTTTCTGCAATTCTCAGCCACACCTTTTCTCTCCTTTCATGAATAACATGATGTCTTCAGCAATCTTTGTCACTCCTTATCTCACTCGGATTATTTATGAATAAGTGCAGAGATGTGAAGGTGCATTAGTGACTTACTTTCATTGTGAAAACTGACCATATACTTAGTCTTCTAACTGCATTTCAGTCCATGCTGGGATCTTCTCTCTTGTCCTGTGGTTGTTTAGTCTCCTTAAGAGCCTTTACCAAGAAAGCCTTGAAAGTCTTTCAGGAATCTCAGTAAACTGTATCTCTGCAATCCTTCTTATCCAGGTGCTTGCTGACACATTCAAAAGACTTCAATCTGAGTTTATGAGGCAAGATTTCTCTTGGCAAGAGCAATGTTGACAAAACCCTTGTTGACCTTTCCCTGGTAAATCACATCTCCCCACTATGCACTAATTATAATTGTACCAGTCTGTGCAGAATAGGTGTCACTTTTAATGGTCACAGTTAAAAATAATAATGTAATATTTGATAAAATCTACTCCTTAGATGCCAAGAAAGTTTTAAGCAAGAATTGATACCACAGTTAGAATTTCACAGCACTGTACAAATTATTGCATCCTTGATTTTCCTGGGTGAACAGTGTCAGTTGAGAGTTTGTCTCAAAGTTGTTTGTTTTGTGTCATGAACTTCTTTTTAGGTCAATGTCTCCATTTGAAACAGATCAGAGGTAAGGCTAATGATAAAGTGTTCCAGCAAGGGAACACACACTCAGGAGGCTCTTTTGGGTTTTCCACCATGACTTTATCATCTCTCATTATTGGTTTTGCAGTCAGTTTGGTTGATGAGTTTCAGCTTGTGGCACCTGGTACACTAAGATTATTGAAATCATCTTAGATTATTTCAGACCCTCTTGACAATTATTTATTATTGGGTTTTATGCATTTTATGACTCTTTCCTTTTATGTCATTCATGAAATCTACCATAACCCTCTGAGTTACAGATTTGATTGGGTTTTTCTCCAAATGAAATGTCTTATTTTGGTTAGCCTTCCTTTGTGTGTGATTAATCCATGTTTGTGCTTAATCTAAACATCTTTCTGGCTTTTGGGTTTTGGTTTTTGGGTTTTTTTGATATAGCACAACCATTCTGAAGTATATAATAAATAATTTTCCTCTACCCATGTCTGAATTCTAGTGACTTTCTGTAATTTTTGACCTCCACTGAGTACAGAATTGAAGTTTCAGGTAGATGATACTTCACCAGTTTTCTAGGATGTCTTTTCACATTAATAACAACTAAACAAGTGCTCATCATTGTAAGGATTTGGTGAAGGTTACATATAACATTTAAAAACATCAGTTTTCATTTGCCATCTTATCAGATGTGATTTACTATTGCAGGATCTTTCTGCAAATCTTAGAATCAACTTTAGATTGAATGTTTTGGAATGGCATTGTTCTATCTGTGAATTATTTATCCCAATTTCCAGATCACATGTTGGACTTCAGAGGTGTCAGTACAGATCCATGTTTTTACTGATGGATAGACTATTCTATCTTTCATTAATTTGT
Source organism: Passer montanus (assembly GCF_014805655.1). Taxonomy (NCBI): domain Eukaryota; kingdom Metazoa; phylum Chordata; class Aves; order Passeriformes; family Passeridae; genus Passer; species Passer montanus. Next base: position 7,625,702 of record NW_024368152.1, read on the forward strand.
AACTTATGAAGGAAGATACAGAAAGCCAGATAAAAAGTTTCTTTTTCTATTGTTACTTGAATTTTCCCAGTGACTAGGTTTTTTCTTCCATTTACTTCTTATCTGACAAGCACACTTTAAAAATAAAAGTTGATTGCCTGTAAATATTTTTAGGGTTATAGAACTGTGCTTTGGGTTTTGACAGAGCCCACCACAATGGAGTTGTTAAATTAAAGTGTTGAGACTATTGCTATTTAATAATAGCATAACAGTATACAGTAATTATGAAAATTGTCACTGATTTAGTAATATGGTTTATTCCACATTAATAACCATAATTGATTTGGCATCAGCAGATTAGTTTAATGGCATGTCTGAATGTGGGGGTTTTTTTTCAAATCTTAATTTGTTTATATAAATATATCATCTTGTGTCCAGTACAAGACCACTTGTGGAGGGTGTTGATACTCAGTATTAATAGAAATGCATTCTTTCCTTCCCACAGTAAGGAATTTGAGCCATTTTATTAATATGAGTATGGACTAAACAAGCATATGCTAAATAGATAGGATATAATTAGAAATTAAGGGGAAACAGCACATAGTGTGTTGGTGAGGAATAGCACAAGTACAGCACATTGAATAAAAAGAAAAGAAACAAAAGAATTTTCTATAAGTAGGCAGTGAATGTGTTTCCCTGTGTTAATAATAAAAGCTGGAGATGTGGAGTGACAGCCAGCTGGGTAACTGACCCTGTTCACGGGAAGGGTTCCTTTAGGAACAATTGTTTGGTAAAAGAGGTAAACCCACTACCCAGAGCGATTCACAAAATACACGGTTTAGTAGTTTGTTTGGAAAGGAAGATGGATTCTGTGGCACGCCCTGGAGGAAGATGGTGGATTACCTTTGTTTTGTGAATGTTTGAAGCGTAAATGATCCCCCGAGGAAAAAGTCCTGATCTTGGTTCTGAGCTAAAGAGATAAGCAGAGCTCCTCCCCACCCATGTGGGAGATGTAGGCTTCATAAAGCTGCATATTTTCCCATGGGAATTATTGAAACCTGTATTACATGTGGCTTTTGAATCTATGTTGGGCAAAGTCCTGTGAAGTGCAGTGACTTATAAGAAGTGTTCATACTTTGGGAGAAGGATGGGATGAATAGATTCATAAATCTCTTCCACTTTCATGTTCATCTGCAGAAAGAGAAAAAATAAAATAAAATAAAATAAACACAACCAAAACTTTAAAAGCAGCTGGGAGCTTCTCAAAGTGAAATAATCTCCAAAACATGAAAAAAAAACCCCAACACCAAAACATCATCTGTGTTTGTGTTGCACAAGGAGGGTTTTGTTTTTGTTTCATACCATGGAACAGGAGACCTAACAGCAAGAGCAGGTCTGCCAGAGTTAAGAGGCAGAAGAGTGGTATACTTCGGCCTCATTGCTGAGGTTGTCTTCTCCCTCTTGCTGCTAAATGAGATCTGGGCTCCTGTGGCATAGCAGTTCTGAAGTTTCTGTAATCCCTCTCTTTCTTACCTCTTTTTCCTCCACTCTTCTCTTCCATGTCTGTCTTTCACCAAGTCACCTGACACAGTCTCCTCTTTAATCTCCATAGATGTTTTTCTTTCCCATACAGCATTTCATTACTTTGAAGACCTCACCCTTACTTAGCTCTGTTTGGCCTATTGTCACTTTCAAAATATGCAAAATTGTACTGCACATAAGTGATCCAGGAGTTTCCAACATTGCAACATTAGTGATCCAATGATTTCCCAACATTTCCCCTACTTACTCAGAAAGGCAGAAATTTGGCTACAACTCTTGAAATATACATATTCCAATATTTTCTGACTTCGAGGAACTTCTGTGGTCTCCTGTAGTCTTCCAGGGCTACACAAATATTCTGCAACTGGACTGACTTACCTGCTGTGCTAGTTTTGAAATCTGCTATTACTGCATCACAAAGGAAAGCAGAAACTAACATAAGAGAGCTTTTTAAAGAGAGAAGCAATCTGAATTTGTTCTTCATTATTGTGAGCATATGTTCTATATAATTATAATAACACATAATGCTTTTCTTCCCTCAAGCATATAAAAGTTAATCTTCTTAGGGAGGGAATATACTCTTGTGAAGTTACTTCCTGCTACAGCCTTTTAAAATCCACAAAGAAGTTACTTGGGCCCTACCTTCTGACAGAAAGTGGTCCCTATTTCTTTTATCTGCCAGGAGATGGTGCTGCCAGTCTTCTATCTCTTCCTTTCCAGTTTTTAGGAAAGGTGGCACATGTTTATGTATAAATAATGAAGATACTTCTGCCATCTGACTGGTACGCCTTTGTCCTAATAGGATCTTAAGAGAAACAGAAAACACCTTTCCATATTTAAAGCTTACTACTATCTTACTTACTACTTACTACTTACTTTACTTACTAAAAAACATACATATTTAAGATTCACCAGGTGTCACTGGCAAAGCCATTTAGGAATTTTCCAGAGTTTTTTAGTGCTCGACAGCAAGATGATGAATGGAAACCACTTAACTTTATGATTTCCTGGGTAGTTTCACACATGCCTTTCTCACCTTTACAGACATCTGTGGATACACTCTGGCAAGATGGTTCATACTTTCACAGGCATCCCAGCCCTGTTCAGAGAGCAAGAGCTGTGACACTGCTTTAAATGGAAGCAAGATGCAGTTTTAAAACTCATCTAAATCACTTTTTGTAATTTAGACAGTTTTGTTAGCATCAGTGTTAACAGGTCATGTGGCTTCAGGTTGCACTGAGCACACTTCACAAAATTTGGCCTGAAAAGACCTTGCAATGTATAATGGAAAGACACAGTCTCTTCTGCTTGATCACATTTACAAATATGTGTGAATGCCACAGAGCAGCATACTTCCTTTTAAGCTTAAAGAATAAATCTTTTTGCTTTGTTTATTTAGTATCAGATTTTCATTTCATCAGTGCAATTGTTTGGTAACACTCATGGCTACAGTAAAAAAACAAACAAACAAACCACAAACCAACAACAAAACCCCCCCCCAAAAAAAAAAAAAAAAAAAAAAAAAAAAAAAAAGCCAAACCACAAAAACCCTCCAAAAGAACTAAAAAAAACCACTGGACTGTCACAGACACTGGTGGATGTTAACATCTCTGGTATCAATTCCTGCTCTTCAGAGGATATCAGGTATTTTTATTGATTCTCTTTTCTCTCCTACGAAAAGCTTCTTTGATGCGAAATTTAATACAAGAAAAGAGAATCTAAACACAAGGTAAAATGTGTTTCTTCTGGGCAGTATTTTTGATCAGACATTAGGACAAGACATTATTCCAGGACTATTGTTAATATAAAGGCAGCAAATGTGGACCTTGTGGAAAGTAATGAAATGTGAGCCAGTCTCCAGCTGTACTATTTTGGTGTATGAGATGCAGAGGGAACTGACTGCCAGTATAGTCCAGCAGCCTAAGCAAAACCTGGCAGCTGGACAGCTGGACACGTACCATAGTAAAGAAACCAAAACAAAACACCCCAAAACATTTAACTGATTAAATTTGCATATGTTTGGGTTTGGAAGGATCTGCTGGCATTCTACCTTATGCAGACTGCTTTGCTTCTACATTTGTGTGTGTATATGCACTATGTCTTTATCTACATATGAAGAGTTCCTGTTTAGGCTTAAAATAGTATGAAAGAGACAAATTAAACTCTTTTGGGCAAAGTGAAATCAGTATTCTGTGGCTCCACAAGTGAGATTTATTCTTATGCATGGGAATTGAAAGGTGCTGCTCCTGGGGTTTTTTCCCTTGCAAGCTGGGTTGACAATAAGGGATTTAGGTGTGAGTGGAGACTGCAACATGCTATGGAAAATTCACGTACTGGATTCTGTACCATCTGTATTACAAAGAAACAGAAAAAGAGTGGGCTAGAAAAAGGCTGTGCTGGAATGGATTTGTGCCTTCTAGGGTTTTTTTGGCAATACCTCAAATATGGAGCAATTCATGGAATACATGGAATGTAGTGTTAGATTTTGCTTGCTATTCCTAATTAGAGCTGTAGTAGACCACACTTGTGAGTGAATGAGGCATCATCAAGAGTTGCCTGAAAAGAGATAAATGCCTCAGCCAACCAAAAAAGACCTTGCATTTCCCTGGGTTCCACAGTGAGAACTGGAGCCCTGAGCCTCCTGCAGAAGCAGATGCTCTTAAAAAAATCGCTGTGATGGGATGTTGCAGCAGTTCTCCTTCTGTAAAATGAGAAGTTGTGTGCTTTGTCTTAATGATCCTCCAGAAACTATCTTAAAGCCTCAACAGAAGGGAAAGATCAGGACAAGAGGATCTCGTGTAGTGACCTGGTGACTTTGCAGCAGAAGGACAGGGCAGAGTTACCCTAAATTGAACCACTGATTGAATGAACCCATTCACCTCAGAACTGGAGGAATGCAGGCAGTTTTTTGCTGAAATGCTGGAGTCCTTCCTTAGTGTCTACAAGCTATCAACAAGTTCAGAGGTTTCATTCTCCTTACTTATTTTTGACCCTGTCAACTCACTGATCTGAGCAATGCAAGTGTGAAGCATTGCTGCTCCAGGCTAGCAAGTACTTCACACTCTGAATAGGTGTAAGTGCCTGCACTGAGCAGGCAATCTGGATCCAAATCCTCACAGCTTTTTCTCAGACAAAATAGTTCTCCTGAGTATGTGAATGAGACCAGGAGAATTTATTTTCAAATAATTTCTTTACAAAGAAAAATTCACCAAATATCTTGGGTATATGAACACTGTCAAAATCTTAATGTGACCATAATTCATACATTTCACCTGTTTCCAACAAGAAAAGGAAATCTCTATGAGCAGCCTGCATCTAGGACAGCAGTTCACCACTGCAAAACGAGCCTGCACATGTGTTGGACTTGTAGACACCCTACTGATGTCAGGCTCAGGAGCACCAGTGGCTCACTTCATCCAACACTCAGGGTCCAGGTGACCCAGACTGGCCATCCTCCTGATGGAGCTTTGGTGAAGGAGCTGAATTTGAACTGCTGAAGACCTGTGTGTGATTCAAGTCACCTGCCCATCAGCTGAGATTTCAACATTTTTTTTAATATGTCTTCTTATTTATATGCTTTTGATGTCTCATTTTCATGGTGCCTCATTTCTCTCCTCTCCAGGGCTTTCAGTTCCGTGTGCTTGAAATATGACTCATAGAATTGCCACTCCCCAGCCCTGCCCTATTACACTGCTCTGGGATGTGCTCCCAGCCAGATCTGATACAGGGCACACAGCAGCAAGACAAGAGAGAAGAGCACTTCCAAGAGACACTTCTGCTTCAGGACAGTGCTGCTAGAAGGCATGTTCCCTTCTGCACCTGTGCAGCCTCTTCATCCTGCTCCTGGCCTACCTGCAGTGCTTTGGTTGGAAGTATATTCTGTGTAGTGGTAGTAGAGAGCCTGGAGAACCTGCCCTCAGCAAGTATGCTGGCTGTGTTGTTCATTGAGCTGTAGCTTAGATCACGCTGGTAACGCAGCTCTGCCATCCTAAGGCAGATGGGAGCACTTTGGTAATTCTGCAATCACAAATGTCAGACTAGCTCAGGAGTCTCCAAACAGTTTGGACCACTGGAGTGTAGTCAACTCTGAAAACTTATTGCACCCTATTATTAAACTTCTACCTAAAACCATGTTTTCATATGATTCTAGAGTGGAGTCCAGTGACTCATGGGACACAGTAAGGAAACCACTGGCCAAAATACTTCAATTGTAACTAACTTAAGGTACCATTAAAGAGACTCTGTCTGTCTCCTCACCTTTCTGTGTGTGGATCAGTTTTCGGTGGTAGAGCACAGACAGTGATATATATTAGATATGCAGTGCAAGAGCCAAGTGTTCAAGGTATTATACACCTGCTGACCAAAAGCACCAATTTAAAAGGACTGGAAAATAACCTGAAAACAAGCACAGTGCTAGACCCATTTTAAAGTGATTATCTGAGGTATTTTTCTTTATGAAAAGTGACACCAAGCTTGTGTTTCTCACACACAAGAAAAGTGTTATTGGTGAAGAACTGGTAGGCAGAAGTTTCTAAGGTCCATAAAGTAAAAAGCACAGGCACAGAGTTTACTGCAAATCTAGGACACAATCTCATACTTGCTTATTACTCTTTAGATATTTTTGTTCTCATCTCATATTAACCAGGGATGTTAATATGGCTCTTTGTAAATTTTTTTTGCACTTGGGGGAAAACATAATAAAGGGAGTGTTTGAGAAAATGTCTGTTCTGAGCAAATGCCTGTTAGTTAAGATAGTAGGTAAACAGCACTGTAATTAAAGGACTCAAACACTTTTGAAGTTATTAAGGAAATGTGTGACAAATATCATCAAGAATGTGGTTCAAAGGATAAAGCTCATATCTCTAAGACACGCAAGGAAAGCCCAGTTCTGATCCTCTGCTAGTTGGGTACCAGGCTTCAGCTGAATCAAACTTACTCTGCTGTCAGATGTCCACAATGGGCAACTTTTCTTACTTTATCTGAGATGCTGAGAAAAGATGACCCATGGGGTCAGGACAAAGAAGGAGCCTGAAACAGGTGATAAGAAGGGCCATGAAAGATGAGGAGGTCAAAAAGGTGACCAAGAAAAAGTTTAAGAGAAAAAAACCCCCAGACTCTGTACTGCCATCAGAGCTCTTGCTCTTGTCTCCTTGATATCTTCTTCTCGTTTCCTTTTCCCTTTGAGCTTCACAAAAACTGTTCCAGTTTGGCCAGTTAAATGATGCTGAGTATGGTTTGTCATTGTTTGTGTTTGTAATTAAATCACACAGAATTCTTAGGTGCACTTACAGTTTATTTTGTTGGCTGGTTGGGTTTTTAAAATTTATTTGTGTTCACAAATACAGGTTAAAAAAAAAAAAAAGGAGTGGAAGGCATAAATAGTTATGCAGAATCGAGGTCTACCATTGTTGGATTTCTGGATTGTCTGGAAGACTCCTCCAAAACAGCTGACTGGGAAGACTGACACAGGTGAACACACCTGTGGTGGGATCCCATGGGCCTCCACTTACATTTTCCATGGAAGGGCAGCAGCAGTGTCTGCACAAGACTCTTGTAACAGTGGCCATCCTGCTTAGGTGCCTCTGCCAGGTTACAGACTGATCAGATGTCTGTGCCAGGGCCTTGCTGGAGGAGTCATTTCCCAGTGAGAATCAGTAAGAGAAGCAGACTATCCACTGCAAATTAAACCATCCTTTTTGTCAAAAGTCAGTTCTTCTGTGTGTTCTGATGAAAACATTGCTGGAGCCAGTGTAACCAAGGATGCATTGCTGCTGTTTTTGAGGCAATTACACTGAAATTACTGAAAACATCACTTTTCAGGGCCTTTTACAACACTAAAGTGATTAGAACAAAATTAAACCATTTGAATTTTAGTGTGCTGCTGTTGGACACGTTTTCTCATTTACCACAGCTGACACAAATCCATGTCTTTTTCCCTTGAGGATACAGATTATTGGTTTTCTGAGTATCTAAGAAAAAGTCTAAAGCATAATTTACCAAGCGCCAATCTCCAGAATGCAATGGTAGTTCCCCAAGAATAAAACCAACCCCACTGACCATACGAATGTATTTGTACTTAATAATGTGCAATAAGGGGTCTAAAGTAAAAAATAGGTAGTATAAAAATAAAATAAATTAAGGACTTTAGAGGAAAAAAATCAGCAACACTGTTGTTTATGTAAGATGAAGTAAGTATAGTGGCTAGTTTTAACACAGGGTAACTTTAATGTATTTGTTAGTGGATTAGTGAGAACAACTGACTGCATTAATGCTTTTAATGCTATGCAGAGTATTGGGATGATTTAGCATTTTGTGTTTGAAAGACATGCCCCGAGGAACCTGTAACTTTGAAGCTGGACTTGCTCTGAGAGAAGATATGAACCATGTAGTTTCCATAGGTCCCTTCCAGCCTTAATGGTTTTATGACTTTAAAGCATTATTGAAACTAAGATGCTTTTATTAAAATATTTGCCTTGTTAGTGGCTGACAGCATTGTGTAATGATAAGAGCAGTGGAGGCATGATGTTAAGCTATTAAAGTCATAATCAGTAAAGTATGGAGCCATAAACAAACAGCTGCACTTTATAAATGTGTGTGTGCAGTTTATACAATGTAGAAAAACAGTTTAAGTGTGAGATGTTTTGTAAGAACCTTAAATGCATATTACTTGTCTTGCTCCTATTAATGCAAAGATACTGTATATGTGATAGTAAGTAAACCTGAGCAGTTTTTTTTTAATTTTGTATGAGTTTTTTGCTTTTATATTGCTGGATTACTGTGCAAACTTCTAGTATTTCCTATCATAACTTAAACCATATTCAAATGAGCTATTTGAAAAGTTTAATTAATAAGTAAACTGACTGTTCATACCTGTATACAAAACTCCAGAAAAGAGGAGTTTATCTGTAAGGATTTAGACTTTTATTTCTGGTTTTTTTTCCAGACAACATGACCAGTAATTACTGTTAAATGTGGTTTCTAAACAGTCTTCAACCAAGACACCATAATTAAAGTAATGTATTTAGTACAAAATTTTAACAACATTTTTATGTCCCCATTTGAGTCCAGAAATCCAAGTTATGCAAAGGCAGGAGTGGCTCACAGGACTGCACACTCAGAGGTAATGATGTGTGGTTACTGGCATGGGGTCAGCCTAGGTCCTTAGTAACCAAAAGTTGTTAGCATCTGATTATAACTAATTTCCAACACCAAATGAGTCAGTCTCTGCAAGCAGACACAGTCAAATTGTCAATTCTCATAAATATATATATATACACAAACACATGTAAATACTTATAAATAAAATGTATATTTCAGTATACACACACTAGCACAACTGAAACTATTTGGTGTATTACTCAGTATTTCCCCACCTTTTAATTCTTCTGAATATGGTGCATCTTTTAGGTTATAATTTCAAACAGAGGATTACAAATCCACTTCTCAGTTGAAAGAAATAGAATTCTTGCTCTAGATTGTTTCATTTTAATGAGTTAAACTTCTTTAGTGAACTAATTTTTTGTGGTTAATTATCAGCTCATCTCGTTTCTTGCATTAATCCCATATTATCCTGTTTCCTTGATGACAGGCATCACTACCAGGACATTTCATTCTGGAACAGTTCAGAAACAGCCTCCCACACAATAAAGCACAGGAGGACTGTAAACAAGGTTTGCCTTTTGATGCTTGAATTTGTTTCTACCCTTAAGCCCAACTTCTGAAGGTAGAAAGAAACTGGATCATGCAGAACACCTGAAATTGTAGTAAAACAGGTTTGCTGACCATGCCTGTGCTCTGCTGGGTTGTCATATGGATTGATGCTTCTGCTAAGGGCACCAAGCTTCTTTCCTCGGCGAAGATCTTAATTTTTGTCTTTTATTTACAACTCTTCTTTTTGTGCAGTTAGAGACTCAGGAGCTTTCACTGCTGGAAGATACTACTCCTAAAGAGACTTTGATCATGCAGCCTAATGAGTGTCACTCACTTTGAGCCAACAATGAACATTACAAGACCAGACCCAGAATATAGTGCAAAGTAGACAAACAAACCTGCCTTGAGTCTGACAAGAAGGGATGTTAAATTTCTTGTACCTGGGTTTTTGTTATGTTGCCACATCATCCATCCTAATTTGCATTGCCATGGGGAGGAGGAGTGCTCCTGGCCTCTCCTCTCATGCATTTCTCTTCCTGAGGATCAGCATGTGGGCAGGGGAGGGAGGAGGAAAATCCCTGCAGGTAGTTTTGCATTCAGGCTGTCTGATGCCAGCCTAAGAGGGGCACCAGGGACAAGCAGAGATGAGACAGCAGAAGATTTCGATGGCAGTATGGATTTGTGTTGGACTAAATTGACTGCATAACTGTGACCTCAGAGGGATCCTCCAGAGCATGTACCCAGTGCAGCAACTGGTTGTCAACATGGCCCAGGAGGACAGGCTGCCACTGGAGCTTTGTACCCCAGCAATCTCTATTTAATGAAAATCTTCACACATCACTGGCAGGGAGTATGAATCAGCACAGCCTTTGGATTGCTGTCATTTGGAAGGCTCAGACTGATACATTTTATCCCACAACACTGTTTAGAAGCAATATGTAGAGTTTTAAAAGTAAAGGTCTTTGAAATTAAGCAAGTAAACAAATTACTAATAGCAAACAGGAGCTTTGGGAGTGGGTGGGTGCAAATGGATATGAAAGCTGAGTGACAAGGAAGACAACCAAACACAAATACATCAAACTGCATCTACCAGTTCTTTTGTTTCAGTGGAGTAGGTCTCTGAGGCAGTTTCCCTGAACAGCTGCAATTTCTCTATTCCAATTGGAAAAGGAAAACATCAGAAAGCTTCACAAGTCAAGGGGAAAAACAAGCAGGAACAGACAGGAAATCTGCTGTTAAATGTAAGAATTTTAATTTTTGGTCATTCTTTCCACAAAGGTCCCTCAGTAGTCAGACACTCCTCATTTCTAAATTTCTAAACTCTAAATTTCTAAACCTTCTTCATTATCACAGTATTTTTCTTACTAGTCAGTGATAATATACATGTATAATATAATACACATGTATTTGTTTCTATTTCTTAAGAGCTCAAAGATTTTTTTCTCATTGTTTTAGAAATTGGGAGTGCTTTGCACAGGAAAATACTTCAGAAGAAGAATGCAGGGCATGGAAAACTACTGACATCCCTGTATCTTGTCTATGTCTCTGGCCCCACAGGTGGCAGGGTGGAGGGAGTGCTCCTTTTGGCTACATGAGTAGGAAAGAATTGATTACCAGGGCAAAAGGAATAGAAGACTTGTCCAATCTTGTACATTCAAGTCTGTAATAGGCATCTACTTCAGAAGGCCCCATAAAATATGTAGTCAATAAATCTAAGCTAAAAGACAGGTTTTAAACATCCTCTTACCCAAAATACATAAAGAAAAAGACTGAAAGCCACAACTATTAAAAAAAATAAGGTACAAGAAGAGGTCAGGAGATTGAGCATTGCAGAGGCCCTTGGTTTCTGCAGTATCAGGAAGTACATGGCATACAGCTCTAGCAAAAAGCACTCTGCTCCACTTTCTCTTACTGAGGAGGAAATCAACCTTACCACAGTTCTTCCAAAGTGGTTCTGAGAGGCAAACTCCTCCTGCATGTCAGTTGGCCAGATGAGCATCCATCTAGTAATTGAAAGTAAGGGTTGTGAAGGATCTCAAGAATAAACATCCTCTTTCAGACAATACTGTGGTTTTGTGTAGTTTCCATCAAAACAGCAAAGTGTTTTATTGGTCTGTGTATTCTGCTTTTTAAAGTTCTTTATCTTGTACACCCTCACTTCTCCACCCAGATGCAGGTGTTTCTAAGTGCATTCTTGTAATCCATTATCATCTCAGTGCTATGGTCAGGACTCCTCACCCTTCATGTTTGGTTTTGTTTGTAGGTATGATGTGAATAATGTTCAAGCAGAATGATTACAGATAGCATGCACCAAGTGGGAATAAGATTCCATGTACAAACTCTATAGCATGAGGTTATGTTAATAAAATGTATTTCAAAGACTCATCCCTTGATAATAAACTAAATGCTGAGTCTAAAATTCTTCATATTGCAGGTAAGATCTGACACTGCAAGACCTCGGACTACTTCGCTCAGAGAGAACAGGCAGCCTGTTCAGACAGCAAGAAGCACCAAGTCTTGGGAAAGGAAGAAAAAAACAAACAAGAAAAAGTCTCTTTTGGATGATGATAACCAGGTCATCTTATGGCAAATCTAACCAATTGCAGACTTTGGCTCAGCAAGCTCATGTCATATGTACACAAGGTATGATAATGGAGTAGTCAGCACAGTGCTGCACTTACAAAATCTCGTAGATGAGTTATAACATTAAAACTGGGCAATAGAGTATATTACTCTAGCAACTCCTTCTCTGAGCTCTTCTTCTCAAGCCTTGCTTCTACTCACACATCAACTACACCAAGCAGATGTCTTCTCATGCAGCTGAGGAAGCAGTGCTGAATTCCAGACAGAGCAGACAAAGTCAGTTCTAAGGGTTTCATCTAAAACACCAACATCAAGAACAACAGGATTTGTTTCACTGGGAGATGTACTTTCCATATTTTGTTGTCCTTGTTGTCAGTCATGTGATTGCATGACTAGTTGAGGAATCAGACAACTCCAATGGAAAAGAGAAATTAGGTCATCTGGTCCACCCTTGCTGCCAGGACATGACTGTTCCCTGCAGTGATCACTTCCCACACAGTTATCTTTCCAACAGTCTTTTTGAGGATGGAAATGCAATTCAGAGTCCCGTTTGGCTATGGCTTCCAGAGCTTTTGAGGACTTTTTATTTCGCCAAGAATGCTTAATGAGAGAATCAGATCTAACAATTTTAAATTCATTTCAAAGAAAAGAAATCAAAATCTCAGAATTTTATTCTCAATAAAAACTTTTTAATAGAAAAATTATGCAATATTTGGGATAATTTGGGACAATGTTTTTATTAGACAGGAAATAGTTTCTGTGACTCAATTCTACCAATTAAACAATAGGATTCCTGCTAAAAAGATCAAGCAACTAATTCAGTAAGTAGTTTAGGAAGCATCCAGTACTTGTGATACTCTCAGCAGACCATCATCAGGAGACCCAGCACTAGTGCTAGCTCACGGGAGGGATTTCAGGTTGCCTTGATAAATTACTCCAAGTGCTTGGATCCCCATCCTTCAGCAGAACATCTCAATGGGCAAACAACACTCAGACTGTACAGAGCAGGACTGGTTATTAAGGAAAAAAAAATTAATGAACACAAATGGAAAAACAGTGATAAAACTTAGACATAGGGAATGTCACACTACTTCCCTTATGGCAGCTTTAGCATGACTTCCATGCTGCCTGCAAATGCAAACATCCCCCATCTTTTACCACTACATCACCATGCTCATTGAGTAAATCCATTATTTCAACTAGTAAGTGGCAATCCAAGTATTTCCCTAAGGTTTATGTCCTGCCCCAAAGGACCCATTTGCTTAATTTTTACTCAGAGATGTGACCATGTACTTTGGTGTAAGGTTTGGTTCACTTTCTGAAGTTAGGCAGGGATTCCCCAGACTTTACTCAGCCTCGTTGGACCACTTTGGCTACCAAAAGCCCATCCTTCTCTGCCTTCTCACACTTAATCTGTATCATTTCTTGATGGTTTTAGACCATCATCCTTCACTAGAGAATTTTGTTTGAACTTCACCCTGCAGCAACATTCTCACCAGAGAGGATTCAAAAGCATTTAAGGAACTTCAGTACAAACTCAGTGGTTCAGAAACAAGCTCATCATGACAAAATGAGTAATCTCTAGATCTTTGAAAAGATCACAACCACTGCAACCTCAAGTACAAGTGCATGTGGTTGCTTTTTTTCTCAACAGAGAAATAATAAGATTTTCTTGATAAAACATGCCTTTTTTCCTTCTCCAGCAGAGGAAGAGTGCTCTCAGGTGCTCCAGAGTTCAGGAATCAAACAGGCTCTCCAGTTGCCTTATTAAATCTTCAAATTCATCCACATAGCTTTTCCTTTTGTCCCCAGCAGAACTACAAAGACACTGCAGGGTTATTCCATCTCTGCTATAAACCCTGAATTCATTGTCAAATTCTTATTATTCTACTTGTCTTTTAAAGTACATGAGAACACTGTATTTCATTCCTTTACATAAATAATGCCTGACTCTCTTAACTTAAATGGGCTTTATCCCACTATTTCAGGTAGTCATTGCAGTTACCAAATGTTGTCCAAAATACATTGGTCATGAAAGGGTCAGTGTGGCAGGTGGGAGTTCCCAGGGTTTGGATGCTTGTGTATGTCATGCTCTCCACAGCAGGGTTGTGAAGCTTTACTGTAATAACAATAATGATTAGATCCATGGTGACATGACAATTTTCCTTGGCTTTTTTGCAGTAACAGGTTTCTAGATTCCACTTGATGAGGAAAGATGTCATTACTAACAGAAGAACACACTAAATTATAGACCTTTTGTAGGTGTAGCAATTTCCTACTGTTAGAGAAAAACAAAACATTCCAGTATTACAAATCCCCTGAACAGTCAACTTGTTTTCTTTCTGTTACTTTTCTGACTGCACCATTTAATCCTAGTGATTTATTAATTAGTAAGAAGGCCTGCCTGGTTTTCTCAGCAAGTGAAATTTACAAAGTCAAGGAATACAATATGAAGTTCCAGGATGCTGATATCAATCTCATATTTGTACCTGGATGGAAAAAAAGTCACATTTGGAAAGCTTGAGGATTATTCAAAAACTAAAGCAGCTTTGACAAGATTTGCCTTTTCTCCTCCAGTTCCAATTGGACAACAGTATTTGCAATTGACCCATCAAGCCAGACAGATAAGCAACATTTCCTTTTTATCTTTGAAGACAGTGAATTAACAAGTGAGCCATTTTTATAAAGACCAGCCATTTGGAAAAAGAAAGTATGTTTATTTCTTTCAAATGTCAATGCCCATGCTGTTAAAGATCATTCTATTCAGCAACCAAAACAATTCCTTTTTCCTCGGTTGTTTTTTTCCTTTTGTAATAGATTATTTGCAGATGCAATCCAAAGAAAATTGCCTCCCTTACCAGCCAAATTATCACTGACAAAATACAAATCTAACTAATTGCAGACCATTGATGAACCGAATCCTCATTAAAATCAGCAAAACTTTGAGCAAAAGGATGTGCAGTATATTAGGACTCACCTCTGAAAACCAATTACTGTTGCAGATGTATTGAAGTTCTGCACAACATACTATCCCTGCATACCACAAAATGTTCCTGGAGCACTTTGTTAATCTAAGATTTCTCTCCATGCAGAGCTGCTAACAGCAGAATGCTTACAAGATTTAGCTAACAGGCAGCCCTGACACAAAAATAAGTGGGTAGAAACTAGCTAAGAGAAAGCTTTTATTTGGATTTCTAGGTATCAGCAAGATGAACATACTGTGTGGAGTGGGATGTGATATCTAGGGTGTCTCCCCCAGACTTATTTGAAGTTTATAAACCACAGCATAAGTTGTCCCCCTTTGAAGCAGAAGTCTTCAATTGGTTAGGCTGACACACTTAAGGCTGTATCCTCCACAGGAACCATTTATATTATTATTTCTCAAAATTTTTATTTATTATTTATCAAAGCTACTGGTTTTGAAGGATATTCCACAGGTTCACTAGAGGTGACCACGTGCTCTTGGTACAGAACAGCACGTAACGATCTCGCTGCTCGCAGAAGGGAGCAGCACACACAGAGATATTAAACATCTTTTCAGCCTCGACCACACACCAGGCCTTCATGCATGACATCCCTCACTTTTAAGTGACAAAGCATCCCAAGTCCTTTCCACGCTGGAGGCAGTAACAAGAGGCAGCAGTGTTTGCATTCAATACTGACAGACAGGCTCTGGTTTTCCAATTCTCCTGCCTCACAGCCTTTTCAGTGGTGATCATCTTGCTGTGTCTTGTCCCCTCTGGGATCCTACACACCTGGCACCTGGGTGCAGGCCACCCCCTCAAGTATCTGCAGTGTGCAAGAGCTGAGAGCCATTTGTGCCTTCGAGCACGTCTCCACCACCACGCAGAGTGGCCAGCCCTCGCTCCAGAGCCTGAGGAGGACAGGCTGAGCAGCAGCCTAGCAGAAAACCTACCAAGCAGGCTTAGTAGAAAGGAAGAGCAATGCAAGACAGTTGGAGTAAAGCAGAGCAGGAGAGCAACCAGAACATCAAAACACATTTGTAGGGATAAGTATCACAACAAAGTAGCTTTGAACTTGGCTGCTAAATAATTCAAGCGGGCCTAACAAAAGCCCTGATTTTATTTCCCATTGAGCATTGCTGAAACTGTCCCAGATGTATGAAACTTGAGGGGAGGGACAAAATGGAATATCAAAAATTGGGTCAGTTAAATTGGCTCTAGCTGCAATTCCACTGTACACAAACTTCTTTGGTGATACTCTGGTACTCCTTGAGAAGTTCCTCTTGTTCCTCCCACTGATGAAACTGTCAACCACCTCTCAAACCACAAACCTTAACAGCAATAAGTTGGCATGAGTTTCCACTTGACACAATCCTTACTGAGCACTAATATTTATTTGAAGCATTTTGGCATAGCTACATGTTAACAAATATCTATATTTTGAAGTATCCAAATAAAAATATATTTTATGTGGGTGCATATCCTATGTTTATTAATATATTTATGAATTATATTTATGAATAAAACCCTACTGAAGACCCAGTGTATGAAAATTGAAAATTATGTTCTCAAGGTCCTGTATTTATACAGATCAATTCTAACATTAAAGGTGAATTAAGTTGTTAATAAAGTTCACCAACTATTGAAACCTTTGAAATCATACAGCAAGATCTTGTTCAGATCCTTCAGTCTGATCAAATTAGCTCTATAAATGAAGTTTAAGTCACCTATACATTGAAACCAATGAACAAAGGCAGGTTTTGTGTCAGCCTGGATTTTTCAGAAGGGATGGGAGCGGCAAAACCTTGGCTCTGCCATTTTATAAGAGCCAAAGTATTCTGTTGCCTCCTGGTTCACATTGGCATAATTGGTTCTATGAACAGAAACACAAGTACCTTTTAAACTTCACTGGGCTGATTCACACATCCTGTACTACAGAGGTTTCGGTATCACTTAACACACACACAAAATCTCTTTGGAAGCCTTGAGTTATGTGAAGAATGCTATAATGTACAGTGTTGTTATTGCTGTTACTGCTGAAACCAAACTCTGTCACTCCCTGGCTGTCACACACCAGATTTCCCTGGGGAATGCAATTTAAGTAATTCATAGCATAGAAACAAACATCTCTTCTCCCTCTCATTTTCCTCCTTTTTACAGAACTGTAATGACCCTCTTTTATTGTTTCCAACAGATTTACAACAGATTGGAAGTACCCAGCATCTGCTCAGCAGCAACAACATGAGCAGCCATATGTGATTTGAAGCCAAGGCTTATAAAAAACCACAGTCTTCTCCCTCCAAACAGATTTTACAAACTGTCCTTTTGCTTACAAAGTAGAGGGCTTTTACAATGACAATGGCCACAACAGGAATGAGGATTTAACTAAGCAAAGAGGTTGGACAACAAAGAAGGTAATTTGCAGTAAAAAAGCTTATGAGCCCCTTCTAATGGCATTTACAGAATCTCTGCTCAGAAATTCTTACACATATCAATGCACAGATCCTACACTTCAGACAAACTGCCTTTAAACTGGTTTGCATATACAGAAATACAAGTTTTAAAATAGTTGATGACATAGTTTCAGGCTACACTTTATTATCAGTGTCCTCATGACAATGTGGCAGAAGACAACAAAGCATTCCTCTAGGCAGCTGGAGTCTTTGCAGCGTAGCAGAAAAGATCATGGCAGTAACCCAAAGCTGGTACTAACATTTCACCCTTCCCACTCTGGCATTTTATACAGCTGAAAGCTGGCCAGGCTGTAATTGCTGGAGCTTTCAGCAGCCGTGTCATCTAGCCCCATTCACACAAAACAGGGCAGTTAGCTCTTGGTACACAAGTCTGGATTTCAGCTGTACAATGGGAATCTCAAGTCTGTGCTTCCAATAATGTCTGGAATAAATTACAAAGTCTGCCCTTTTCCTACATATGATGATTTATTGCCCAGGTTTACCTGGGAGGGAAAGACTCAGCAAAGTTATTTAGGGAATTACAATCCATCCCTTTTATTTGTGGTATTGTCCTATTCCTCTACACATTTCATTCCCTCTCCCCTCCAAACAATGCAAATGCTTGGCAGAATTTTGGAAGTACCAATGAGGAGAGATGCTGCTGTACTCATTATTATTAAAATTTAAAAACTGATGCTGCAGTTTCAAGACTTTTTTCATGTAAAACACAGATGCAATCAACAAGAGACAGTCTAGAATTTGCCCAGCTTGATAATAATCAGAAATAAATTTAATAAATTAAGCTATAATCTAGATACAAGGCCCAGCTGTTCCTGTAAGGAAAACTGACAACTCTCTCAACAAGGTGCAAAAGCAAGGAAACAAGAGAACAGTGTTAACTGACCATGCAGTGCAAGCTAAGACAGCACAGAAAGCAAACCTTGAGCAAAGAAAGCAAAAAATGAGCAGATAGAGCTGACTGCTACGTGCAGGACCCAAACAGCCTTACGAGAGAATGGCAGCACTTAGCAGCTAAAACCTTCATGAAACAAAGAAAGGATCAGTAAGAAATGTGTGGGGGAGGGGAAATTACGAAACCAAAACACCGATTAAGAAGCATATGAGTTTACTATGTAGAGTCCTGCCACACAATACTTTGACAGCAATTCAAAGTGACTGCATGAAGAAAATGGAATTTATACAGGTTTTTTTTTTTAGAGCAATGCATGTCAATTGAAGCACAGAATCTGAACAGTTTTATTGTAGAAACACTCATTGTGCACACTCAATGAATAAAAACATGGAAGGTGGAAGATATACCACCAGAAGCTTTCAAGGACTAGTAATATATATCCTTTTTTGTAATGTGATTTCTTGTCCAGCCACAACACTACAAAGAGTTAAATATTTTCAAAAACCCACCAACATGGGAAAGTAAGAGGTAGAGATTTAGGAAAAAAACTCTTAAGGGATCCAGGGGGAAAAGAAAAAAAAGCAGAGCAACATATTGTTACAAAAAGGTCCAAAAAAATGAGGGAAAACAGTAACATTAAATGTAGTCTAAGAACAAGAGAAAGCAGATCATGATGTAGCAGCACACAAACTAACATTCTAGAGCATGACAAAGTCCTCTGCATTACTAAACATGTAGCTGGGACACTGTAATGAGATCCATCAGGAAAAACACAACAGAGAACCCAGCAGAGAACTCCAATAGATTACAAAAAAAATGGCATCATTTAGATGAGAATATTTGCAAGCCATGAAAGAGTATAAAGAAATTGGCTATCTTTTCTCAGTTCATAACTAAGCTAAATCCATTTCCTTCATTAGATTTAGTTATTAAGAAGTCCACATGTCAGATTAACTATGAGAAGTTATCCGGGGTATTTTTTTAAAACAAGTTCATTTAAAAGCAGACTTTTAAGAAGTATGCAATAAATTTGAGAAAGACATTTCCAGCACAAAATACTTACTTCTTAAGTCAGCCCTTAAGTTATTATATGGAATTGTTACAAGTCAACAGTAGGTGGTTTATAAAATGTAATTTTATTTAATGTTACTTTGCTGTTACAGAGGGCATAACATTTTCACAAGGCTTTTTTGGGACTACAATCAATGATTAGCAACACACAATAGTGGTCCAAACTCTCTAACAATCACTGGACAAACTTGACACCTTCTCACATGTGCACAAATCTGCATGGAAAAGTACTAAATTTTATACTTGGACATGTGAACTTCAATTGGTTTTCCCATTCCAGTGTATTAAGAAATGACATGCACTTTAGTCTGCCAAAAAGCACTGCCTGTACTCCAGCAGTAACATGCTGCTTCTAATACATAGTAAAGTGAATACCAGAACTACAAAGGCAGGAGTGTAAGTGAACTTTTATTGGGAAGGGATATCAACTTAAACAGCAGCAACTGAAGATTAAGAGAAGCCCCTGTTTTTGAACACACAAGCTTCTGTATTACATGATACGGGAAGCAACTCAATTTGTGGTTTTCCAAACTTTAAATGCTCAACTTGATCTGGCCCAGAACTTCCATATTCCTACTGAAACGAATACACAGTAGCATGTGAAAGTCAATTATGGAAAGGAAACCCTGCAGAATAAGAAGGGAATGTGGAGAATTAAATGCTATGTGAAACACTCTTTTGTTGCAATTAACTACATTTTCATATCTTACTGTAATACAAAACACAGTCAACTGGCAGGAACTGGTTCAGATTTGTTTTTAAATACCAGGTACACTTTAGTCCGCTACATAAGTGTTTGGAAGTTACTTATGTTTATATGAAATGAAGCTATTAATACTTTTCTACAGCAGTAACCGCACACCAGGAAGGCCAGGACAAACACAAATCAAGGAATGGAGTTTTCCCAAAGCTGCAGTGTGAAAAGACTATAAATTGATTTCCATACACATGGATGGGCTTTCTTTGCTATAGGAAATCCAAGTGGAGCTATAAGGAATGGAAACGTGTAAAAAGGTTTTTTTGAGAAGGAAAGGGAGAATGACGCCCCACGTGCAGTTTAGTTTTCTGCACCTTCTGCAGCATCACATTCTTCTCCTGCACTGTCTGATGTCCATAACTAGAAAGAAAAGAAGAACAGTGTCAGCTTTCAGAAGTGCAGCTTGAAGTCCAAAAAGAGACAACTACTGAGTGTCAGGAAACTACAATGAATTAGACTTAGGGATGCCCACGAAGTACCAGTGCACTGGCACTGCACAACCTGGCTTCCAGCACTTGCTGGGGGACAGGTCACTGGGCAGAGCTCCCCATGCACAGGGCACAAGGAGCTTCCTCCTCAGGCAGTGCAGACATGCTCTCAGTGGCTCCAGCTCTTGTGCCTAACAGTGAGCTGTGCCATCTATCCCAGGCCATTCAACAGCCTCAATGGCAGCTCCACAGGCAACTTCCATTTCAAACACAGCAGTCTGAATCCTGCAACTGTAGATTGCCACTTTGGTTATCAAAGCTACCCACTTCACTCTGCTAACAACAGACACTTCTACTGAAAGACTATTGCAAAATAATAAATGTTGTTCTAATTTTAAATGCAGTATTCCCTGAAAAACTGCCATAGCTGCGTATTTTAATACAACTTAGTTGTTCCATAAAGCATTTTTCTTAAATGGTTTATCATTATAATAATACACTCAAACAAACTGATTTTATTCTTAGTCCACTGAAATTTCAGAGCTTTTGAATGAAAATCAGGACAACAAGTAAAGTAAGCTACACTGGATGTACAACAGGAGAAACTTTGTTTTGAGGTAGTAATCAAAAAAGTTTGAGTAAAATTCCCTGATAGATCACAGATGACCTTTTTAAATTCCTTGTCCTATCTTACACATTAGGTTGGGCTGAATGCCCCTTCTCCCCTCTACCATAAAGGCCATCACACCAGGAAGAATGTGAGCTAACCAGGCTGTTATTCCAGATTACACGTCATGAAGTTGGACATCAACTTACACAACATTCCAACTAAGTTTTGAAAAGCTATCATAGGAAACAGCCCAGGTCAGTGCTGTGCTTTGTGTGAGAGGAAAATAAGGTTTTTTCCATCACAGATTCAGTCTAAGCAAACACCTGGAGAAAAGTACCAGATAATACATAAAAAACCAACTTACTGTTAGGTTGTCTCTAAGCAACTGCATGATGAGAGTACTGTCTTTGTATGAGTCTTCGTTCAGTGTATCAAGTTCTGCAATTGCCTCATCGAACGCCTGGAATAATTAAACAATCTTTAGCCTCTCTATTAACTGATCATTAAGCAAGCAGAAGCTAAACCTACCAGAAAATGTAGCTTAAAAAATAAAAAATAAGCAACATCAGAAGTTAAATGACGTGCTCTACTTGAAACAAAACCATACTAAAGACAAAATAAAAGCTTCCCATGCTGCTGAAAATTTAAGTCACATTGCAAACACAGCCTGCTTGTACCCCTTCAATCCCACTAACAATATGAGCTAGGAAACCAGAAACTTTAAATTTCATCATTTCATTCACAAACTCTAGGAAGCAATAACTCATAGTTTTAACCATAAACTCTCTTCTACTTTCCCTGCAGACATACTGGGGAAAAAAAAGTGACTTACTGTCTTTGCCAGTGTGCAGGCAAGCTCAGGATTGTTGAGAATCTCATAATAAAATACAGAGAAGTTAAGAGCTAGACCCAGACGAATTGGATGTGTTGGCTGCATCTCCTTCTTGCTGATATCAAATGCCTCCTGATAAGCTCCCTGTGAGTTTTCTATTGTTTCTGTAAAAGGATGACAAAAACTGGTTTTAGGTTTGTTTAAATTTTTTAAAAGAGATTCCTACCTAGATGACTCCATTAGTAGGAGACTCTAGTGCTGTACATAAACCTGTTCTTAGGAAAACAGTGCACTTACCTTTAATCAAATTAATGACTGTACACCCATCTTAAGTACAGTTGCCACTGACAAAGCACAGGGAGCAAACTAAGCTACTACAGAGCAAAGGCATTCAAGAGAGATAAACACACAGAACTTAGTAAACACAAGCATCCAAGACTACTTCAGTCTTCAGTGGTCTTTGATACTTTGGGGGTGGAGGGGAAGCATTTGTGCATTACTTTTTCTACAGAACTCGTACTCCATCCTTTCTCAGGATGGACATGTTCACGTGAGTTACGGGTGCAGAGTAAAGAAGGCCCAGTTCCTTGAGGAAGTTTGGAAGGCACACACAGCATGCTCCTGAAAAACCGAAGGTTTGCATCCAAAATCTCCGTGTAGACAGGCCAAGATTAAAAGCCTGAATGTTGTGCCCAAAATAACTGGGATAAACATGACAGAGAAAAGAGGTTACCAGGTCAGAATACTTCAGGAGTGCTACCTATAATCTATTCCAGATTCACTTCTGATAGACAGCCAAAGGGCCAACAGCTGCCTTAAACATGCTGCAGAATGGAAGGAGATTGTAGGAAAAGAAAGGTCATTGTCAGAGCTCAAAATATTCTGTGAGGGAGCTAGCTAGTACTGGCACTGCTCCAGCAAATGCTGGTAAAAGAACTTGGTAAGTAAAATATAGTAAGTACTGAAAAGAGTCAAGACAGATTTGGACTTTCCAGTACTTACACAGTAATGATGCTAAAGGACTATCTATTTGTTGAGAACAGGTGAAAGAAGGCAAAAAGCTAGCAAATCCAGGAGATAAATTAGCTTGTAAGTACATAAAATACATTTGAAGCTGAGAAAATAAACAGATGTTTTGAGGTGGAACATCAGAAAAGCTTGAAGTCTTGAAGCTTGCAAGAAGTTAAGCAGAAAAGTCCACATGGTGATACACATAAACTGTAACTTCAGAGCTAAGCACCAGCAGGATCTGCTAACAAGGCTGCATCAATCAACCTCCCCTGCACTGCATCCCCTATCAGCATGTGTGCCATTTAACGGCAGTCATTTCAGCAAACAGGAGCTGGTATTTCTGTGCTTGGACAAGCCCAGATTTGTATCTGTTGCTTGAGACAAAGTATAAATCAGATGATCTTTGTGAAAGCCAAAGGCAGGTTTTCTCTGCTCCCCATGGACTCGCTGCTGCTACTTGAATCAAATTAAGTGTTCGGAATTTCTGAATACAACACATTAATGCAAAGACTTCTACTCCATTCTGTATGTTTTCATCTTTCAACTTGAATGCTCCTACAATAGAGGCAGACTAATGAAGCCTTCACTGAAGGGACAGCCAGCCCCATCCTCCCACTGTGTGCTGCAATCAGTTTCTGGTGGCCAACAGGGTCAGACCCTGCCATGCCCAACCCCAGGGGGCAGCCACTGCAGCATCCACACGTTCCAGCAGTCCCTCTCCTTTGTGTCACAGCACCAAAGCACAACTAATTTTAGTCTGGTATATAGAAACAGATCACTAACTTATGATACCAAGAGTTTTTAACATCACAACACTATTTGGGCACCTTGCTAGACAGTTTTAATAATGTATTCTGTACATCTGCTCAATACAGAGTTAAAACCTTCCCCAGGAGAGGTTCCTGAGGTACCTACAACTACCTGTGCACCTGTTCTAACTCCTAGGAAAGGTCTACAGTCTCAAGATGCCCAGTATCAAGCAGCAGTTTCCAGGCTTTTCCTGCTGAATCCAAAAGGCAAACTAAAATTTCAGGAACAGTATTATTCCCATTAAAATCAATAATTTTAGAGTACAGCTCATGCTTTTTTTCTAGAGTATCAATCTAGTAATTTTGTGGCTTCTTTACAAACGCAGATGACTGCAATGAAGTCTGCTTCACATTGAAATGGTTATAATTTGAAGACCAACAGGACTCTACCATGGAGTACAAAATATTATAGAGATTCATTTACTTGCCCAAACCAACTTTTAGTAAAGAACTACAAACAAGCAACTTTAAATATATTACCATACCTTCACCTACACTGTTTCCCAGAAGATTTGAAGTAAGCATTATGGAACAACTATTCAGGAATTTAGGGTAGATGACAGGAACACCGGCTAAAATTCCCCGGCATTCTTAAGGTCTAGTCAGTTTTGCTCTCTGTCTGTATGAAAACTGGAGATTTCTGACTGAAACACAGCTAACTCATGTGAATTTGGAGTCTGTGTATTTCATTTCCTGGCCCCTCACCCATGAGCAGAGCTGTACTTACGTTTTCTGTCATCACCACAGGCAACCTCAGCCAGGTATCGGAAGTAGTCTCCCTTCATCTTCAGGTAGAATACCTTGCTCTCTGGATTAGTTGCATTAGCTATTAAATATTTGTCCAAGAGCTCCTGAAACAACAACAAAACACACATTGACATATTGCAAACACCACTGCAGCTAAGTTCAATCTACTTATCTCCCAGATTTGAGTTCATCCAGTTTGGATGGACTCAAATGTTTGATACAAGGCTAAACAGATTTCTAAGGCATTTTAGATAGATGCACACTTATTCCAACAAACTGACTTTAGGCACAAAACCAGAGACTACATTAAGATGAACAGGCAACTGGCTAATCAGACTGCAAGTAACAAGGAAAGGTTTACTGATGTACAGTTTCAGGACCAAGTTTAGTTTCAGGAAATACACTCTCATTTCAAAAACATTGCAAATGAGTAAGCTTTTACTGGAAAAGCAAAGCACAACACAAAGTTCCAAAGATACTTTTTTTGTCATCAATTCTGTTTATTAGACTTGTGATAAGGAATCTCCAGCCCACCTATCACAGGGGGTCAAGGATTCAAACCCATTCAGTTGGCAGCCAACCTCACCAAAGTGCACCAGCTCTTCACAAGGCTCTAAAGGAACACCTGGCTGCAGCACAGCAGGGAGGCGTCCTTCATATCCACCTTGCCAGCCCCTGAATGGAAAGAGCTATACAGTGCTCTCCAGCACAGCCTGAGCTGCTGCAAACACCACTCCCCTTGTTCACAGCTCCCCTACCCAATGCCAGAAGGACAAGGAAAGGTTTGCAAGCCTCCAGAAAGAGAAGGTAAGTCTCTCTCCAAGGCTGCAAATCATCCTAAAACAGGGGTGAAGAAAGGAGAGAAGAGACATAGGACTTTCCCCTAGAGAACAGGGTAGTTCAGAGAACTGACAAGCAGCAGAGCAACTTCTGGCTGACCTTGCCCCTGAACTCCAGAGATTTTACCCAACTCATTACTACAACCAACCATGCTCTCCAGAATTGACAAAAGATGCAAATTAGTTCAGATACTCAAGGAAACCCTGCAATGCCCAGAGAAACGTCACAGTAGGAATTTAAGTGATAAAGATCTGCATTTACTTATCTGTAAAGTAAATAGGTCAAAAAAGGAGCAGAAAGTTTCCACAAAGCATGCAGCTGGCTAGTTAAGATTTTTGTTACAGGAACATGTATCCAAATACAAGAAGCAGCTACAAAGGAAATATTCAAGCAACTGTTAGCTTTCTACACAAAAATCCTTAGCACTTTAATTGACTACTAGAGCACTATAATCAAAACAAGCTAATTTTAGACAAACTTACTCCCTATGCATACCACCATACCAATATTACTTCCTTTAATGATCAATAGAAGCAAAGCAGTCCAGTTCAAAGTGTTTACTCAATCCAAGTCCATTTGAGGTTTTGGCAATTATTTTAAACTGACACTTGTAGTAGGGTACTTCCAATTGGGTAAAAAAGCATTTTTGCATCCAAACTGTACGTGTCCCATGGATGTAACACTGCAGTGCCCAGACAAGCTCCCTCAGAGATGCCCACCAAGGCAGTAAGGCAAGAAGAGAGTCACACCTGCCCTTGATACCACCCTAGGGAAAGCAGCAGAAGGTAAGCTGACACCAAGCCTGACATACCCTTGCACCTACCAAATCAAAGACATTTTTAGGAGTTTCTATAAGGCTATAAAAACCACTGCCAAAGCCTAGACACTGGCTATTTGACAAAGGCATAAGTGAGGAATCTGTGTAACACTTTAACACAGCCAAGTACAGAGGGGCTTCAGCAAACATACAGAACAGTACAGATCACTGGTGTTATGGAAAAAGCAGCAAAACCTTAGGCCCATTTCAAAACAAGAGTTAAAAGATAGTAGGCAGATGGGTAATACAACACTGTATTAATACTGTTATTGTGCATGAATCATTCCATATTATAATGAGTTATTCCCACTCTATAGATTTCTGCAAAGAAAAAAACATCACATTTTGGCTCAATGTTTCCCTGCTGCTTTTCTCCTATGACAATGTCTAGGTCAGCCATAGAAGGGCAACACTACACAAACCAGTTTCAGCCTCAGAGACAACAATGTGGTAACCTCAAGTCTAACATTTGAGTTTGATTTTCCAAGAAAGTGCCCAGAATGATGAAACGTGATAATACACCTGTGGTTTAGAACTAATTAATGTTCCATAAATCCATGATGTCTGAAGAATAACCACCAGGCTCCAAAAGCCATCCTATGGCTGGGACTGCATTAAGTAGCAGAGATGTGATCTATCCATGTGCTCAGATTAACTGTGCCACAGTGTAAGAAGCACTGACCAGAGAAGCAGTGAAGATACCTGGTTTAAAATGCCATGTAGATACAAAACTGTATCTTTGATTCATCTTTCAAATACTGAGAGCACTCACCAGACAAGCAGTGAAGATACCTGGTTTAAAAATGCCATGTAGATACAAAACTGTATCTTTGATTCATCTTTCAAATACTGAAATAAAACTTTCAAGATGTTACAACTATATCAACAAGGGAACCATCAGGCAATCAGGCATTTTTTTTATGCTTTCCAAACCACAGAAATTTACTGTATACTTAGCACACAAGAAGTCTTACCCATTTTATTAAAAAATTCTGGCTTTGGAGGCAGCTCTAGCTCTAGAGCTGATCTGGCTTGGTTATGGCTGAAAAACACTTAACCCCTGGATTCTAGTGCACACTAAAGAATGTTTACAGGAAAGCTTTAGCATGGCAAATTTTAGCCAAATCTGAAAGCTACATTCCCTAGAGCATCAGTACCCACTTTTTCCTCCCCCCAGATGGGGTAGGCCATACACTTTTCCTGGGAATATGAAAGGATTTTGCTGTGCCAGCCCTCCACAAGCAAGCAGCACTGTGGCCTGTGGGTCAGTGCATCCTTAAAATGCTGCCTTCATTACACACAGACATTACTCTGATAACCAGTGGCTCTGTCCAAACTTCTGAGAAACTTGGAGAAAGAAGTGATGCTGAGAATGAGCTGCAGTTTTTCAGACAGAAAAGAGTGGGTTGTTTCCTAGGCACTTCTCAGGTGGAGAAGCTCAGCAGCGCAGCAGCTCTCACTCCCAGTTCATCTTAAGGACCTCCTAGTCCTTACATAACACAAGAAGAGACCTGTGCCTTTTCCTTCAGCTATGGTGGAACATTCTCATTCTGGACTTCACATATTCAGTTTTGTTTTTTGAATAGCCTTAAATGGAACAAGATCTCATTTATGAATCACATAGGTTAGAACAGAATCCAAACAGATTTTGAGTGAAGCTGATTATTTATCAAGCCAGATGTTAAATCTTTCAAATCAATGATTTATTTGGTGTACTTCATGAGCCATTCATCTCAGGATTATCACAATTTCTTGGAAGGCATCTTACCCTCCCTCTTAGAGACAAAATCTTGGTGGCATAGTGAGAGCAGACAGCACAATAAGCCAAACTATTTGCTTTACACTGCTGTGAGTCAGTAATAGCCAGAAAAACTTGTGATTTCCTGCATCTCTTCTCTCATCTTTCCCCACCTGGACATTTTTACCTTTCCAGCAGAGAGAAATTAGCCAGGAATTCTTATTTCAGCATTCTCATTCTGGACTTCACAAAATAGCCTTAAATGGAACAAGATCTCATTTATGAATCACATAGGTTAGAACAGAATCCAAACAGATTTTGAGTGAAGCTGATTATTTATCAAGCCAGATGTTAAATCTTTCAAATCAATGATTTATTTGGTGTACTTCATGAGCCATTCATCTCAGGATTATCACAATTTCTTGGAAGGCATCTTACCCTCCCTCTTAGAGACAAAATCTTGGTGGCATAGTGAGAGCAGACAGCACAATAAGCCAAACTATTTGCTTTACACTGCTGTGAGTCAGTAATAGCCAGAAAAACTTGTGATTTCCTGCATCTCTTCTCTCATCTTTCCCCACCTGGACATTTTTACCTTTCCAGCAGAGAGAAATTAGCCAGGAATTCTTATTTTAAACATCAGCTGGTATTAAGTAAAATGACTACAGGCAGGCAAAGCAATGAAGTAGACCACAGAGAGCATCAAACTTTTTGTGATTTTACCTAGGCAGAGACAAGCACTGCCAGAGGCATGATTCTGGAATTAAGTAAGGCAATACTTAATGGATGAGGAAGACTGCCATCCATGCTCCCATACAGTGAATGTCCCCATCCCTTTCATGTATTAAAATACGGCTGCCACCATCACTTAAGAATTGCAGCTCTTCCCATCACGTTCTAAGCCAAGCCTTGAAAAGCCAGGAATTATGTGCTCTGCAACACAAAGCATGCTCAGAAGCTGCAGGAAAGCCACCTGAATGAAGGTGAGCAGCTGATCTGCCCTGATGGGGGGTGCCTCTCAGAACCAGGAGCAGTATGAGATACAGGAATCAAAGCTGCATCCTCAGACCAGACCCTCTGTGACCCACTGGAGCTGCATTACAGCAGGTTTGCAGTGTGACAGTCTGTGGTTGGTAGCTGCTGTCACCCCACACTGCCATATTATGCTCAAGTGGCCTGCTGGTCCTCCTGGAGCACGACAAGATTCCCCACTCCACTTCTCCTAAGTGCTGCTGATCCATTTCAGTTTATTTCCAGCTTCATGGTGTGCTAACACTCTTGTCATCCTAACAGCATCATATTCTCATACATGATATTCTTTTCCCCTCCCATGAAAGGAAGGCTTATTTATCTATTATGGAACCTGGAACAGGTCTGCAGCTGCCTGGAGAAGCCATGGGGAGCAGGCTGGGAGCCTGGCAGCTAGATACTTCTTCCCCTAAAAGCTGAATTTTTTTTTTTTCTCTTTCCATTGGCAAACATCTTCCTCTACATGCAGATGAAACTCACATTTCAATTGCCTTTTTGGATCCTTTTCCAACTCTTGTTGGAAAGAACTCTTGTTCTTTCCCAACTAAGTATCCTCTCAGTCCCTTTTCCCTTCTGTTTAAGTAGGCTCAAGGGTTGAACATGTGGTTCTCACTGACCATTTCAATTAACCTGAGCCAGAAATACTAAGTCAGTTTATCTGCTCTCATCACTTCCCCATTTTCCCAGCTTTATGAAAAGCAAGTCCTGAAGGAATGTCAGGCATACCTTTACCTGAAGGTATGTCTGACACAGACAAAGCAGCTCCCTGAAGACAGATCTCCTCAATAATTATTTGTGGTGTGTGCATCCAGCCAACCTCTCCTTACAATACACTGGCACATCTCCCCTGCAATTCGTGTTCCAGTCCCACTCCACATATGCTTTCTGTTTTCTCTTTTCAGGGCAACATCGCCTTGAAAAAGCTGACATCATAACAGAAAGTCCCACCACTCTCTCCCCACCTAAGCCTATTTTAAAAGGCAAGACTGATTGAGACATTAAGTTCAACCACAGTGTATGCTAAATACTTTCTATACAGTTTAACTACAGGGTAGGTTCAAGTGGCAGAAAAATACCACTGCTATCTGGTCTGTGCTCTTCTCTCTTCCCACATATCCAGCTATAAAAAAATCATACCAGCAAAGATGAATTTGGAAAAAAGCCCATCTTGAATACCCAACTGACCTTTTAGCTTCCTTCAGTGGTTGTGCCATTTAGACTTGGACTTCAGTACGAGTAGCGAGTTCATGAGTGTAAATCTCCTCACATACTACAATACCAATAGCTAGTGGATATATTCTTCACACTTAACCATTCAATACCAGAGGATAAATGTGAACCAGCTCAGCTCCAGAGACTATCTACCCATCACAACTAGTTTGAGGCCAATTTTCAAAGCATATTAAAGACAGCATGTGCCTAAGTAAGGACAGACATTCTCAATGTGGTAAACTCAAGTAATCAAAAACACTTATAATGTCACCATCACTCAGATGTCAACACCTATGACATGTTTGGGTCACATCACCAGCACCAAGTTTAGTGTTACAGTATCAAAAGACAGATCTACACTGTCATTTGCATTTCTCACTGAGTACAGTTTATCATTAATTTTGTTCCACTAAAAGGAAAGAAGTCAATGTAAAAGCAACCATCAGAAACAGCAATGCTCTCCAAAAGTTAGTCCCATAAGTTAAGCTGCTGTGTGGTATTTAGCAAGGAGGAGAGTGTCAATACTCTAAATGGCTGGCACAGAATTTTCTGAATGAAGTCTATGTCGGATAAAGTTTGATTTTTTCAAGTCAGAGTGTTTCAACAATACCCTTGAACCTTAAGCCTATATATCTTACTTCAAGATGTTTAAAATACCTTATTTCAGCACCATCTCCATCTTCTGGGAATGTAACTTTAAATGCTATTTTTAAAAGTGAACATCTTAACAGTTTGTGTGAAGCAACTGGCATTTGCAGGTTTTAGTAATTTAAAACAATATCCTTCACCTGGCTTGAACTCGTATGACATGAAAAGCATCTAGAAAAAACAAAATCCCATCGTAGTAATTTTTTGACAGAAGAAAAAGCTAATATCAATACTTTTATATGGAAAAAAAGAAACAAGAAAAAACAACAACATCAAAAAAACAAACAAACAAAAAAAACCACACACACAAAAAAAAAGCTGAACTTCTGCTCAGCAGCTCTTAGCTGTCTAAGTGTTCTCAGACCTGCCAGCAGAGGAGGTGCCGTCATTCCACAGAGTACCAATTTTTCACAGGTTTTACAGGAACTGGACTGAGTTTTATTGCTGTTTCCTAGATGTTTCTTTGCTTTCTGAACTGACACTGAATGTTCTCTGTTTTGAGCTTTAAGTGCTTTTGGGTTGTTTTGCTTATTAAGGAGCACAGGCACCAGAACAGATGTTACCTGGGTAACAGCAAGTAACTGATTACTTCATGTTGTACCACACACTAATTGGCCAAACCCCACAGAACCAAAAAGTCACATGCAAGTGAAGAAACTGTTTCAAAATAAACCTATTTTGAGACTAGGTTCCTAAAAATAATGCACAAGGCACAGAGTGCATGTCAACACTTCTTCTAGCAAGTTAACTCACCACCCTGAAACATGGATTCAACATCAGAGTCCCATCTAGATGAGCAGCCTGCATCTCACAGGAACACTAGGAGTCTATGAGGCTACATAAATTCAGGGCTGCAGTATGCAAAATATTTGGAAAAATTATTCAGTCTCAAGTATTTTTGACAGTCCATCTAGACCCAGTATGAAAAAAGGACCTAGAAACAGCATAGACAGAAATGGTTTCCACCCCAGCTGCAGTCAAAAAGCAAAGCTAAAGTTGGTGAGGCAGCTCAGACCAACATAATCACCTAATATAACTTAAATGTGAATTTCAACACATCAAATATTCCAAAGTCTCTGACAGCAGAGATGATTGGTGTGGGTTCAGACCTTTCAATAAGGCTTCTACTCACAAATGACTGCCTGTTTTAATCGTCTAGCAGAGTAGTATTTAAGACTTCTTGACTATTTTAAGTAAAATCAGTCATTCCAAAGTCCACAGTATGACTCACTGAAACCTAGGTGTTTTTTAACGTTCAGCAGTTGTTTTCTTGACAGGAAAGGGAGAGTCCCCTGCTGCAACAGTAAGATCACTTTACTTTCAACAGTGTAATTCAGCGGAACTGAGTTCTTCATCCTTCAGGATCCAAGCTCTATGCATCAACTCCTTTTGGGAGAACATTAAGTGATTTTCATACAGACCTCTCCAGACTAACACTGTTTCAGTTTATGTATTGAGGAAAAAATGTGTGCACCTTTCCAGTAATGGCATGGCCTTAAGATGACCTGACAGAGCGCTACTGAGAGCGGAGACAAATGTACCTGACATGAAAACAGAGAGGTGACCTAATTCATCTTTTCCATTTGGTTCCATGTCTTTGTCTATAGAGTTTTAAGAACTGGCAGCCAATACCTAGGATTGGCCCTGAATGAAGTATCTGGAATCTCACTTAACAAATACACTGGAAGCCTGAGCTGCAGCACGTCTGCCCACACTATTCCCACCTGGGGTTGAGATTAAATTAATCTAGAATTTACACTCACTGCTTATACTTCTCCTCAAGTTAGAAAGTTCTGTGGTCCCCAGAGAACTATGTAAGCCAGGAACTGTAAGTGCATGGAAATACAAGTTCTCCTTTCTATAGATTTTTTCAGACAAGATGAACAATCCAGTGAAAGTCACAGAGCTATTAAGTTTTTACAGAAGACCCTGAAGTTTTCTAGTTCCCCCCCCCATCAAATGTAGAAATGAGTATTAAAAAAGAAGTCATTCTTCTTTTCAAAAAGTATAAATTTTTGATGAGTTAATGGCTCTACAACACAGCTAAAAGCTTTCAGGAAAAATTCTTTGGTATCTGACATATTTATCTCAAATTGATTCTAACATTCTTCCATGACTGCATTTTACATACTTCTAATTCCTCAAAATACTTCCAAGTGCTCTTCTCTTAGCAAACACACATTTTAGACACCAAATCCTTCTCTTCAGAATCCTGGCCATCTAAAAGCTTCTTTTAGTATCCATTTGTGGCATTGCATAATATGACAGAATCAACCAAAAAAAGTCTAAATTTCTATTTAAAAATACTTCTACGCTCTGCAGATACAGAAACCCAAAGGTAAAATTAAATGACTGGCCAAGGTATATCTAGACTAACAGCACTCAAGACAAACAACAGCACACAAGGAGTTATGTGGTCTTAAGGTACATTGCCCTTACACAAAGAACTCATTTTGACTTGCTTCAGTTCTCGTCTCTCTTTGGGAGCTCTTGATCAGAGGCTTGGGATCACTGAAACTCAAAATGGTAACACAACAGATATACTTTCTTCCCACTGCATGGTGTAGCTTGGAAGAGCCTTTTGCATCATCCTGTATCTTGAAGGAAACCAGCAATATATTATTTTACTCAGTCTATTGGGACTGTGACTGAGAGTGTGTCAGTAATTTGTTATTCCCCAAATGAGACAACCTGTAACAATGAAGTCTAACCTTAGGTCAGAAAAACTGAAGTCAGCATTTCAGATAACCTGGTTACAACATCTCACAGAAAGTGAGCCATGACTTTTTGCTAAGGCCCTGCTACCTACTTTTATTAAAAACAATTTCTGCTTACAAGAATTTTGCAAAATATATTTGACTTCAGAACAAAACTTCCTGAAGAAGTTTTATCCAGGAATGATGTGGCTGTCAGTCAGGTAAGAGTATATATAGTGTATTTAGAAAAGCTATTATTAAAGCAAATGCAAATTCTTCTGTTTTCAGAGCTGAATACTACTTGTATATCAGGCTACTTCAGTGAAGAGAGCATATAAATTAACAGGTCATATAAATTAAAGGAGAGAATAAAGAGTAACAGAGCAAATAATAAACCCTTATCAATATTAGAAACTGGTAAATCAAACCCTTGATTACTTTAACAAATTTAGAGAAAGGTACATAGCTAATTCAGGACTTCCAGTTCTTAGATCTTGACATCTGATGTTTTGGTGGGTGCACAGACTACAAGATGTGAAACTGAGCACTCACACTGTTTTGCTGCCTCTCCTTTGTGCCTGGCTCACACAAGCCAGGCACTGTTATATATTCATATACAGGATGGATTAGCAAATGACAAGCTTCCAAATCAGCAGTATGCACACTAAAGTGTTCTCATGTTGGTTCCAGCTTCCTGGAATGCAGAAAGGATGAGGAGAAACTTGTTAACACCCCTCCAATAAATTTGGTGGAGCTATACTGAGTATCACAAATGAAGTGCTATCACTTACCTTACCTTTGTGACAAAATTGGATTCAAGTCTATGGGCAGTAAGAAAGCACCTGGCCCCTCATTCTCAAGGGCCAGGAGCATAAAGCTAAATATGAAAACATTGATTAATCAAGCGTGCACCTTCATCTCCCAAACATACAAAGTATACCCATGCACTTTTACCAGCCCTTCCTCTGCTGTTTTCTTCACTACCTTCCTCTGAAAATCAGGCATCCCCCCCACTACTGAAACCAGAATTCCAAGCTGCAGTGCCTGTACAGAAACTGGTACAATCTGCTCCTTTAACACTGTGCTAAACAACCCCAATTTGTGCCATGATAAAGAAATCAAGTGTAATAACCTTCAAAATCAAGTGTGTTCTTTCCCCATCAAGTTCTGTCTCGCTCACATACAGCCTTCTGTGCTTTTCTTCAAAAAGGCAGCTCATCACATTAGTATCCAAGGTAGTAGAAGTGCCTGTGAGACAGCTGTCTAGCAGGTTAGCATGACAGTGATTTATAAAATCTGTTAAAAACTTCACTGCATTAGCAGAAAAAAACAAAATTTTTGGCTTTATTGTCCAGTTTGACCCAGTGAGCACATTCTACTTTCTCAAGGCCACCAAAGCAATAAACGTCCTCCAAGAAATTTAGTAATTCTAGACAGCATTCAGCTGTAAGGGGAGGGGGCAGCAAGCAATGACTGCATGGGATGGAGGCTTCAGCTACCATCAGAATTCCTTGAACTATTCTCAGCTGGAGTCTTGAACAGTTCACAGTCTGTTCAAGAACCTCAGTGCACTCTAGGCTTTGTTTCTCCAAGAATCAGTCCCTTTTCAGAAATGATTCATTTTCTTTGCACGAGAGTGAGGATTCCAGCAGCAGACTCTATTGAAAGATGACAGAGAAGGTAAGAGAAGGTAGAACTATGAATAAGTCAAGTTCAGATCTAAGTTTCAACCATATTGAACTAAAAAAAATTAAACTATTAAGTTTCACAATTCTTACCACAAATGTTGATGGCTGCTAGAAATTGTGCTAAGAACACAAAGGAAAAATCATCTCTCTCTCCACAAATTACTTTTCACAAAAAAAGACTATTTATTCCAAACTATTCATCCAATTCACATTCACTCCACAATTCTGGACTTACCAAGAAGTAACATTCCCAACCTAACTTTTATGAAGTAGCCTTTCCTTTCAGTCAGCCATTTAAGAATAGCAGTTGCTTTAACTTACAAAAGGTTAAAAGTAGTACTTGAAACTGTCCCAACCACAACTGGGACAACTAACTCAAGTCCAAATGTAATATTAATTGATTAGCATGCCTGACCTTCAAAATAAAACTGCATCCTACACAGTTCCCTGTATCAAAAGACTGTATGGAATACCCTTTTAGTGGGTTTCACTTCTGCACCATATATTTCTGTACAAACTCTCTCTCTTCTCTGACAACAGGAACACAGAGACAAAGAATTCACAAGATAAGAAATTTTGGTAAATTGTTTAGATAGAAGCATGAAGCTGATACCTACTGAATATCACAAAGTTCTACATGTGCAATAAAAACCACAAAGATTTCACTTTTCTGTAGGCCAAAGTTAACAGCAGGGAAGAAAAAGGGCTGTGGTCAAAGCTATCCATCATCAGACATCAAATATTTTAGCTGATATGAGTAATCTATTTGCAAGAAAATGCCAACTTCACTTTCAATGGACCTCTGAACTTGTGCTGTTGAAACAAACTGCTCTAAAGATTACCTTCTAGCATCACGATTTTGTTCTACTCATTTTAAGTGACTAACTTTAGAACTAGAGCTACAAAATGGATAATAATCAGAAGTGGACAGGTTCTTTTACTCATTTTCATTAGCTTTTATTGTTTCTTAAGTACGTGAAGCAGCAGTAGGAATAACATTGCAACCTTGGGGAGGAGGGAGGGAGGAAGGAAGGAAGGAAAGGGGAGCTGGCAAGAGCAACACACTAATACATGCTTTCAACAATCAACAGTAAAATCTCTCAGAAGATCAAAGCATCCCATCAGTCTTAAGATAATAAAAATACAGTCAATACACACCTATAGCTTTCATTGCAGGCACTGCCACAGGGTGGCAAAAAGAATCAACAGCACAAGTAATGTGACTGTTCCCTCATTTCTCAGAGTTCACAATGCCATTGCTCACTTCCAGAAAAACAAGCCAACATGGGCCTGACATAATACAATGTAAAAATGTTTACAGAGGACACTGAAAACTGATAAATGGGAAACAACTTAAAAGCCTCAGGTATATAACTTTTCTACACAAGATTTTCTAAGAATATTTAAAAAACAC
Source organism: Passer montanus (assembly GCF_014805655.1). Taxonomy (NCBI): domain Eukaryota; kingdom Metazoa; phylum Chordata; class Aves; order Passeriformes; family Passeridae; genus Passer; species Passer montanus. The sequence goes on from NW_024368152.1 coordinate 7,662,132, forward strand.
TTTAACATTTCACCTAGAGACAGGAGAAGTAACAATCAAGACACAGTTGTTTTCAAGCCCTAATGATTCTGCATATTCATCAAGATTTAAACTGTGGGCAAATAGTTACCAAACCTTATCTCTATTAGTCCAAGAAGAGCTCCAACACATCAGGACCTAGAAACTGAACACATGCAAACACTCACAAAACCCCTCGAGCTGGAGAGCACTCCCAGGCAAGGGCTGCTGTCCTCCCTGCCTTCACATTACTGCTCTCTGCAGAACAAAGGAGCCTGAATGCAACACAAGTTATAGCCATGCAAAACCACCGAGGCTCTCAGAAAAGCCACCAGTTTAATCTGCTTCCCCAGAAAGGGTCCAATTCAAAAGTTAACTTTTTTGAAAAACTGTTGTCACTGAACAGTGGAGTGTGCATGTAACTAAGCAAACCTTATACTCTATGTTCCATCTTCAAAGTTTCCCACATCATTTCACTAATTATGTGAAAGTTGCTGCTGCATCCACCCCTTTTACGTTATCTAGTATCCATCTCGAAATGACTCAAGTCAAGAGAAATCAACACAAACTTTGTCCTCAGAGTATATGAATCAACATAGTACAGCTTTATCTTGAAAAAAATTAAGTTGCCAACCTGTTTCTTTATTCAAGAAGAGAGTTTCAAGAACAGTTTTAACTATGAGTCATAAGGGATGATTCAACATTAACTCTCTACATTACCAAAGAATTAATCAATCAATACAGGGAGTTCAGCAAAACCTCCTAGTGTACCTTTGAAATAAAACATTTGTGCAAGTTGTTTGACAGCCATACCATTTCTCCATTAGAGCTATTCTCATCTGAAAGATCAGTCATAAAATTAACAGCTGAAAAGCATTCAGATCATGCCTACTTGCAAGATAGGCAGTTAAAGAATGACAGTTAAATAATCAGTAAAAGCTTTATTTTTATGTATATATCTATATACAGATATCTCAACGCAACTTTGAATGTTTGTATTCTAGTGGTAATTAAGTTCTTTATCAAACCATGACCTGAAACAATGCTTAACTGACTTGGGGCATTTTTTTTTTTTTTGCAGGAAAAAAAGTAATTACAGATTCCATGTTCCTGAAATTTTAATTAAAAAAATTAGCAGCATTTTTAATGGTAGCACAAGTACTTCTACATGAAGATTTAGAAAGATGCCACACCAGTAGTTAAAAAAAAAACCTTTTGAAAAAACTGTTAGTAGTATGACTAACAGCAGTCACACTCCACCCAACACACCCACCCTTGCTAAATCCAAATACTCCAGATGACAAGCAACCTTTCCATACTACTTGCCAGCAGTTGTTAGTTTAGCTGCCTTCCTAGAATTAAAAAGACATCTCTGAGATTCAGCTGAAGAGATCTGAAAAAGGCACAAGCTGTTACCATAGTACTAGTACAGAAGAAATTATGATTCAAAGGAGGAGCCAAAATAATTGTGTGGCTCAGCTTTAGGAAACCCATCCTTTGTAACGCCTGCTAGTCCTGAATTCCAACCTCTCCTGCTGACTCATGGATCATAGGAGTGGTAGATGGAGAGGGAAAGGGAGGGAATCAGAAGAGAACAGAACTGCACATGGCCCTCAAAGGAAGAATAAAAGAAAAGGAAGGCTTGCAGTAGATAGCCAACATCTCCTTCTACCAAAGGAAGGCATATCTTTGCAGCAGGTCAGGACAGGAAAAGCATGCTCAGCTGCAGGTTTTGGTCTTCACTACTTCCTGCAGCCTTCCAGGCCGGAAGGGGAGAGCTGCCAACAGGCCATTAGCGAGAACGCAGTGAGAAATTCATCCAGCACAGGAAGAGCTTGCTGTCCCTACACTACAGGTCTGGGCTAGCACAGCTACCAGAATACCTGCTGGCCACCATCAGATGGGGTGGAATAACTTCAGTAGAGACACTGGGTGAAGGGGCTCTCCCTACAGAAACAAAAGTTCCTTGTCAAAATGGCACAACCAGTATGAGATTTTATGCATCACTTTCTCCAAGGCACTAGATTTGGTAAAAGGACAAAGGGAGATTAAAGATTAAGAGTGAGCTTTACACGGAGGTCTCAAGGAGTTAGTTCTGAAGTGGGGCACTGAGTAGAGAAAAGAGTGACACAAATGCTGGCACTTCATCACACAGGGTTCACAAGAATGACCAAGAAGTTAGTTCTGAAGTGGGGCACTAGTAGAGAAAAAAGAGTGACACAAATGCTGGCACTTCATCACACAGGGTTCACAAGAATGAAACTCTTGTCACAGGAAGCAGGAATCCTACATTAGTTCCATCATTTTCACAAAGGTGAAAGTTTCATAACATCAATACACCTGTAACTGGAGAAACAATTTTGCTCTTGTGGAAGGTAGGGGCTCTTAAATGTGCTAAGGAATTAACTGATTCATAAAGGTAATAAATATGAAAATTATTTTCAAGATAACTCATTTTGATTTAGAAGAAAGAACAAATCTAGGTGGCAGCATACAAGGAAGTATACAGGTATTTTCAGCACAATCCAAAGAAGCATTCCCTTGTGCATGAGCCAGAACACTTAATCAAGAAGAAAAATCAGTTACTTCCAAACGAGCCACCTTTAAATTCACATCTCCTAAACAAATCTAGGATAAATTTACCTCAAAATTGTCTATTTCCTTACAGACTTGCTTCCTCCTGGTCTCACATTAGCAATACTAGACACCAAAGAAAAGGTAACTAAGAGGAGCAAATCAACCACTGAAGATGATCTGCCACAGAATTACTACAGCACTATGCACATGCAGTTTCTTGCAGTACAATTCCCTGGTCATGTAGAACTGGGTCCAGCAGCCTCCACACTGCTGACACACATCTCTTGAGCTCCCACTACAGTTCTCCTATCAACAGCGTCTGGAATTCTGCTGCTTCCACAGAAATGTACTTAGAGGTTTGACGCATGCTTAGGGTGTCATTCCAGTCTTTACACCTCAGCTTTACATTGCTCCATAATTACTGCAAACTCATCTCAAAGGTACCCTGAGAAGTCAGCTTGCATCTAACAAAGACAATTTCTACATGTCTCTTTCCCCCCTTCAATACAGATGTCTAAGTTTGTAAAGTCAAATTTATGTTAAAACATTCCTCAAAATGTCTCTTGAAGACCCCTTTAGAGTATTTCTCTTCATGAGGAAGTAAACAAAATGCACACATTGTTTCAACGTTTGTAGCAAGTTATTAGTTGATCTGAACAAAGGAGTTTTCACGTTTTCAGCTTATCTTACGAATAGGTTTACTAACCACAGCACAGAGACTAAATTCTCTGTATCTCTGCAACTACCTGGTGAAATACTCAGTTCTGAATGTCTATGAGGTACGTTTCTGGGTGGAGTGATTCACATGCAGTATCTCAAATACCTCTACACATACAGGGCCAATAGCACAGTGCAGTTGTTCCTCCTCATCACGGGGACCTAGGTAAGGGTTGTAGAAGTTACACTACTGGCCTCACCTACCCCAGCACAACATGGGATGATATACCCCAACCAAGTTCCCAATGCTTCCCCCAGTACAGCAACACACTTAAATACTGCATTTCTCTACCTTAAACAAAATATAAGAAAACACAAAGTCCCCACTTACCAGCACCGTGGTGCAGATGGACCTGAGCTCAGACTCCACCTTCTCCCGATAGTCCTTGATAAGCTGCATCTTCTTGTCACTGGTGTCTGTCTTCTGCTCGATGCTGGAGATGACCCTCCAGGCCGAGCGCCGCCCCCCCACCACGTTCTTGTAGGCCACGGAGAGCAGGTTGCGCTCCTCGTTGGACAGCTCGGCCCCTTGCTCCGTGACCGCCTTCATGCAGGTGGCCATGTCATCGTAGCGCTCGGCTTGCTCAGCCAGCTTGGCTTTCTGGATCAACTCGGTCTTATCCATGGTGGCTGGCAGTGGGACAAGAGCAGTGCAGTAGCAGAAGAAGCTGGAGATGTCACACTATCAACACGAGAATGCGCCTCAAAACCTGACAGAAAGAAGACAGCAACCGTGATGCCAGGATAAACACCACCCAACACGGTCGTGCAGCACCCCATCGCAACTCAGCAAAAAAAAGAGAATTACTGCGAGCCTTGCCTTCCCTTCCCCATCTCCAGGTGCTGCTCCTGGAGAGGCGGACTGCAACATCCTGCCCTTCCATGCAAGGCTACGGGGACTCGTCCCAAGGGTCCACCCCTCGGGAAACCACGACCTAGAAACCCAGGCGGAGAAGTCACACTCGGCCGGTGCTATCCAAGGGACGGCAGCCAGCCGCCCAAGCAGTGGAAATAGCTGGTTTTCCATCTGAAAAAAGCCATCGCCCCGCTCTTCCTTCGTGCCCTACGTGAGCATATTAATATGCCCTCTAACAGGGGCTCGTGGGATGATTCCTGGTTACCACCCTGCCGAGGGCCCTCGCCCAAATCCCTGCCTCCGTGCGCTACCAGCCCTGCGGGCGAGCGCCGGAGGCAGGCGGGCATGAATGCTGGGACTGGCGGGAAAAAAAATACTTAATAAAAGCAGCAAGGCGAGCTCGGCGCCGGGGAGCACAGCGGGGGTTAAACCCCTCCAGGACCCGCCTCCCGGGGGGCGAGCGGGGCCGGGGCCGCGAGGCCGGGGAGGGGGCCCGGGCGCTTCTCCTCCGGCGGCGGGGCGCGGCGGAGCCGGCCTCCCGTCCGCCCCGGCGGCCCCCCATCCCGNGGCGGCCGCCGATCCGGACCTCGGCGCGGCGGCTCCCGGTACACGGCAGCGGGTACGGTCCCGGGCTCAGCGGCCGCGTCCCCTGGGACGGCGGGGGGCGCGGGGGCGGCCGGCGGAGTCCCCGTGGCGACGGGGCGGGAAGAGGAAGCGGCGGCGGCTGCGAAATGGCGGCGCTGGATGCACCTCCCGCTCCCCGGGGCCGCCGAGCTCTCCACGCCGCGATCACAAAATGGAGGACGCGGCGGGAGGAGGCAGCGGAGCGGGGCCCATCCCGCCGCCGGCCGCGGCCCCGCGCTCACCTGGGTCCGCCGGGCTGTGGGGCCGGGCCGCACCCGGTCGGTGCCGCGCTCGGGGCTGTGGCGGAGAGAAAGAGCCGCTCCCGTCTCGGCCGAGCCAGCGCTGAAGGGCGTTGGCGCGCGCACCGACCCGCTGCGCGGCCCGCGCCCACGCGGCCAATCGCGGCACGGCCTGC